>NC_056737.1:727877305-728249805 GCF_019279795.1 Protopterus annectens | reverse complement strand
TCTGTTAAGGTTAGGATCCAACCAGTGTGGTTTATTTTTGGTGTTAGATCTGAGCTTACCTCTGGCAGCCTCAATGCAACCATACATGTTTGTGCAGGGTCCTATCAGAGAGCCTTTTCACTTGCCTGGGCTGTACTGAGTGAAAAGGAATTGTCTTGGGGCTGCATATAAAATATGTACTATAGTTAACTGTTTCACTGTCATTGGCAACCAAAGTCGACCTCCGGGCTCAACTCTAGGTGCATTCAAGCAATAAATGTAATAATGAATGCCCAATAGTTACCTTCAAATTCTAATTCTCTGACATCTTCGTTACTATTTTTATTTTCAGATAAACAGATATGGAACCCTCGGAGCATCATTTGTGTAGCTGTCAAGAGAAAGATACTATGCACCTGCATATATTTATTTTACAACAGTCAAGTGTTTCACAAAAAACAAAAACACAATGCTTCCCCACATTTTTAGAACTTCATTAGGCAACAAACAGTGTAGAAATGGAAACTTGGGATGCATGTTTAAAGCACCAGTACAACTTCTCAAGACAAACCCTGGGCAGCTGACATTGGACTAGCTCTGCATTTCTAAGGGACTTATTGAATATGTGTTCCAAAGTGAAGATAAAATGAAAAGGGTTTTTTTTCCACTGTTTGTTGTTATACCATTGTTCATCTTCTTATCTTAACTATTCTCAGTCCTCTCCACACCCAGAGAGATGTTATCCCTCCAAAGTATGCAGAAACCCTTAAATAAATGACCCCTACAGTAGTCCGATTATGTATGGACAAGCAGTTATGACACCAAACCATTCCCCCAAAGGCCCCACCAGTAGATTGCCCATGTATGCACAACCACTTTGACATCAAAATGAAAACTTTCCCTCAGGATCCCTCTAGCAGTGTGACTACTCGAGCTCAGGCACTGAAATTACACCAAAATGAAACCTTTTCCCAATGACCCCTCTAGTACTTCAGCCGTGTAGGTAGGTACAAGCACTTAAATGGCATGAAAATGAAATAGCTCACTCACAAACCATCTATTAGTTTGCACATGTATGCACAAATGCTTAAATGACACCAAATTGAAATATCAGCTCAAACAACCCCTCCAGTAGTTGCCCATGTATGTACAATCTAAAAATAATAGATGGACCAAGATCCAAAACCAGGGACAGTTTTTAATTATTGCTCTTATAAACTTAGAAATAACAAATTAAATATTAGAATGCATTTTCAGTATTATCTGAAGACTCAAACTATAAGTAATGTCTGTCCATAATGATTTGCCACAAAACTGCAGATTTAATGAGGAATGAACCGATAATATGAGGTAAAAAACTGGGCATTCTGCAAAAATTCAGACAGTGGAGAAACCAACCTTCCACACAGCTACTTCTTAAGGAAGATATAAACAGAAACTGAGGAAGGGACAAACAGCTATCATTTTGAAGTAAAACAACTTCTGGTTAACAAATGAGCTCAAAGCCCTGCTAATCCTCAGAGAATACCTGGCATGAATGGAAGAACAACTCCACAAACATCTCACAACTACACAGTTACACGACCTTGCAAAAAAGAGGGACACCACAATACCCAATTAAACCCTTACTTATAAAATTAGTTTAATTCTTAATGGAATATCAGAAAGAAGTGTAAAGTTTTGGTAGGATTACCTTTCATGACTATAGGGACAAAAGAAATGTTCCAGATGGAGATGCATGTGAAAAGTGAGAAGTGACTAACCCGATTATTGTCTCTCCACTTTCTCAGTCTGTCCCTCACAACTAGAGCATGGGAAGAAAATGGGACAGTAAGAGGACCATTCAGCAGCTGTGTCACTTTGCAGTCCTGGGTCCTAGTGCCTGCCAAATTCTACTCCCAACTCTAGATAAGTGCTACTGTACTCTGAATTGTGGCATAATCAGGTCAAATCACAAACTGTACTTAACATTGGTATGTGATTTGGGGGCTTGGTGGCAGCATTACCAGCTGTCCAGGGCAGCATGCGGCCGACTGGCCAATGGTTTGGCACCCTTACTCTAAGGTACCATGAACTAAACTTAATTTGTGTATGAAATCATTTAATTTATTCCCAATATTCTGCTCTTTGCTTATTTGTTTCTTTACATATTAGTATCAGTTTGGTAACCACGTAAGTGCAGTGACTGACAGACTCTTTTCAATCACAACCTGACCACCATGGCAGACACAAATAGAAAATGGAAAATAGACTACAGTATTATATCACTTTCTGAAGGAATGTCGAACAATTTGGCAAAATGCAAAAGTGGAATTCAAGCAAGTTGATAGATAAACATAAGAAATGGAAGTGAGGGCAAACTAGAACTACAACTTTTAAGACGAAACTAATAAAACTGGACAGACAGATTAAACACAGTGTGAGACACAATCAGGAACATTTTGAAATAACCTTATATAAATATATTGCGCATAAAAGAAAATCATTGTGTGTGTGTGTGTGTGTGTGTGTGTGTGTGTGTGTGTGTGTGTGTGTGTGTGTGTATATATATATATATATATATATATATATATATATATATATATATATATATATATGGCTTACTATCAAAATTTAGATTGGCACTTACGTGAAGCTGGGAGGGTCAAAAGGCTGTTTTCAAGTTAACATAATGCTGATTCAAAAACTGTTCGACTCCACAGTAGCGAATGGTAGTGTATATTTGCTAATGTAGAATCAAAGTTCTGAAAAGAGATTCCACTAAAGTGGGGACTGGGAAATGTAGAGAATAAAAAGCAAAGCACTTCTTCACAACGTGAACAGTTTATTAACGAACAAAGCTTTCAGACGTGGAAACACTGAGGAAGGACTTGATGTCTGAAATCTTTGTTCATTAATAAATTGCTCACGTTGTGAAGAAGTGCTTTGCTATTTATTCTGTACTTTGGTTTTTGGTGCACCACTTCACTTTACCAGCCTAAACATCTTTGCCTTTGTGATTTGGGAAATGTACCCTTTTTTCACTGTAGTGTGATCTCAAAGTTGGAATATAAAATATGTAGGTGGTGTGGTGGGTGCAGGAGGGCTTGGCCCCCTGCAAAAATGTTACTGCAGACACAGACTTTCGACATTGAAACTTTCGATGTTCTAATGTCAATTCCGTGTTACCATTTCCATAATGTTGGTAATTCATTAATACCAATTTCGGCAAACTGGTTCGATCAAAAGGTAGAAAATTATTTTGATTTCTAACATTTTGATAGTAAACCTCTCTCTCTCTTATATAATATATATATATATATATATATATATATATATATATATATATATATATATATATATATATATATATATATATATATATATTCAGCACTCTATAACAAATTCAAGATGAACAGCCGCTGAAAAAGAAGTTTAGTCAAGCACAGCCTGCACCATGTTGTAGGCTGTGCTTGAATAAACTTCTTTTTCAGCGGCTTTTCATCTTGAATTTGTTATAGAGTGCTGAAGATTTGTTGGGCATTTGTGTTTTATACTTTGTGCACCTAATTAGTGCATTTGCATGCACCGCTTTCTTTTGGGATTGATATATATATATATATATATATATATATATATATATATATATATATATATATATATATATATATACACATACATACATACATACACACACACACACACACACACACACACACATACATACAAACATGTGGTAGGACTGTAGGACTGAAAACCTACAAACTAACACAACAGATTATATACATTTAAAAAATCTTATGCAAAACAGTTTTGGTTGCACAAAGGTAGTGAAAAGGTTTACTAATAGCATCCTGTTAAACTTCAGATCCTGAAATTAAATTACATTACATTATATTAAAACATAAATATGCACACATTGGACACAAAGGACAGGAATAAAATAGAATTAGTAACAATGACCTGAGAACACTTCAGCATGAACTTACAGAATCATTGTATTTGTTATTCACCAGGTCATTCAAGTAAGAGGAGATTCCTCAGAACTGGAGACATGCACTTGTTCCACCCATATTAAAGGGAAGGGAAACAGGACATCCCCAGATTCACAACGACCCATAACTTAAGATTGGGACCATGCACTTGTGAAACCAATATGTAGGTGATAGGGGAACACAACAAACCCAGAGTCACAGAGACCCATAATTTAAGATTGGAGGTGTGCACTTGTTCCACCCATATTTAAGGGACAGGGGAACAGGACAAGCCCAAAGTCACCGAGACCCATAACTTAAACATTGAGACATGCACTTGTTCAACCCATATTTAAGTGACAGGGGAACAGGACAAGAATAGAGTCACAGAGACCCCTAACTTAATATTGGAGACTTGCACTTGTTCAAACCATATTTAAGGGACAGGGGTCAGGACAAACCCAGAGTCAGAGACTCATAACTTTACTTTGTTTCTATGGAAAAGTAATGGAGAAGGTTGGTTATTTTACATAATGTATCATCAGCATTGAAAATACTAGCACTTGAAACTCCATATAAGCATGCATATGCTGAAAATAAATATATAACTACGTTCAACATTATGCTCTGTAATAATGCAATAACAGTTATAAATGGCAAAATTGTGCTGTGGTATAACATACATAGGCTTAATGACAGGCTTTGATAAGGTCATACACAGAACAATGACCATTACATTACAACAACTGTTTCTTGATGTAACTTTGATAAGATAGATAGCTGCATGAGTTTTCATTGGTTTGTATACCTCAATTACTGCCAATCAGCATCACGGTATACAAACCAATCAAATAGGTATGCCACTGTTTTGCACTGAACAGCATTGGCTGTGCTACACAGTTTTTGAGTGACTTAAATTGCAGAATACGAGCCAATCACCACTGCAGTATATGAACCAATCAAATAACTGTTCGTGAGATCTACCCTTTTAGAGCAAATGGTACAAAACAGGATACACATTCAAGTCTACTTCACAAGTTTTGCAAGGGCTTCGCAATACGGTTACTCATTCTTAATTGTGTTGTCTTTCATGATGCAATCTTACTAAGCAGCTTGAATTTTCTATTATTGGGTACAGTGGTGCACTTTGTCACTCACAAAACATGCTCATGAAATACTTAGCTTGGTATAGTAGTCTGTAGTGTATTCCAACCATTTACAGGGTTAGAAATCTGCTCTGCAGCAAGCACAACTATACTTCAATACTTATATACATACAGATAGAAGGTACCTGGAAACAAGAATGAAAAAAGAAATGTCTACATAAAATCAAGTAGCTTTTGCTGAAAGGATGTCATGTAAGTATTTTATTTTTTGTTGAGCTAAAAGCAAGGCCCAACTTTTAGTTGACTTTCTACCTCCTCCTAGCTCAGCCACTGTGACTAAACACACACACACACTTGAAAAGGTAATAAATGTCTGGACATAGTAAAATAAAAATTATAGTTACCTGCTGTAACAATCTCCAAACACAAAAACAAAACTGGATCCCCACTTTCATGAATCTTTTTCACATCCACTAAACAAACAGCAAAATAAGTACTAGATCTAAAGAACTAAATTTTGTTTGCAACACAAACATTACACGTTGGACAGACAGCTATATATCTCTCAGAATTCCCATTTTCTGGGATAGGCTGTCCATGTATGTGAAAATGCCCCTCCTCTGTCATTATCTTATTATTTCATTCCTCTGATTTGCCAGAAAACTACATATTTTATGAGGATCACACCAAAAACATGACAAACATTTGGATAGTCTGCAAAATTCTGGGCAGCAGAGGTGTATGACGAGGGTGAGTTAGTGTGTGTGTGTGTGTGTGTGTGTGTGTGTGTGTGTGTGTGTGTGTGTGTGTGTGTGTGTGTGTGTGTGTGTGTGTGTGTGTGTGTGTGTGTGTGTGTGTGTGTGTCCATGCATATATTTTGGCTATGGTCTGTGTTCCACACTGGCCTCTTAGCAGGCTAAGACCTATGTATGGTCCCCACAAATTATCACATTAATAACAATGTCCTAAGCACGCAATCAGTCATGAGGGATTTGGGCACCCAGGTTAATAGCAACCTGACTTTTGACCACCATGTTCCTTCCATTGTACAGAAAACTTTCTATATGGTGCACCTCATAAGTAAGGGTATCTCATCCAGGGACAAGGGGATCATAACATCCCTGTATTGTTCCCTATAAGGCCAATTATTGATTACAACGCCCCCTTCAGCATGTACCTCGCAAAACACATGCAGCAGCTGCAGAGACCACAGAGGTTCTTCACAAGAAGAATCCAGGGCCTCAAACAGCTACCCTACACAGATGGGCTAAAAGCCCTGTCCCTCTACTAAGTTTCATACAGACTCCTCAGAGGTGACCTCTGTATGGCATACAAAGAAATCTCAGACCCTGCCTTGATAAGACTGCAATATGCAGTCCTCAAGTCAAGCTCCACTGGAGTAACCCACACATGCAGTCGCAAATAGGACATGCTGGAGGGACAGATTCATAACCCAGAGGCTCCCTTCACTCTGGAATAGAATCCCAGTCCAGGTTAGGCAGAGTCCCTCATTGACTCTCTCCAAGAGGAATCTTGATGAGTGGATGGGAGATCATAGGTTTACTCCAGGTATCACTTCTGTGTCACTGTTAGACAGAGGCACAGTATACTAACCTCGAAAAAGGGCATAGCAAAATAAATTTAAAATGGGTGGCGAAAGCCAAACACATTCTGGCTAGGCTTATAAATGCCCTAGGGCAGATAGCCTAGTATGAACCTATGAACCTATGAACCTGGTCTGTGACATCAATAGGACTTGTTGGTGGGAGAGATTTGCGTCCCAAAGACTCCCCCATCTGTGGAATAGACTCCCTCTCCACATCAAGCAGAGTACCTCAATATCCCTTTTCAAGCACAACCTGAATAACTGTATGGGAAACAGAAATTACACCACTGGGATTCCACCTGTGTCCCTGCTGGACAGGGGCTTTGGGTGCTGACTTGTCGAAACATGGGCTGAACTCAAGGCTAGGCTTATAAGGGCCTCAGGGTCAATAGCTTAGTAACTTCCTATGATCCTATGAACCAGGGGATGAAAAGTTAATAATAGCAGCCCAAGATGGTGGACTTACCATACATATTAGTTTACAAAGTCCATTGAACAGTATCACCCTTACCTATGAACCTCTAATCTTACATTTGAAATGCACATACAAAACTGTATAAAAAAACTCAACAAAAACTTGCACTGCTTTACAGATTCAAAATCTTTCTCTCCAACACAACTAAAGCTATACTCACCACTACTTAGCACCCCTCACTAGTTTATGGAGCACCCATTCTTACTAACTTCCAGGCAGCATAAAAAGCAAAATTTGAGCAATGCTATAACAAAGTGGCTAAATTTGCAGCAAATGACCCTTTCAGAACCCACTACTCAACCAACATATACATAGCTTCTTCCCACTTAGAACATTAGCCAGCAATAATCTGCTTGTCTAGCACTAAATACGGTTCAGTGCAACTATGTTTGTACTCTATCATTATCATTCAATGAGGAAAACCCTTTCTGTCCACAACCCTATCAAATCTGCAGGGCATGATCTACATTTATATCATGTTGCTGGTAATCTCCATGTGAAGTACCTCACACTCTGTTCAGCGCAGCTTTGGGCGTGGAGTGGGCGTAACGTACATGATTGGCAGGGTGACCATACATGATTAGCAGGGTGAACTACTGTGGAGCATCGGTCAAATTATAAGTTACTGTAGTTCAGTAAACTGCATTATACAGCATCGGTAACTTTATTAATTATTTAAGATCAGTAAATCTGTCAAACAGTAAAACAGGCATATACCCAATAGCCACTCCCACGCTATAAAAAGTACACATTATTAACATTATTATTGCCTTCTAATTCTCCGGACAGCACAATGCACTCTTCAGCTATAAAAGGATGGATGCCATTGCAACCTATTTTCTAATTTCAGCATTAACCACACGGACGTCGCCGACATGAACAGAATCTAAACAACTTTGAAATGTCTACAGGACAGTTAAAAGAAGAACACTGAAAAAAATATAATTTCTGAATTTTATTAGTCAAAGTTCTGATGTTGAATATTTCAAAGAAAAAAAGGAGGCAATATTACTTTTACCAACTGCAGTTCAAAAATAACACGAGTCATTGACTATAAAACTGAATAAATATGATTTACTTTTACCAAATGCAGTTCAGAAATAACACGAGTCATTGACTATAAAACTGAATAAATATGATTATTTTTTTACAGTTTTAATTACTTGGTTAACCCCGTATACTGACAGTTCAGTGGTAACTTTTTTCAGTCCCTGTTGTACCAGTAAAATGCTTCATATTAACGCTACAATCCAAAATATTGTTTGTACACGTTTGATTGTAAGGCAGGAGCCAAATAAATATTCATGCGCGCTTGGCCAGGAGGTGTGTTCGGGGCGGGATTTGCTACTGCGCATCCTGCGAGGTACTACACTTGGAGATTACCATGTTGCTAAGGCCTGGGACTCCTTACCTATATCCATCAGATCAAAACCCTCCCTTCATTACTTCAAAACCATTCAGAAATAGTTCTTAGCAAAATCTGTCTCGGTGTTTGTTCTACCTCAGGATAATGATATTCCTAAATATGAACAAGTTCCTAATCATACATTACACCTCCTTACTTGCCCTTTTCACTCACTTCCTAACTTTATCTAGATAAATCCGGACACCTACCCAGTTAGACTTTCCTGGTAATCAAACGTCAGTAAACAAATAACATGTATGGCCGTGTCCTTACAAATGCTTCCCCTGCCTACACCCCACTAATATAATACAATACAATCTGATATACAACTTATGATTGCAACAACTACCCCAGCCAAAAAAACAAAAAAAGATTACACCCAGATAAGGAAATCTGTGGAAATAACTGTCCACCCATACCACAGGAAAAATCATCAGACTGACAAAATAAGAAAGCAATATTGCTGGTCATTAACTACTTCATCATGCTCAACTATCCCTGATTTTGCTCATATTATTACCCTTTCTCATTACAAAATGTTTAGATCTTTTGGTAAATCAATGAAGACTACAGTCGGTCCATAATGTCAGACATTAGAGTCAGTCTTTAGGAAATCCATGTTGGTGAAAATCCATGTTTCCTCCTACTAAAGTGAGTTAGGGTAATATTTAAAAGTTACCCCTGATTTTGGACTTGTAAAGACTCTGGTGGTCATTAGTCTAGTATAAACCTATGAATCTACTAGCTGTGTACAAATCATGGCACAACAATGCACCGAATGCATCATTCATACTTATTTCCTCCTACAACATATACTCCAAATTCAAGATTTGACATAAGTAACGAAAGAGAATCAAAATAATCTCATAGATAAAAACATACAACTAACCTGAAGCATCCTACAGTAGGCTTGTATGGATGTACAAGGATGTCTCACTGGAGCCATGTCTATCTAACCTGTATCATCCTACAGTAGGCTTGTAAGCATGTACAAGGATGTCCCACTGGAGCCATATCTATGTGTGAAGTGGACTGTTGCTTCAGTTGAGTCAGCAGAAAGGCCTACCAAGTATTTGAGCAATAAAACATGGCCATAATCACTTTCACATACAGCACCCCACAACAAAACTAATTCTAAACGTATTGTCACCGTTCATAAAAGGAAAACAAAATAAATGTATAAAGAATACATAACTAATAAGCCACACTAAAACCTTCAACAATGACCACATTTTCTTAGCTAGGCTCAAATCCAGCAGAGCAAAGCAAAACGAACATGGTGAACCTCCTAGAAAATAATACTCCCACGCCATCAGTGAAAAAAATACTCCCATGCCATCAGCGAAAAATATACTCCTGCGCCATCAGTGAAAATAATACTCCCATGCCATCAGTGAAAAAAATACTCCCACGCCATCAGTGAAAATAATACTCCCATGCCATCAGTGAAAATAATACTCCCACGCCATCAGTGAAAATAATACTCCCACGCCATCAGTGAAAAAAATAGCCAGCAATGGAGATAACATTCCTCTCTTAACACAAACACACACCAAAATTACTGCACACTCAGAGTGCAGGAAAACTAGGAACCTGTGTAGAATTAAACCTATAATACAAAGCTTTACACTATATAAACCATGCAACATGGAAACAAGTACATCAAATACATACTGTCCACTTAAATTTCTCCATTAATGAAAGCAAAACACAAGAGATGACACCAATAACATACAGTCTAAATTAGAATCAGCGTAATTGAAGTTTATTAACCCACCGCCTTGCAATAGAGAGAGAGAGAAAGAAAGATACACTTACTTTGCACACACACACATTATGTATTAATATAGTTATATATACATATATAACAGATGTAGATAGATATAGACATATATGAAATATTTATTACTTTATAAAGCAGCACAACAGGAGCTGGTGTTGATAATGGCTGACCTGAATGCACATTTAAGGACAGATAGAACAGAATATGAGGACTGCCTGGGTCCACATGGGTGGGGCAACAGAAATAAAGAAGGAGAGGCCATTCTAGACTTCTGTCTGGTAAATGGCTTGATAGTAGCCAACACATGATTCAGAAAGAGAGACAGTCACAGTATCACATACAAGAGCGGCTAATGTGCAACTCGGGTAGACTTCCTCCTAGTAAGGAAAGGACAATGGGGTAGAATCAGTGATTGCAAATTCATCCCCAGTGAAACTGTAAGCCCACTGAAAAAACACTGATAGCCACAATCAGTTGCAAGCAGTGGTCATAGAAGGCTTCCAAGGTCAACAGAGACCAGGCTGAAGACCTAGAAGATGACTGGAAAGAAAGTACAACAGTTCTAGGAATTGCTTAGGCCTTTAGCACCTCAAGAAGAAGAGGAAATATGTGGCATTGAAGAGGATTGGAAGCACCTCAAAACAGTACGATGTGAGGACTACAGAACATATATGTAGCCGAGACAGGCATGGAAATAAGATACATAAGAAATGCTGTTGGAAGAATGCCCAAGTCCAGGAAGTCATAAAAAGAAAGGAAGAGTGCAGGGAAAATGGTAGAAAGAAAAGACAGACAACACTAGGAACGAATACTGCATGGCTAACAAGAAGACTAAAAAAAGAGTTGCAATAGCAAAAAACAAGGCATCAGAGGCACTCTACCAACTTCTGGAAGGTGACTCAGCAGATGGCACTAAGAAAGTATATCAGGTTGCAAGGCAAAAACAGAAAGATAAACAAGATGGTCAGACACCTTCATAAGGGATGCCAGCAGCAATATTCTCACCAGTCCACAGGGCATCAAAGGGAGATGGAAGGAGTACTTTGAGTAGCTCAAATGAAGAAAACTATACAGAAACCGTACATGCCCAGATACAGCCTACAATAAGAGAACAGTAGAAGCCCACCATAGAAGAAGAATAGCTCTAAGGAAAATGAAGTCAGGGAAATCAGCAGGATCAGCTGAGGTCACAGTTGATATGATAAAGATTGGGTGGCACAGTGGGTTAGAGTTGTCGCCTCACAGCAAGAGGTTCCCTGGTTCAGTTCTTGGCTTGGGTACCTTCTGCGCACATTCTGCATGTCCTCCCTGTGTTCATGTGGATTTTATCCTGGTACTCCCATTTCCTCTTACATTCCAAAGACATGCAGTAAGTGGACACTCTAAATTGGCCACAGGTGTGAGTGAGTGCAACTGTTTAATGTGGAAGAACTACTGTGCCAGGGCTAGCCACCTGGTGGTGTAAACCTTGCCTCTAGATAAGTTGGTTGTTAGTTAGCCAGGTTTCAGTGAGGTTAAAAGAGGTTTTAGTTCGGGTGAGTAGGTTAGAGGGGTTGTCAACAATGATGCTGATAGTGGAGCCATCCACGTAATGTATAAGGGATAACTGAGGACAGGATGTGTTGAGTTGGTTAGTAAAAATGTTACAGTGAAGGGGGCCAAGAATTGAGACTTGTGGGACACCCATTTTTATGGGGAAAAAGGAAAACAGAGCAGACAGCCATTTCCTGTCAGCTAGTGAGGTAGTTGGAGAACCAGGAGCTAGTTGCAGTTGAGAGGTTTAGTTGAGAAAGTTTAGAGAGGACAATGGGGTGGGAGGCATATATATATATATATATATATATATATATATATATATATATATATATATATATACACACACACACACACACACACATATATATATATATATATATATATATATATATATATATATACATACACACACACACACACATATATATATATATATATATATATACATATGCAAACACACACAAGTGTGTGCATCTGCACACATGTGTGTGTGTGTGTGTGTGTGTGTGTGTGTGTGTGTGTGTGTGTGTGTATATATATATATATATATATATATATATATATAGGGTCTATGGTATATATTCGAACTGTCAAAATGTCGAATACCATATGTTCGAGAACATATGGTCGATATTTGAAAGTTCAAATATATAATAAAAATAAATAAATAAAAAGAAAAACATACCTTAACAGTGCGAGCAGAGGGGCAAGCCCTACTGTGCCCCCACACCCCCCTACTTAAATATACAAACTCTGAGACCACACTTCAGTGCAGAAAAGGGAAATTCTCACATTCTGCACCATTGAAGTCAACCTTCGAACACTTGAAATGTCGATCATATGGTCTCTACTATATGACGATCAACATTTCAAGCGTTCGTTTATTTGACAAAAACCCATATATATATATATATATATATATATATATATATATATATATATATATATATATATGGATCTACCTGACTACATTGACAGTTCACAACACCGACAACGACTTCACCGACACCACATAATCGACAGTTCACAAACACGACACCTCATACACTCGACACATCACAACAACAAACAAAACAAATCCCCTGTCCAAAACCCACACACACAACACAAGCACACCAAAATCCTTACAAACCAACACTAACCCTTACATACACAACTATCTACAACCCTAATCGAAACCCTAACCCTAAGGTCCGTCACTATCGCACACTCACCTAACCCGCGCCCTAACCCTAACTCACTTATCCCACCCCTATCCCTACAGACCGTCAACATCGCACACTTACCTTACTCGCACCCTTACCTAACCCGCACCCTAACTCACTTATCCCACCCCTATCCCCACAGACCATCAACATCGCACACTTACCTTACTCGCATCCTTACCTAACCCGTGCCCTAACCCTAACTCACTTATCCCACCCCTATCCCCACAGACCATCAACATCGCACACTTACCTTACTCACACCCTAACGGCCGTCACTCCCACATACTTACACATCCTTTCCCCATCTCAGTGTTCTCAGCGTCGGTGTTTTCCTCCGTCGGTCTTCTGACTTGTCGATCTTCTGAGTCGTTGTCGGTGTTGTGAACTGTCGATGTAGTCAGGTAGATCCATATATATATATATATATAGATAGATAGATAGATAAATAGATAGATAGATAGATAGATAGATAGATAGATAGATAGATAGATATACACATATACCATAGGGTCATAGGAGGTTACTAGGCTAATGGCCCTGAGGCCCTTACAAACCTAGCCAAGAGTTTATCCAAAAAAAAAAAAAAAAAAAACAGTTAGCACCTGTCACCCCTGCCAGTCAGTAAAGGACACAGGTGGAACCTCTGGGAAAAATTTGTGGTTTCCCATCCACTCATCAAGGTTGCGCTTGAAAAGGGTCAGCGAGGTACTCCATTTGACGTGCATGGGAAGGTCATTCCAGAGACAGAGCAGCCTCTGGGAGACCATCCTGTCTCTCCAGCAGGTTTTGTTGATGTTGCATATTAGATTTAGGCCTTTCAAGTGGGTAATGCATGAGGAGTTAGACTTACGGATATGGAGCATCTCTAGTAAGGCAGGGTCTGAGATTGCCTTGTAGGTGAGACACAGATTCCCTTTGAGCAATCTGCATGATACCGAGCAGAGCAACAGTGATTTCAGCCTGTCCACACAGGACAGGTGTTGGAGGCCATGGAGTCTTCTGACAAACCTCTGTGGCCTTTCCAGTTGATGCAGGTGTTTGAAGAGGTACATACCAAATGGGGCATTATACTCAATTACTGGCCTAATGAAGGAGGAGTACAGAGAGGTAATAATCTCCTTTTTTTTTCTGGATGCAATTCCTTTACTTATGAAATGAACCAAGTAAAGGCTTTTCTGACCACTGCCGCCACATGATAGTCAAATGTGAGATTATTGTCAACCTGAGTACCCAGGCCTCTCAACACAGGCTGTGTGCTTAGGGGATTGCTGTTGATGTGGTAATCAGTAGGGGTCATGTTTTTGCTGAATGGTATGATAATACATTTTTTTTTGCGTTTAACTTAAGGTTATGACTTTGACACCAGTCGTTTGTTGCTATGAGACCGTCTTGCAGTATGCTAACATTATTTTGGGAGTATAATGCCTCCTTTGGCATCTGTCTGGACACATTCAACAACTGGAATGCACAGAGACACCTCACCAGAAGAATTCAAGGCCTAGAACACAAAGAGAAGCCTTATTAAAAGGATACAAGACCTAAACAACAAGTCCTACATTGACTCACTCAAAGCCCCATCACTATACCTGGCATCCCACAGACCACAAAAAGGTGACCCAGGTCTGCCATACAAGGTATATTCCAGCACATGACTGATGGATTTACTGCACATCAACAAGTTAAATGGCATCAGAAATACTCTGTCTAGGGATCTAGACCTCTCCTCCAACATCAACAAAATGGTTTAGAGTTCAGCATTTAAATGTCTCATTCACTGTAATGAAACTCAGTATTAAGCCAGAAACCAATGCACTTAGCACCTCATCAAGTTGAATATGACCATTTTCACCTGTGCTGGTGCCCATTGTTTAACCCAGTATATCCAAGATCACTAACACTTAACAGAAGGCCAAGGACGACTGTAGTAATTGCAGAGTAATTAACATGCAAACCATTTGACTTGGTCTTCCCTTACCACAAACTGAAAATTATGCAACTATTTTTTATATATTTAGTCAATTTTGGTTAATGTAACAAACTTCAAGAAAGTGAATTTTCAGTGGAGATTGATACCTGTAGAAAATCATAATAAAGCTATGTATACAGATGTAAGATTTATAGGCTTGCAACACTCTTGGAACAGATGTGAAAAAATAAATTCAGTGAAAGTCAGGGGAACCACAAATATCAGCTGCCCAAGAGAAGAGTTGAGAAAGAGAGGTTGGCATGCCTGGGTGTAGCGTGCCCTTATACACATATAATAGCCTCATTACACCTGTAATGACTGGGTGTAGGCTGTCCTTACACATGCAGAATATAGTCATTACACCTGTAATTAATGGACACAGGGTACCTGTATGTTGAACTGATGGCTAGGTGTAGAATAGGACCATCACACCTCTAACTTATTGGATGCAGGTTATCGTAATGCAGAACTTACGGATGGGCATAGGATGTCCTTATATATGTAGAACAGGAGAACAGTGTCATTACAAGTGTAAGAAGTGGATACAGGGTCCATGAATGTAGAGCTGATGGATGGGTGTAGGGTGCCCTTATGCATGTAGAGTAGTGTCATTATGCATGTAATTAATGGATAAAGGGTCCCTGTATGTAAAACTGATGGATGGGTGTAGTATGTGGTCATACATGCAGAATAGTGTCATTATACCTGTAATTAATGGACACAGGGTTCTTGTATGCAGAGCTGATGGTTGGTTGTACAGTGTCCTTATACATGTAGAAAAGTCTAATTGCACCTGTGATTAATGGATACTGGGTCCCTGTATATGCAGAACATATCAGTGGGTGTACGGTGTCCTTATACATGTAGAATAGTATAATTACACCTGTAATTAATGGATACAGGGTCCCTGTATGTAGAACTAACGGATGGGTATAGGGTGTCCCTTATACATGGAGAATACTATCATTACACCTGTAATTAATGGATACAGGGTCCCCAAATGTATAGCTGATGGCTGGGTGTAGGGTGTCCTTACTCATGCAGAATAGTGTCATTATAGCTGTTAACACACACACACACACACACACACACACACACACACACACACACACACACACACATATATATATATATATATACACACACACACACACACACACACACACACACACACACACACACACACACACACACACACTGAGCAGAGCGGAGGTGGGGCATTGACTACAACTCTCATCTGAGATATATAACTATAAGTATCCTGTTTTTTTGGCTTATTTATACTGGTTATTGCATCTAGCAATTTATATATAGCACTTTTTCTGCCTGCTGCATACTTTTTACTGTATTTTATTGCTATTTTCTGTACTTGTTAAGCACCTATTTGTTTGTTCTGGTTTCCTGCCAAGGAGTGTATCATCTAACTGATTTTTATTTGCAGTTAAAAGCATTCTGTAGAGTCTCCTTGCTCCTTTATCTGTTTAAAAACTTTCATTTTGTGGCTCACTGCTGTGATAAACATTTCAGTAGTGTTTACTGTTTAAAAGAGTGTAGGCTACTAGCTTTAGTATTGGTCCCCACCCTCCCTCTGTGTTGATGTCTTGGAAATCACTAGGAAGCTTTAAACTGATACAAGCACTCAACTCTCCTTGTTAATAAGGAGAAATTAATTGTAAGCACTAAACAGCCTATAACTGCAAAGTACCTTGCAAAGGTAAGGGAAAACAGCTCTTGTACTTTACAAAAACAGCACCTAAACAGGCATATCCAAGGGTCAGCTTCCAGTGATTTCTCCTGTACACCTGGTGAATCTGGGCATACTGAGGCAATGCAGCAACTGCCTCATGTACACAGACAACCCTCTTCTCCTACCACCCAACACTAAAACCTGTGAGAGATGCACTTACATAGCCAAACTGGAAGCAAAGCTCTCTCCAGCCAAGAATGTGCTAGACAGTCAAGAGGAGAAGGTTAACACCTGCACTACACCTCAAGCAACACATAGCTCTTCAAAACCCACACCATCAACACCACACATTGCAACACTAAACCCACATATGTGGAGGCCCTTAACATTAACCTGCCCAAGCAACAAGGACCTCCGAAGCTGAAACGCAAACAACCACCAGTCACAACCAAAGTGACACATAGCTCACAACACCAGTGTGCCACCCAACAACAGCCCCTAAGGCAAGACAACATACCCAACACTTTAGTCATAGGTGACTCTATAGTCAGGCACACTGATGTCCCACTCACCAGGCTGAGCAAGGAGAACATTACAGTCAGCTGCTTGTCGGGTGCCAAGATCCACCACATAACGCATGCACTCAAGTTACTCCACAACAAGTACAAATACCACTGCCATTGTCCATGTTAGAGTGAATGACTTGAGATGTACCTCCCTGGATTACATGAAAAGAGACATGGAATAGCTCTTGGATCATGTGGTACAGGCAGGTATGACCCTAGCCCCGAGTAGCATCCTGCCTTCGCCCAGAATGATACCACAGTATAAGGACAAAATGATTGAACAACAATTGGCTAAGCTTCTGGTGTCATTCAAAGGGGATCCAGTATCTGTCGGCCTGGGACGACATGATCGACAAACCATGATGCTTTGACAGAGATGGTCTGCACCTGTCACCACTGGGATTCAGGTTACTGGCTAAGGATCTTGCCACCCCTATAGTGCCTTTTTTAGGCAAGGTTCAAAGGACAAAATCACCACCGTAACAGATACATGCATGCAAAATCTGAAGGTAATGCTACTCAATGCTAGAAGTCTAAATCTCAAAATGCACTCTCTCTCTCGAAGCACTCCTAAAAATGGAGAACATCGATATCTGTGCAGTAACTGAGACCTGGTTCAAGACTCCAAAGAGCACCCCTGCAATACCAGGCAATAACTCTTACCACACTTTTCGGTCACCAAACAAAGACTGAAACACTAAAGGTGGAGGAGTATCCATATTCACCAAGGATATTTACACCTCCAGGCTAGTTGCCCAACACAATGCATCTGAAATTCTTCAGTTGTGACTAACACTAGGTAAGACTGCAATCCAAATTGTAGCTTGATACAGATCCCCCACCACGCCCCAAGATTCTCACTACACCTTTCTAAACATACTGGAAAATATTAAGATACAACCAAAAACCCTAATACTGGGTTATTTCAACTACCCTGCCATTAACTGATAAAACTATTTGGGTACCAACACCTTTTTCCAATGGATCTTGGAATTCATAAATTCCAACGCCCTGGATCAGCTAATCCATTGTCCTACCAGGGGCTCCAGCATCCTAGACCTGGTCATTACCAACATGGGAGCTAGATGCTCCACACCAGTGGTCACCCCCTCATTGGTCAGGTCTGACCATAAGCAGATCACCCTTGACATCCACATCCCACCCCCAACCCCCAGTAAGGAAACTTCTGTAAATAACTTCTCCAAAGCCAACTTCATGCCAGTTAAGTCAGAAGTGACAAACTTCATGGCACCCATGCAGATGGGAGCAGAGAGTTCAACTGCTGAATCCTAAACTAAGGCACTGTACGAGCACATCCACTCGTGCATAAATCGTGCCATCCCAAATAGAACCAAGGCGCTTTCCTTCCAAAAAAGGAAGCCAATCTGGTGGTCCCATGCCATAAACAAACTATACAACAGAAGGAAGAAATTGTTGCAGAAAAGAGGAAAATTCCAGGATGCCAAAGACTCCCTTACCACCCTCAGTAAGAAGTTGAGATCCCTCGTAAATTCCTCCAAAGCTAGTTATGAAAATAAAATTGCCAAAGATTCCAAAGACAACCACAAGGCATTTTATAGTTATGTCAATAATTTAAATGGCAATGCTCAGATCTGCTCTGAGCTACAACAGAATGGCATTAAATATACTGATCTCAAGGATATTGCTATGACATTAAAAGAGTTAGACACTGGTCATTAGCACAGTTACTCATCATAAAGTAATTGAAATCTAGTATTATAATATGAATTACTCTGCTACTCTTCATTACTTGGCTTATGTACTTTGACACACAAGTAATGAATACATAAGTATTCATCATGTATATGTCATTAAGCAAGACATTTGCATAATAAAGTTAAAGCTGTCAGAGTACTGTAATTCTCATCATCTAAATGTAAAATGACATTAATTCCTAAGCAGACAAAATGAAATACATTGTTGGAGCATTCTGATCTGTAGTTACATTAACAAAATAGTTATTTTCCCAATAAACATCTTTATTAAATTATCACATATGACATAGGCAGTCTTACACACACACACACACACACACACACACACACACACACACACACACACACACACACATATATATATATATATATATATATATATATATATATATATATACATATATAAAAAACGAACATTAACACTTTAATTGCAAAAACCATACATCACCGACAACATTGAATGAACTGTAGTAGCAAACATTATACATCACTTATAATCTATCCATTCATTAATAGTTAAGTATTATACGGCTCATTCCTATCCTACCTCTTAAACCTCATTCATTCTCTGCATATATTGTTCCCACAATTCCAATAGTTTGCTCCATCCCTTTTGTACAGATCCCAATTCCAGTTGTTTTACTGCAGTTACTATACTTACTACTTCTAGTAATGTTGATCTAGACATTGATTTCCATTTTCTAGTAATTGCTTTTTTGGCAGTCACCATAATTAGACTTAGCAAGGATTTACTATGTCTAGGCAATGCCAAACAACTCAAAAAAACATCTCCCTAGTGAATCCAATCTGCTCAACCAACATCTCCAACAGAGTGGTTCGCAGGGAATCCCTAAAGTTGGCCAGATCATTACAATCCGATAAAATCTGTCCTCAGCCACCTCTTTCTTGCCTGTCACACCTCCAACATTTGCTGTCCACCTGAGGAAAATTTCTTTGGAGTGTATTTGGGATATAAAAATACCTAGGTAAACACATGCAGGCAAAGATTCTAAATCTTCAAGACTTTGTTGCATATGTGGAAGCTCCTCTGATTGATTCTTATAATTACCATGCAATATTTTATATGCTGTACTGATTATTCCTTTTTAATGGCAGCTTCTGTTCTAGATTGCATTAAAAACTCTACCAGTGCTGGTCTTTCATTTAGGACCCCCCCCCCCCTATTTCTTTTGCTTTGCCTATACTCTGATATCAGTCCTTGAAATGAAAGGCAATCTGTAACCTGCAGTCCAAATAAATTCTTGGCCCCTTCCCATTCTGTTACCTTTCCCTTTCTAGTTATTTGCACTCAATACGTTGGTTCATCTGCCATTTTTCTCCAATAAATCCCAGCCCCTCTTGCTATTATTTGTATCCCTGACCACAGCATCCCTATTCGGCAGAATCTCTTTTCTACGTTCTCGTGCTGGTTTGGTACTTAGAATACTCCCTGCTATTTTATGAATATAATACTCTGTATGATTTTAAAAATAGTTATTGAAGCACAAACCTATCCAGAGCAGCCTTTACATAAGTCATGCATTGTACTACTTTGCATGGTGGTATAATACGTTTTGAATGTATTATAATAAAATATAATAAAATTAGTCATCATTAGAATCAATAAGAGTCTTGTTAAATGAGCGACATCAGGAAAGAAATACAGCACTGTAAATTAGCAATATTTTTTCCAAGCATACCGCTCAACCTCTAAGCAACAGAAATCTGGTCAAAGCGGGACATAAGGGGAGGATAGAAACCCAAAAACAGGCACAAGTTTTAAATATTGCTCTTAGAACAGGATTGTTGTTTGCATCCATTTTCTGAAGGATATGAAATCTGAAACACAAATACATCTCCTTATAGATAATTCCAGTAATTTGTCAATAAAAACACAAAATTGTCATGAGGATCAGAAAATAAAACAAAAGGAGGGAGAAATCTGGACATTCTGTGAAAATCTGCAGAGTTGAGAGGTATGATCTACATCCATAAAATTGCAAAGTGCAAGTCACTCAAAGTGAAATAAATAAAAAATATATATAAATGTCTAAAGTTTTTCACTTTGATGTGAAGTGGTACAGCTGCAAAGATGGTGTATTTACAGATCCGGATATGGCAAAAGACTCTCAACAATTTATGGATTTTTGGCTGACCAGGTATGCAGATGATTGCAAATGTCATGCCTTCATAAACTCCCTAGTGGATACCATCTCAATAACTCCATTATCTCAAAATATTTCTATTTACAGAAGCTTCATAAAAAACTGAACATGCTTCAAAGAAGCTACTGTCATATAAAATTCTACATCTCCTTACAGTTGTTATGACTACTCACCTGTCACATTACTACTATTCCTCCCATCAGAAGTCATACATCGTATCACATTCTAAGCTCTAGTATAACCACCTTTTAATTCTACTTTCTTACATTATCAGCTACTTCACAAAATCACACACACTGCAAGTATACTTTACTCAATATACACCCCATATTTCTGGACAGTACCTACTGCAACTAACTATGCTTATGAATGCATTACATTTTCTTCGTTCATGTTTATCGGATAATGTATGTTTGCTGTTTACACTCTCCCTGTCCAGCATAAACCAACAAATGATCCAGCAACTCAGCAATCTACCTCGATAAACAAACACATTATATATAAAAAAATATACATACATACACAGTTCGACATTTACATTTCTAGATGGGTTTTGTTGTACTCCCTTCTATTTTGAAGTACAAATAACCCAGATGCAGGCAGAACAAAGACAAGGTGGGACATCTCCTTGTCTCTATACATGAGTTGCATGTGTGCAAAACTGGGACGAATGTGTGATTTCTCAGCGCTTCATCAAATTTCTTTTCAAATACAAGTACTTTCGCTTCATGTAGACGGGAAGAATGTTTCATGGAAAAGTGTTCTCATGATACACATATGTAGATGTAAAGTGTGTATTAAACATAGTTCTGCAGTTGTCATAGAAATTATACCTTGCAACTTTAAGTCTTTAATTTTATAGAGTTTTAGAAACAAATGCCTGTCAGTAACGTCTAACTTAATTCCTGAAAGATTCACCACTAATGCGCCAGAAAAAAACAGACCAGAAATAATAGACAAAATTCATGGATGTTGTACGAAAGTCTGTACAGCTGAGAAGTATGAAATGAATGCAAACAGTAGAACGGGACAATTCAGCAGTTATTTACTGTAACTGCCTGCTCGAGTTTACAGCTGAATATATCAGCACATATATAAGAAATAATTTATTTAAAAAAAATGATTACATGTGGAGGCAGGATGTGAGGAAATATGCAGCAAATCGTTAACCCAATAGCAGAGTGAGAGGAATACAAAGCTAAGGCATAGTTGAGATTCGGAGCCAAAGCACGATTGGAACAAAAGATATACAGGATGTTTATAGGCAAATTGACACTGTGGGTGCGAATTTGAGTGACGTGAACAAGTTGGCGTTACTTTGGTGAGCTTTAATGTCGACCCGAATTATAAACGCTGAGATTGTCCCTTTAAGCCTAGTAATTATTTTTCTTTCAAGGCAACACAGAGAGCTCCCTAGTATAGATATCCTATCTCTGGCTGTCATAAAGTAATTAACATTTTCAGCTATTTTTCTGAAATTAACCTCCCGTGTTCTAGTTTCTATTGTTAAAATATATACATATAAACAGTTACAATAGTGTATATACATGTTTGTTCTAGTCCAAAAGGGTACACTGTGGATACATCTTAGCTCAGTACTTTACAAAATATCTGTTTAGCACACGTCTGTACAAACCATCTTATATGACATGCAGTTCTAATACATTTGTAAGACAAGCATATGAATCATGTTGTTATTCACAAATGACATAATTATTTACAAAATTCCAGATAGCTGTGCTGGCAGTATTTCCTTTTGTTACACTTCTATATAAACCATGTTAATATTCACAAATTACATATAATTCTTTACAAAATTCCAGCTAGCTGGGCTGGCAGTATCTCCTTTTGTGACAGCTGGTATTTGTACAAGTGTGACTATCATTATATTACTCCTTAAAGGGATGAAAAAGACATATTTTGATATGAATGTGATACTAACGGTATGAAGATAGAGCATATTCCAGTGCATACTCTATAACAGTGAATATGACCCATCAAATACTTTAGTGGGCAAATTGGTAATGGCAAACTGATAAAAATTGCCTAGACTAGTGCAATGTTCATTCATGAAGTCATTGCTTACTTAATTTTGATTTAAAAGTCAGATCAACATCCATACTTGCTTCAGATATGTTATTTTCCATACTACATCCTTATCAGACACTTCTTAATGGCAGTTGCTGGTAATGTTGATGGGATGGCAGGCATTTGGCCTGTGGGCAGAAATATTTATGTGGCCTGTAAGTAAACTGGTTAAAGTTATACTGTTGTATGTGCTTGGTGTTAGACAAGCTGAAAAAGTGAGGCTGTGAGCATGCTATGATTAGAACCTAAACAAGAGTTGTGATGCTGTTACACTGATTTCCAGCATTTTTGTAGTTGGGAAAGTACTGAAGTGGGTCAGCATTTTACAGTACAAGAAACTTGAGTTCTCCTTCTGAGGGGAATGGTGATAACCCATTAATATTAATATCACAATAGTTTTATACACATAAACAGAAGAAATTTTGTGTGTCATGAGTTTCTGTAATCTACTGAAGCAGGCTAGACGCACACTGGTTCATACACACTTAATTTATCTTTTTTTCTTTTTGTCCCTTTTATTATACATAGAAATTTAAATAACATATCATATAGGTTTTATAACATTTTTATAATACACTGATACCATTATTACAAAACAAAAAAAAAAACCTTCCCTACCTGGCAGCAATAATATCTTTTAATATATGCTGTTTAGCACCAAGCTTGACTCCTCTCTCAATCTCTCTTTCTCTCTCTCTCTCTCTCTCTCTCTCTCCGCCCCCCTCTATACCTTCCCCCTTCATCCCTTAATACTTGCCTCCCACCCCATTTTTTTCCTCACTAATAGCGGTGCGTCATTCCTGTTATGCGAATACAGTCACTACATTCTGTCCTCAACTCTCTGATTACCTTTCTCTCTATCTATTATGCCCTCTGTGGCAGCTCATTTAAACAACCCATTTTACTTCAACCTAACCATACCTTTGCCATCCAGTTTGCCATCTCTCTCCTTTCTTGAGATCTCACTCCCCCTCTCGTATAACTGTGTACTATCGTACTCTTCCTCTCTACCTCTGCTAGCAACATTTCTGCTCTTTCCTTCAGCTCCTGTCTTCTTCCCTGCAACTCTATACCAAACTTACAAACGTTTACAACTGTTTAGAGTTCAGACCTCAGTTAAATGTGAAACAGACAGCCTTCCCTCAAAAAGTTATTTATATTCCCATCAACTTGGCCATTCTTGCTCGCACTTGTCATGTACAGACAATCCCATATGACATTTGTCATTTGCTGTGAAATTAATTGAAGTTCCAAAATCCAGAAATGAATTGGTGACATTAGATGTCCTGGGGCTGTAGGTAAAGCTTTGAAAAAACTCCCCTGTAATCCGTGGAACATTTCTGAGGCGAACATCTTCAAGATTTCTTTACAAAATTCTGTAGTCCTTGGATCTGTAATTGTGACATCATCTAAAAGAGGAATGACTTTTCAACATTTGAAAGGCACAGTCTACATACTTTTCACAATGACCTTACTTCTCCCTATTTCTGCCTTCTCATTTTGCTTCAGGTGATGCTGCCACATTTGTCTCAGACGGGTCTGAATCTTCTTGATTATAAAATGGGTAACTCGGTTACTTTTTGTTGCTGTCAGATCAAATGGCTCTAGCACCATTACAGTACTAAGACTATCTTTTGTATGATTCTCAGCTTGTTAATAAACAGCTTGAAATAATTTATGCTTTATATTTTAATTATTTTGTATATATCCTTTGCTTAGATTATATATTTTTGATGTGATCACTATTACTCATACTTGTATTGTAGGTTGTTACTTTTATGTGTAGAGCTTTTCTCCCAATGATTCCACTGAAAATAGGACTTCCCCTGTCAATTAATGTAATAATGTTTAAATAAATACAAGAAGCTCTGTTTTTTTCTTTCAAATAATGCTTTAACCCCCCCCCAAAAAAAAGTAGGAACATACACATAAGACTTGTTAACAAATAGCTAGAAACTAAAATAAAAATATAAACATATTTGCAAAAAAGAGTCCCATTAGTATGAAATATGAAAAGAGTTCCATCATTTACTGTGCTGTATTGTATTAGATTAGGATCCCTGCTACTCCCCTTAGATGTGCTGTATGAGTACAGATCATTTATCACATCTTCCAAAATATATTTCCAATGCCTGATTAATACTCAGAGAATCAAGGAAACCAGTCATAGCCAATGTCATCTCCTAGATTACTTTCCTCAGTTCCCTGACATATGCGGAACAAACAGAACATGATATCCATTAAGGGAAGACTAGAGGTATGGAATCAACTAGCAGCGGCAGATCAGACCCAGATCCATGTATCCTGACGCCCATTACAGGCCCATAACATATGATAGAAATTTGCATTAGGATGATAGCATTCTCAGCAGTCTCCTTACCCTTATGTTCTATTCGCAAGCCTCTAAGGGGTAGCCACTTAAAACACGTAAAAGGCGAACACATTTAAAGTCTCCCCAGTTTCCACACAATCTCCAACTCCCCATATATGATGTCTTCAGACCCATTTTTTTTCCATTTCATTAAAATATCTTGGAATAACACTATTATATCATCAACATTTACGCTGTAAATTTTTGATATACTCACTTATTAAGGCATACCGAATCACACTGTACTCACAATATTTATTGAAAGACTACTGCAGGATTGTCACTATGTTTACACAGAATCCTAAGTTGAAAAATTGCAATAATAACTTATAAGATTCTAGTTTGCTTTTTTATTTCCTCCATGTTGAAAATGTTGCTGTTTAAATACAGCAGTAGATTGCTCCAATGTAAAATATCATGTTCTACCTAATCATTCCACATAAAGGACTTTCCTCCATCTGGTAGGCAGGGTTGTTCTAAATCGCATCAGATAAAGATACTCAGACCATAGGGAGAGAAACCCCAGCAGGCATTACTTACCCTTTACATCCAAACCCCATGGGCCCCATACTTTCTGTTGGTAAGTTCCCAGATACTCTGAGGAAAGAATGAGAGGCTATAGGTACCTCAAGCAACACTCATGTGGGGTGAGGGTGTGATCGCATCTGTACACTTTGATTAAAAGCTGTTATCTTCACCATACTTCTCAACTGTCCAGATTTTCGCAGAATGTCCATATTTTTGCCTCATATTTTTGTTCTGTTCCTCATAAAATTTGTGATTTTCAGGCAAATCATTGAGATGATCTGAGGATTGACGTCATGAAGTAATGACATATATTTGAGATTCAGACTTTACATCCTTCAGAAAAATGCATGCTAAGACAAATCCTGTTATTCTAGCAATTTTCTAAGTTTATAAGAGCAGTATTTAAAATCTGTCCCTAGTTTGGGTCTTTGTCCCTCTATTATGTCAGGCTTTGCCCAGATTTCTTTGTACTAAGAGGTTGAGAGGTATGATCTTTACCCATCAACAAAATTCTAAAAGGCCTAGCTCTCCCCCAAAAAGTTAAACATTACTACCTCCTGACAAGTAACCTAGGCTATTTTTGACTCCTATATATAGTCCAAAACTAGCTTCTACAATTCCAGTATCAAGTTACTCCAACCAACAGTTAGGATATTCCCAGCTAAATGTAAAAACTTAGGTAGCGGAAATGTAGTATAACCAAGATTTTTGGCAGAAAGAGAGACACAGGATTAGGGGAGCCCGCATGATTTTTTGCAGGGGGGTGCAAACCCAGCTCTCCCATGCAGCCCCTCCCCACCTTGCCATTCCAGTGTCCCATTACTTAGTTATTTCTCCCCCGTTGCCATAAACACTGTTCAAAACTCTGTGTGCATACTGTTTTATGCTTTACTTCTACAATGATTACAAATATTTTGATTTAATTTACAACTTTTATTTCAAATTTTATAGCACAAACACTGATAGATATTTGGTAAACAAAGGAATAGTCTTACAATGAAAACAGACTTTACATTAAAACTTCTCTACCTTTGAAACTAACATTCATTGAAACAGCAATGAAACCCACATTCAAAGAAAATGAATCTGGCCAGTGACTGGTTAAGTTTACCTTTGGGCTGTTTTCAAATTATAGGCCCCTTGCACACATTTTTAGGACCATGCAAAAGTTCTTTGATTCACCTTCTTGACTGTATTAATTACAATCTATAATAATTGAATTATATCCCTTGTGTAATGCAGCACCACTTGTTAAGAGTGTTTCAAATTTATAATTTTGAACATTTTTCCTGTAAGCAATGAAACAAAACATATGAACCAATAATGACAAACTGCCCAATTCAGAACATTTAAACCAAAAAAAGGCCACTTAAACTTCTGTTATTACAATCCCCCAATATCAGCCAATATACTCAATCTCTGCAGAAGTAAAAGTCATCTGAATAATTCCACATTGAAGAGATCTGAAACAAGTGGAGAGGTTGTTGTTAGAAAACAACTTTATATTTCAGTGTTTCATCTACAAATTCAATGCCTGCTGCCTGGAAGAATAAATTTCATATGTTACATTAAAACACGGTAACATGGCATATTGCAAAAGGTTCCTAGATACTAGGTATCTCATCCAGAGGAGACATACTCAGGACTGCAGCACCCACCCCCTTAAAAATACAAATATACATGCTGTGGGAGTACAACCTACAGCCCTCTGCATCAAGTTGCAAGTAACAGTGCTTTAAAATTCTATACCACAATAGTGATACCATTTGCTAAACAAAACAGTTGCACATTTTAAGAAGATGTAGCATGAATAGCAGTAAATTTATCTTCACTTGAAGTTCACAATTCCTTGAAAATGCACTTGAAAATAAATTTCACCTGCTAATTCTAACTAGGGCATTTCACTCTCTCTCTCACTTTCTCACACACACACTTCAACCTCTTAGTGCAAGTAATTTGGACAAAGCCTAAAATAAATAGGGACAGATTATAAATATTGATCATAGAAAGTTACTAGGCTATTGGGCCGAGGCCCTACAAGCCTAGCCAAGAATTTAGCCCATGTTCCGACAAGTCAGCACCAGATACCCCTGTCCAGCAGGAACACATGTGGTATCCCAGGAGTGTATTTTCTGTTCCCCATCCAGTTATCCAGGTTGCACTTAAAAAGGATTAATGAGGTATAGGATCATTTGTTCTTTTGCTCAAAATAAAATAATAATATTATTATTACTACTGTTAACAATAACAAAAGCAGCACTGGTGGTACATCACAGGCATACCTCTTAGCACAAGAAATCTGAACAAAGCTTAAAATAATATGGGGGGGGGGGCAAAGGCCCAAAAATAGGGACAGATTTTTTTTTCCAAAATCTCTTTATTTCAATTTTCTTTTTTTCCAAATAATAACAACAATACAATAACTCAAAAACACAAATAAACAATACAAATACATGTCTAAAGAAAACAGACAACAATCTCATTCCGAGAAAATTATATATATATATATATATATATATATATATATATATATATATATATATATATATATATATATATATACACACACACTAGAAGTCACTACATCGTCAAGTAGAGTATGGGAATTCTTATGTTCATTTGGTCTCATAAGGGATAGTGGAATGGGGATAGTCTATATAGAAAGTAAAGACAGAAATTCAACCATTTATTGTATGGTTAGGGAAAATATCTAGACACACATCTACTAAGAGAAGGGGGAAGATGTAAGAAAACTGGTTATGCTACATTTCATTTCTTATTAAAAGGTTAACTTTCCATGCCAATTTGTGGGCAAATTTTATTTGTCAAGAATTATATCTTGTAGGTAACCCCAATATTTTTGGTAATAGCGTTTGTTTTTTGTTTTTGAATAAACTAATTTGTGAGATGAGATATATTTGATAGCAAGATTACTAAAATTTTCCCATGTAATTGGTGACATGAACTTCCAATTCTTTGTAATAAAGAATTTAATAAGGGCACACATCGTAATAAAGACATGTTTTAATATTTTTGGAAGTTAATTGATGTTAATGTGCAGTATAGCTTTATCGCATGTAAGGGTTGATTTTTCATATCACATCTTCTCTAATCTTACTCTCAAGGAACACCATAAGTGTATCTTAGTACAGTTCCACATGACATGCAAAATATCAGCTGTTTGATCCAGACAATGGGGACATATAGGCAAAAAGTTAGGACTGAATTTATTTAATTTTAGATAAGGTATAATATAGATTGTTATTTGTCATAATTTGTGCATATAACAGCTTCTTGAAAGGAATGAATTTGATTGTATTTTCAATGGCTAGTTTCTTATTTTCTTCAGTCAGTGATTGATTTTTCATTTGCCAATAGTTTGAAAATAACAAAGAATTCTGATGTTTTGCGCTCATTACAATTTTATAAGTCCTAGAAATTGTTTTCCCTTTAATCGCAAAATTTTCAAGCATTAATTTAACTAACTTTATGTTCTGTAAGTCAGTGTGTATTTGTGAGAATTTAGCATTTATAAGATGGTGAAGTTGGTTAAGGATAATACTATATTTCTTAGGAAGTTTGAGTTTAAGTCTCATTTGCCCCGTGTTAGAGTCTTTCCATTGGTATATATCCCATATTGTGTAGTCTTTTATCAGGGGGTAGTTTGTTAGATTTACTGGTTTATTATTTATTAGTAAATTAGGATTTAGGTGTAATGGTTGTATAAGGGCAAAAGTGTCAGTTAATTGCAATGATTTAAATAGTTTTTGTGTTGAAAGAATCATGTTTTTAATTAGTGGGTGTAGATTCTTCGTGTATATGCTAGTCTGGTTTAAATTCAGGAATGGCAGGGATTTGATATTATAGCCAAGGGATTTCAACTGTTCATACCAGATTTTGGTCCACTGGGGTGACCAAGTATTTATATATGAGTCATAGTTTATTATTTGTATTAGTCTGTAGACAGTAATTATACTGTAGTGAAGCTTAAAATCAGGCAACCCCAATCTCCCCTTATCTTTGGCGAGTACAAGTTTTCCATATTTAATTCTGGTAGATTTGGGATACCATAAGAATCTTGATATAGCTTTTTCCATGGCAAGGAAAAGTTTTGGGGAATATTTGAAAAAAGTAGCATTTAATTGAAAGAGTATTCTTGGTAGAAAATTCATCTTGACAACAGTAGCTTTTGACAGTAGAGACATATTGATGTTCTTCCATCTATCAATATCATTTTGAATACTAGTCCATGTACTTAGTAGGTTATTGTTTATAATATCTTTGAAGTCCGAAGTAAATAGTATTCCTAGATATTTTATCTGATAGTTTATTTTGATCTCACTCATGGGAAAGTACAATTCTTTATGACCTATAGGACTGAAGGGAAATATGTGTGACTTGTTTAAATTTAAGTTATAGTTTGAAACTAGCGAGAACTCATAAATAGCTTTAAGTATTTTTGGGAGGTCAGTAATGGGGAGATGGAAGGATTAATATATTTAAGTCATCGGCAAAGGCCGAGTATATAAGATTTGTATTGTGGATTCTGGGAATATGATGAAAGGTTTTTTGTGAAATAAACAGAAGGAGGGGTTCTAGATAAAGATTAAATAGGTATGGCAAAAGAGGACATCCTTGCCTTGTGCCATTGGATAAGAGTATAGGGTTAGTTATACATTTGTTTACCTGTATAGTGGTAGAAGCTTTCTGATACAGAACCTGGATCATTTTAATGAATTCTTGAGGAAAACCATATAAAGGCAAATAGGGACAGATTTTAAATATTCCTCTTATAAACCTTGACAGTTGTTAGAACATCATAATTTGTTTTTAGCATGCATTCTCTAAAGGATATAAAGACTGAAACTGAAACTGAAACATATGTCATTATTTAGTGACTTCAGTCCTCAGTGATTTGCCAGAAAACCACAAATCTGGACAGATGAGAGGTACGATTCACAAGTATTTACATATATCATAAATTACTAAAGCAAGAACATTAAAATGACTTGAAAGTGATGCACAACAAGTTTAATTAACTTTCCATAGGCAAGATCTCAAACTGTGTTCCACTCTTTATAAGAGATGAAGCCATAAGAAAGAACCACTTTGATCAAGGGTATAGTTTACTGTGTACACATCTTGTGCCAAATGTTCTTGTTCAAAATCAAAACAACCTGACGATATTTCAGATGAAGAAATCCAAAATATCACCACCAACCCTTCTCAAAATATATCAGAGACCATTATGAATTCTATAGTGTCTCTCTTTCTTTTTGGGTGGTAAAACTTATCATCTCTACCTGTGTGGCAAATGAAAACGTCTGATGATCAGTCAGTTCTGTAATGTGCATAACTATAAAAGAGAAATAGAGAAACCTATGCATAGTTTTCACTACCATCTTGTGGTTCTTATCTGCACTGACCTTACTTTAGAGGTCAGAAAATCCAAACTGAATGAAGGTGGTTAAAACCGCAGAATAAGTATTTCACAAATATTTCAAAATATGGCAAAATCTGTCTGTACTGACACACGATGCAACATAAGCCAAAATTATAAACATTATTTCTTCCACGTACAGGTGCCTGGAATGTACCCTCATCTCATTAATAGACACCAAAAAATAGGAGTATAAAATGCACATCAAATCAAATGCACCAATCCAGCAAAGGACACATTTTTTCATTGGAGACACCACATACAACATCTCTGCACAAATTACTGCTCTCTTTATTAACTAGAACAATTATTAAAATTCAAACTGATGTTCAAAGGGCATGAGGACATGATAAAAGTGATGGGTCTCTAATGGAGAAACGTCAAAACAAACAGCTCTTCAATTACAAGCAAGTCTTTTTCTTTCAGCTGTTCCTGTTAGGGGGTTGCCACAGCGGATCATCTGTTTCCATTTCTTCCTGTCCTCTGCATCTTGCTGTGTCCCACTAACCACCTGCATGTCCTCTCTCACCACATCCATAAACCTTATCTTAGGCCTTCCTCTTTTCCTGTTACTTGGCAGCTCCATCCTTAGCATTCTTTTCCCAGTACACTCAGCATCCCTCCTCAGCACATGTCCAAACCAATGCAATCTCACCTTTTTGGATTTGTCTCCAAATCGTCCAGCCTGAGCTGACCCTCTGATATACTTATTCCTAATCCTGTCCATCCTCATCACACCCAATGCAAATCTTAACATCTTTAACTTTGCCACATCCAGCTCTGACAACTGCCTTTTTGTCAGTGCCACCATCTCCAACCCATATAACATAGCTGGTCTCACTACCTTCTTGTAGATCTTCCCTTTCACTCTTATTGATACCCGTCTGTCACAAATCACTCCTGACACTCTTCTCTTCCCTCTCCATCCTGCCTGCACTCTCTTCTTCATCTCTCTTCCACACTCATCATTACTTTGAATTGTTGATCCCAAGTATTTAAACTCATCCACCTTTGCCACCTCTACTCCCTGCATCCTTACCATTCCTCTATCCTCCCTCTCATTCACACACATGTGAGTCTTCAATTACAAACAAATCAGTATTCCAAATTGCATGCATTTTAACGTATACGTTTAAATACTGTAAAACTCACTTACACCACTCGGGTGCCTGCAGCCATCTTACTCCTCATGCTGACACCCACAAATGAAGTACTTCCACTCTTGCTACTGCCATTCTGTAGTTACCATGAAACTTGACCGTGAAGCACACACGTTGATAACCTCTCACGCCCAGAAGGAAGCACACATACTAATCTGTCGTCTCTCATGAACTTAGAAAATGGCTAGAATAACAGGATTTGTGTTAGTATGCATTTTTTCTAAAGGATATGAAGTCTAAAACTCAAATGTCTTGTCGTTATTTAACAACTTCAATCCTTTTTAGAAGGAATATGGACCAAAACTCTGGATTTTCTGCAAAATCCTGGACAACTGAGTGGTATGCTACCTCCCTCTTACACACACACACACACACACACACACACACACACACACACACACACACACACACACACACACACACACACACACACACACACACACACACACACACACACACACACACACACACACACACACACACACACACACACACACACACACACACACACACACACACACACACACACACGCACACACACACACACACACACACACACACACACACACACACACACACACACACACACACACACACACACACACACACACACACACCTCTTAAACACTTAAACACACTTGCACATGCCTACCTCTCACTTGTACATTCGTCCTCAGTCTAAACATCTTCTGGAATTCAAATTCTATGCAGGCGCGGAAGATGAAGACGTAAACCATCGTTGCACAGACGTAGAAGATGAAAATAAGTCGCAAACACTTGTTGTGTCTGTGTGACTGGATGCAAAGTGTGTTCTTAAAGAAGAGCGCCCTTAAAAAAACATTTTTTTAATTAAAAGAAAATTAATCTCCTGTCCAGGCAGTTCCAGGGGGGTGCAAGTGCACCCCCTTGCACCTGCCTGCGGACGTCCTTGCACAGGAGCATCTATCTACTAAGTGTCTGTCTGAAGTCTTTAATCAACAGATACAATTCAATTCCTTATCTAGTACAGTCCTTAACTGTGTGTGTTTATCATCCCACTGTAAATTATGACATTGCAATGCATCTTTTAGAATCATGTAGGCTTGATTTAGTGCTAATAGCACCGTTGTTTTCTTCATTTAGAATAAGGCCTGAAAATTCTCAAAAATAGGATGTAGTATCTAAAACTTCATGGGGTATTTATTTAATTCCTTCATCCATAACACACTATAATTAGCAAACCAGCCAGTGAACATATAAATATTTCTTACAACCATTCCTCTCAAATGTCCAAAATGCTGCATGATCTATGCTTGAGCTTTGTCTTAGCTAAAGTGAATACAAGTGGGAATGGATGACAGCTCTAGTGGGTCTCTCTGGAGTGACTAGAAGGATGATGACACTAAATCATTGCTAACTACTTGAGATAGGGAACAATAGTACATAATCTGCAATGAATTTTGACTTGAAACCAAAACAGCTAAGGGATTTTCAGAAAAAGTCACAGCACAGTGAGTCAAAGACTTTAGTAAAGCTGATAAAAAGGGTTGCATGCACTACATGACATTCTTTAGAAAAATGCTAAATATTAACAAAAAAGAAAAACACAAGTAGGCCAGAAGTACATTACCACCTAACTGTACTTAATGAAATCTTGCTGAGTTTGTGTGATTAGTCTTGGGAGAATACACTCCAACAAACCCACTAAAACTCTGGGGAAAAAATGTTTCAGAGAGAAGTTGTGATATGGGTCTGTAGTTAATGGTCAGGTTTCTATCCTCTCTTTCTCTAAGGGAGAAGACAATATTGGTCACCCTAAGGGAGTATGCAAAAGATTCCCACCTACATACCTCCTGGAAAAGATTTACGAGAAGTTTGCCTAACACAGATTTAATATTTTATACAAATCATTTGGAATGCTAGCAGGACCTGGGCCCTTGCCAACTTTTAATGAATCAGTAGTTTGCTAGAAGTTTAATTAATTCGAGGAGGGGTTTGTTCATTTAATGTAACTCATCTGTAGATTCTTGAGAGCACCAGCTGGAATCCAGAAAAGATAAAGCCTCTTGAGTTTCAGATCTCCCAGAATACATTTACCAAAATCACATAAAACCTGGTTAATTTCCCCTGGGATGGTAGCACAGGTATCTTGTTTCATCCTGCAATAAACATATGGCTTCTTCCTGATGGCTCTCATTAAATCAACCAGCTAATAGTGTTGGTGATCTCAAATATTTTACCCAAATTATTCCCTTTTACACTCTCATCTATCTTAAAACATGGCCCCATGCAAAGCCTTCACAACTTTCTTGCTTGATTTTAACTGTGCTTGAGATACTGGATCCACATATGCACACCTTTCAAACTCCCCCTCCAACTGCAATACCTTGCTGCAATCTTTCAGTCTCCTTGACTGTATTCCAACGGCATTGCTTTCCTACATGCATGCTAGTTTATTGCACACTACAGTTAAAAACTTCCTGGTTGCAGATCACATTGGATATTTGGTGAGGCATTTTTCTTCCAGTACCATTCCACCAATTCATTTAGTAACTCCTTCTTATAGGATCATAGGTAAGTGATAGGCTAGCCGCCCTTGCAGGCATTTTAAGCCTAGCCAGTTTTACTTTTTGTGTTCAAATTAAGCCCATAATAATCCCATTTGGTTAGAGATTAGCTTTACCCATTCCTCAGTCAATAATTATATATTAATCCTAATGAAAATAATTGGGATCATACCATAATTCGAGGGGATCCATGCATGTGATAAAGAATTTAGAAGCTGCCTGTGTCCATTAGTAGTGCTGGGGCAGTCTTGGGGTAAATTTTCTTTTTTGCCATCCATAGATCCAAGTTGCACTTGAATATAGACAGGGATGAACTTTTTTATGTGAATGGGGAGTCTGTTCCAGCAGCAGTATCCTCTGCAAGATATATCTGTCCCTCCAAACCATTCTGTTGATGTTGCAGAAAAGGTTTAGATCCCTAAATTGAGTATTTCTGATGCCATTTGACTTACTGATGTGCAGTAAATCTATCAATATTGAGTCAGAGGATCCCTTGTATGGCAGACACAGGTCGCTTCTTAGCAGTCTGTAGGATACCAAGTATAGTGATAGAACTTGGGGTTAGTCCATGTAGAACATATTGTTTAGGCCTTGTATCCTTTTAGTAAGGTATCTCTGTGAAAAGTCCAGTTGCTACATGTGTCCGAGAAGATACATGCCAAAGGAGGCACTATATTCAATGATTGGCCTAATGAGGCTGAGAACAGTGTAAAAATTACATCCCTAGATCTAGACACAATCCCTTTTTTCATAAACTGTGCAATATGGAAGGACTTTATTGCAATAACATACACATGTTGGTCAAAAGTTAGGTCACTGTCCACTTGAGTTCCCAAATCCTGAAGAACTGCGGCAACTCTTAGGGGTGTATTGTTAATGTGGTAGTTCCCTGGGGATACAATAATACATTGTTTGGCATTTAGTTTCTGTTGGTCTCTTTGTGGAGGCAACTTCCCCTATTTTGATTTTCTGCATCCCATCTGTGAGCTAACTGGCAATCCAGTGGGGGTTGATTCTTAGTTTATTTAGCTTTTCAACTATGCCTGAGTGAGGAATTGTGTCAAAAGCATTGGCCAGGTTGAAGTATGCAATGTGTATTTGCCTTCATTCATTGCTTTGGTGATATTTAAAAAGAAATCCACCAGGCTGAGTAAGCATGATCTGCCCTTGATGAATCCAACTGATATGCATCCAGTGTTTGGAGGTTCTCTATGTCCTGATGGAGTAATTCCACAATAAATCTTTCCATGGCTTTGCATATGAGGCTGGTCAGATGAATGGGTCTGTAATTACCTCGGTCTGTGGAAGTTCCTCACTTATGCAGTGGAATGACTGCAGCTGCTCTCCATTTGCTTGGTACAAAACCTGCATGAAGGTTTTCTTTTTCAATATTAAGGGATCCAATGACCACGTAGTGGGCCTCCCCTGTATGATGTAAGATGATCCATCATCTGTTGTTTTTTGCAGCATTTATCTTGATCTTTGAAATTTAACAATAATTGTAAGTGTCTAGTTTGATGTATGCTGATACCAGTGTGGATATGATGAGCTTTTTTCAGATATCCCTAAGAGTACCATTTCAGAACCACTTCAGAAATGTAGCCAGTTCTTGCTGAGTAAGAGTCACCGGCCTGTGACCCTCTTTCCCTAATTTTCCAGACCAACTTTTACTCCATACTTTTTGCAGAGTATACTGGACAGAAAAGATTACCCTGCTCAACATGCAGTGTAGCTGGCTGGTGTTCTAATCTGCCTGTAATCATGTGCAGTTGCTTTTGATAAGTCACTAGCTTCCCTCAGAGTTTTTGTAGCTTGTAAGACATAATGTAAAAGCTCCATAAAATAGTTTGTAGGTGCCTGAAGAACTTCTGAGTCACCACTATCAGGTTCCAAATTGTCTTGAATTTTAGTGCATATTCATTTGACACCCATAGCTCCTTATAAATACTAATATTTAAAGAAAACACTCAGGATGAGACACAGCAATTCAACAATCCATCCATGTATGTACATATCACCAAGCATGCCCATAAAAGTTATAAAATTTCAGGAGTGTGTCTGATATTCTGATACGTGCTGAAGCACTTTAGATCCTCTACGCCATTAGCAGAAAGCAGGTATCTGTCTGCTCAGTCTGTTTTATCATGCATCTCAACATAAAATCTGTTCTTCCGGCATCCAGGTCACTGGCTGCACTGATGTCAACAGTTGTAAATCTAAAAGAGCCATTTATGCATTTTTTTACTGTGCCTTTTCTCCTATACTGTTAGATCTACAACAGTTGTATAACCATTATAATTAGTCACTTACAATAAAATATCACTGAGGTATCATGGGTTCTTTAGCACTCACTTGAGCTATGCCTGCATTAGACAAATGGACATAACTTTAGCATTCCTTTAAAAGAAAGCAACTCAAGAGTACATCATCACTGTCTGATGACTCCTTGTAGTGTCAGCACTGGAATTTAAGTACAGTATATGGGAGCATGGGTGCCTAATTAATGGTGGGACGTAAGACCCACCAACCCTCTTGGTTAGAAGACCCAGGGTAAAAGCTCATGGTCCACTCACTTGCTTACAGTTCTTGGGGTTAAAGGTCATTAACCCCATTCATTAGCTGTCTTACCTATAGTGAATTCTGGTGCATATCCATGTGACACCCATAGCTCCTTATGGCATGAAATCATTTGGAAATGACTTCCTTAACCAAGTATCTTACCAATTTATGACAGGTAACGTGAAATGGCAAGGTACAGGAAACAAAATGACACCAAGGTTGCCTGTCTAGGATGCCCATCAATGAAGATATTAATAATTAGCTTTACTACCAAAATGCTGAATGGCAGTTACACAAAACTTGAGATGGTCGAATGCATGGTTCCCAGTTTTCGTAACACCAATCTGAAAAAGTTTAAATCCACGTTATCGAATGCTAGTGTACATTCACTCATATGAGGTTGACATTCTGATTGGAGATTGCACTACAGTGGGGATGGGGAAATTTACCCTTTTCCTCAGTGTAGTGCAATCTTGGAGTTTGTATATATAATATGCAAGGGATGTGGGAGGGGGTGCAGTGGGGCTTGCCGCCCTGCAAAACAAAAGTAAAACATCACCAGAAGTCATGGTAGCCTGGGTAATGTTGATAATATTGAGTTGCAAATTATGGACATTACTACTGTTATCATTTTGATGAAATAACTTTTTAATTTGATATTTATTTTTCAGCTACGTGAATACATGCAGAACTGTGATTCTTGCTTTTGATATTAAACCAATCATTACTTTTCAATTGTCATGTATATTTTTATGTTTAGATATATATTTTTATAACCAAGTGAACTATGTGTTACTAAAGGGAATATTCTGAATTAGAGAATAGGTGATATGTGCAATCGTTACCCTGATTAGGGAAAGAACTTACTCAAGTAAGGTGTTAATGTCCTGGTAATGCAGGCTGAAAAATGAACCTGCCAACATGCTGCCGTGAACCTTGGACAATTAAAATGCAAAAGGCTAACATTTTTTATTCTCATTAAACAGCACTTTAATGTAAAATTAAAACAAAAAGTAAATTAAAAAAAACAGAAAAAGCATGTTTGTGTGTATGTGAGTACGTGTGTGTTTATCTTTCTGTTTGCATATGTGAGTACATGCATGCTTATGTGCACGAAAGTATAAGTGAGATAGAGCGAATGAGTACTGACTGCAACAGACAGTCCATCACCACTGTTTAAAACACTACAAGTTATGAAACTTGTAATGTCTGGCATTATTGACTGAATTTAATCATTAGTGATGCACCAGGTACACAGTGCAGCACTATGGGCAAAATCTGTGTGTCATTCTGAATGAGAGTGTGTGTGTGTGTGTGTGTGTGTGTGTGTGTGTGTGTGTGTGTGTGTGTGTGTTGTGGGTATGCATGTAGACATTAAATGCTTACTGAAGTTATATTTTGGATTTAAAATATGCCCTGCAACTGCATTTACATATACTACAACAAGTGTGAAACATTAATTGGAGAAATTATTTTATGTCAAAAATATTTAAAAATATATATATATAAAAAAAAACAAGTACAAAATGGTTTAGCAGATAGCCCACTTGCAATAATGCCCACTAGGGTGTATGTTAGTGAAAATAACACCCTTCCAGGGGTGTAGAGGCCCTCCGCCTGTGGTATTAGGTCTCAGAGCACCCATAGCCATGTATTATTTACACTGACCTTGGTTGAGTATTATTGCTTGCATGTCATGGTAGGAAGCAGAAAATTATATTTTAACAGCTATGTGTAACGCACTACATTAGAGGTATTACTAGTTGTTTGTCAGTCATCATGAACATATGTAATAGCTTAGTATTTACAATTACATTCCTCAAACCAACTGAATTGCAAACTATTGCAAGGTATTAGCTGAAAATGTAAGTGAGTCTGAAGAAAACTTGACAGATACTTGTGCTATAGGTTGTACAGTTTGAGAGATACTGATTTTTTTAATGCTAGTTATGCAAATATGCATAAGTTTTAACATTTCTGTCAATATTTCAGAACTCAAGTACCAAGAAAGGAATAGCTTGGCAGCATATGGCTGCTGAAGTCTGGCTGAACATATTTGCTTTTGATACTATATGCCCAATCTTTATGGTTTCCCAGACATGAAAAGTTCTTTGTGAAAATGTAGAGAAGCTATCTGGTAATATAGTACTGTATTGCTGTAAAGGCTTTGAGTGCATTGAGTATTATCATTAAATGATGTTTTAGTGAGCGATGTTCCTTTTCATACATTAATAGCATATATTTTACTCAAAAGATTTACATTTGTTTGGCTTAAGGACTTTAACTTGATTTTTCAGAAGATGCTCCAGAATCTAAGCATGTATATAGGCTGCCAGAGGTGTGACATTCTATATATATATATGTGTGTGTGTGAATTAGTTAAAGATAAAAGCTGGAAAACTGCTACCCAGTTAGTCTTCCTGAAGTAGAATTTTTTAAGAGACATTACCTTTCTGTTGGAGAAAGGCCTGCCTTGGCTTGGCTTGGCCATTTCATGTACTTAATTCTGCTCCACTCAATTTTAAAAAGTTTAATGTAGTGATATGACTGCTATAATAAACATTTTGGTAGTGTATTCTTCCTAAAATAGCACAGGTAGTAGCTGTAGCATAGTTTCCCACCCTCTGTCTCTATTGGTGTTTTGTTCTTATACTTGGTGGCTTTGTAGTTGCCCTCTCCTACTGTAAATTTGATCTGGGACACTTCTCCCAGTCTAGTGTCATTAGCTCATTCTACCTAATACAGAGAGAACATTTGAGAAGGCCAACCCCCTTAGTTTCTGAACTCTATTATTTAAAAAAAGCAACTTTATTCAGCTGCTTTTACAGTATTTGTGTTCCTCCTCCAACACTAATCCTTCATCTTGTCTTTTCTGCTACTTGTTCTGTAAAGTGTTCAATTGCATCTTCTCTGCTCCATTTATTACTGCTGTTTTTGGTCTGTTTAAATTTTAAGTGTTATTTAAGCTCCACGGATCCAGTTTTTGTGTCCTGCAGACTACAACAGCAACAGGAAGGAGAAAGAGATACTCTAAGTGCCTCCATTTTGATTTTTTCATAATTTACTGATCTCGGCACTTGTTTTTTGTTGTTTTTAATTTATCTGGATTTATTTAAACTGTATTTGCCTTAATATTGCTACACACTCAAGTGTGCTAGCTTGTACTGCATTTAAAGTGTTTTTTACTACTGTTTTAACTGCTTTTCTGAAAAAAAAAAAAAAAGGTTTTAAGCATGTTTATGTTTCCCACCTTTCCTGTAACTAGTCTAGTCTAGATACAGATTTGCTGTATCCTGGACTGTTTTGTAAGTTTCTGAGTCCCCCAGACCTTTCTGTGTTGGAGGGAAGCCTTCTAGCTTACCAGTGAAAGTGGTAAGAATTAGAGGAGTGGTTTCTGGCCCAGAAATTGTAGTTTATTGGGCCTTTGGCCAGTTTTTCCATCCCTTTCAAATTTCTGGTTTAAAAGCCCATGTTTGGATGGGTTTTCACTTGTTTAAGTTGTGTGGATCCAGTCATGGCATCCTGCAGACTACAAAAGCAACAAGAAGGAGAAAGAGATACTCTAAGTGCTTCCATTTCGATTTTTCATAATTTACTGCTCTCTGCATTTGTTTTTTTGTCATTTTTATCTGCATTTATTTAAACTGTATTTGCCTTAATATTGCTGTACACTCAAGTGTGTTAGCTTGTACTGCATTTAAAGTGTTTTTGCTACTGGTTTTAACTGTTTTTCTGCAAAAAAAAAAAAAAAAACAAAACAAAACAAAAAGTTCTAAGCTTGTTTCCTGCCTTTCCTGTAACTAGTCTAGTCCATATACAGATTTGCTGTATTCAGGACTGTTTTGTAAGTTTCTGAGCCCCCCCAGACCTTTCTGTGTTGGAGGAAAGCCTCGTAGCTTATCAGTGGGAGTGATAAGAATTAGAGGAGTGGTTTCTGGCCCAGTAATTGTAGTTTATTGGGCCTTTCAGCAGTTTTTCCATCCCTTTCAACTTTCTGGTTTAAAAGCCCATGTTTGCATGGGTTTGCACTTGTTTAAGTTGCATGGATCCAGTTATGGCATCCTGCAGACTACAAAAGCAACAGGAAAGAGAAAGAGATACTCTAAGTGCTTCCATTTTGATTTTTCATAATTTACTGCTCTCTGCACTTGTTTTTTGTCATTTTTAATTTATCTGCATTTATTTAAACTGCATTTGCCTTAATATTGCCACACACTCAAGTGTGCTAGCTTGTACTGCATTTAAAGTGTTTTTGCTACTGCTTTAACTGCTTTTCTGCCAAAAAAAAACAAACAAAAAAAAAAAAAGTTCTAAGCTTGTTTCCCGCCTTTCCTGTAACTAGTCTAGTCAGGATACAGATTTGCTGTATCCATCACTGTTTTGTAAGTTTCTGAGCCCCCCAGATCTTCCTGTGTTGAAGGGCAGCCTTCTAGCTCATCAGTGGGAGTGGTAAGCACTAGGTAGCCTATCTACCACAAGAGGAGCGATTTCATCCAGAAATTGTAGTGTATTGGCTGTTTGGGCAGTTTTTTCATCCCTTTCAACTTTCTGGTTAAAAAGCCTGTGTTTGTGCATAGTGTAGCAGTGCTTAGCTCATGTAAACTATTACCGCTACCAGAAAGTCTGCTCCTTAGTTTTCCCCTTATAATGTGCTTGTTCTTTTACTTCTTGCACTTCAGTTAGCTTAATTGGCTAGCACTTTAACAGGCTTTTGTAGCACTTACTGTAGCACACTTAGGTCTCACTAGCTGTCCCCACACAGTGACAGCACCAGTACTTATTAGTTATGAACACCCCTCCTGGTATGATTGTAGGGAAATTTCCTGTGCTTTCTCCTGCTAAACTGATGTACTTGGGCATTCTGAGACAATGTGGCAACTGTCTAATGTACACAGACAACCCTCTCCTCTTACCTCCCAACACTCATACATGTGAGAGATGCACTTATATCACCAAACTGGAAGCAGTGCACACTCCAACCAAGACCGGACTAGCTGGTCAAGAGGAGAAGGATCTCACTACATAGATCACATAGCCCTGCAAAACACCAGCCATCACAACCTACACATAGAAACACAAACCATACATGCACCTTTGTGGAGGGTCTCATTAAAAATGTACCCAAACAACAGAGACCGCCGAGACAGAAATGCACTCAACCACCACAACACAACACCAACCCCAGAACACATTGCTCACTATCACAGTGTGCCCTCAGCCTAAGCCCTTAAGACAAAACACTTTGCCCAATGTAGTAATCATAGGAGACTCAATTGTGAGGCACACTGATGTCCCACTCACTAGGTTGAACAAGGAGAAGGTGACAGTTGTCTATCAGGTGTCAGGATCTGCCACATGACACATGCACTCAGGTCACTCCACAACAAGTACAAACATGACACAGTCATTGTCCATGTGGGTGTGAATGACCTGAGATGTACCTCCCTGGACTACATGAAAAACGATGTGTTAGAACTCTAGGATTATGTGGTCCAGGAAGGTATGATCCTAGCCCTGAGCAATATTCTACTGTCACCCAGAATGATACCACAGTATGAGCAGAAAATTATTGACTTCAACAATTGGCTAAGTTTCTGGTGTCATTCTAAAGGGATCCAGTATCTGTCTGCCTGGGACAACATGATCGACAGACCTCAATGCTTTGCCAGAGATGGCCTGCATCTGTCACCCCTGGGATTCTGGGTACTGGCTAAGGCTCTTGCCACCCCTATAATGCCTTTTTTTAGGCAGTATTCCAAATACCAAAATTCCACTGTAACAGCTGCAAACAAATGCAGTCTGAGGTTCATGCTGCACAATGCTAGAAGTCTAAATCTCAAGATGCACTCACTCGAAGCTCTCCTCAAAATGGAGAATGTCGACATTGGTGCTGTAACAGAGACCTGGTTTAAAGAGGCAGAAAGCACCCCTGTGCTCCCAGGCTACAACTCATTCCTTTCGGTCCCAGAATGTGTCTGGAAGCTCTACACATGGTGGTGTTTCTATATCCTTAAAGGATATGCACACCACTAGAATGGTAGCCCACCATAATGCATTTGAGATACTTCAGGTACAACTAACACTGGGTAAGATGGCGATACAAGTCATAGCCTGCTCCAGAACCCCAAACATGTCCCTAGACTCTCACTCCAAGGTCCTATGCACCCTGGAATCTATCAAAGTCCAACCCAGTACTGTCATGCTGGGTGACTTCAACTACCCTTCCATCAGCTAGGAAAACTATGCAAGTACCAATGTACAAACCCAACGCTTTCTGGAATTTATCACTTCCAATGCCCTGGACCAGCTCATTCTGACCCCCACTAGAGGAAGCAACATACTTGACCTGGTTATTACCAACATGGGAGACCATTGCTCTACACCTATAGTCAATTCCTCCCTGGTTAAATCTGACCACAAACTGATCACCATGGAAATCTCCATCTCACCTACACCCCCTGCTAAGGTGACCACCCTGAAAACCTTCTCTAAAGCCAAGTTTGGACTCCTAAAAACAGAGGTGGCTAACTTCTCGGCACCCATGCCAATGGAAAATAGCTGCATGACTACCAAATCATACACCAATGCACTGTACGAGCATGTAAACAAATGCATGGACCTTGCCATACCAAATAGAACTAAGACGCTCTCCTCCAAAAAAAGGAAGCCAATCTAGTGGTCCCCAGCCATCAATAAACTCTACAACAGAAGGAAGAAAGTGTTGCAGAAAAAAATGAAGTTACAAAACTGGAAAACCTCCCTTATCAGTCTTAACAAAAAGCTGAGATCCCTTATCAAATCCTCTAAAGCCAGCTATGAAGGCAGAATTGTGCCTGACACCAAAAACAACCACAAAGCCTTCTATAGCTATATCAAAAACCTCCAAGGCAATACCCAGATTTGTTTTGAGTTATTGTACAATGGCACCTCCTATACTGAGCCAACAGATATAGCCAAAATACTGGCCGACAGATTCAGTGCCAACTTTACCCCTCTCTACCCCCAAGGGCCCTATCACAATACCAGAAGAAAGCCTGGTACTCACCATTTCTGTGGCACAGGTAAAAGCTGCATTGTTCAAAGCCAAAAATACAGTGTCCATGGGACCTGATAATATCACTGGCTGCATCCTACATGAACTACAAAATGAGCTGGCACCATATCTATGTGCCCTGTTCAATCACAGCCTTACCTCAGGCTATGTCCCTAACAAATGGCACACTGCTACAGTCATCCCACTCCATAAAGAGGGAGCAACTACAGACCCAGGGAACTATTGCCCCATTAGCCTGATGAGTCTGGTATGCAAAGTTATGGAGTGCTTCATCAAGGACCTGCTTAACAAAGATATAGGCAATCTCCAAACTGTTGACCCCACACAGTTTGGCTTTGTCAAGGGGAGATCCTGTCTGGTGAACCTGGTTGACTTCTTCGAGGCAGTCACTAAGGCTGTGGATGAGGGTAAGGCAGTGCATACAGCCTACCTCAACCTAGCCAAGGCCTTTGATACCATTCCCAACTCAGGTATCATTGATAAACTCACCAAATTAGGCATCAATCCTTACATCACTAGGTGGGTTGCCCACAGAGTGAAAGTTGTGGATTCCAAGTCAGACTGTCGACCAGTCATGAGTGGAGTCCCAGAGGGCTCGGTCTTGGGCCCTCTCCTGTTTGGCATCTATTTCTCAGAAGTCCAGGCCAACACAGAAGGACTCTGGCTGACCAAGATCACTGATGACTGCAAGCTAGGAGTCATTATCAACTCCCCAAGTGATGCAGACATCCTACAAAAGGGCCTCTCTGAGACCAATGACTGGTGTCAGAAACATGGCCTGAAGCTTAATGCCAAAAAATACGTTATCCCCTTTGGAAAAAAACCTCAGTTCCCATGAATTACCACATTGCCCACTGAACACTGAAGGGACCATAAGAGATCTGGGCACCTAGGTTGACAGCCATCTCATTTTCGACCACCACATTGCCACTGTCGTCAGAAAGTTCTTCTATGTGGCACATTTTATAACCAAAGGTTTCATATCCAGGAAGAAAGAGGTCATCACCCCTCTCTACTCATGCCTCATTAGACAAATCATCGAATATAACACCCATTTTGGCATGTATCTGACCAGACACCTACAACAGCTGGAGAGGCCACAAAAGTACCTCACAAAAAGGATCCTAGGCCTTAAACACATGTCCTACACAGACAGACTCAAGAAACTTCAGCTGTTCTCAGTCTCTTATCATCTACTTAGAGGTGATCTCTGCTTGACTTACAAAGCCATGTCTGACCCAGCCCTACTTGAAATGCTACACCTAAAGAAATCCTAATCCCCCCATGCCACAAAAGTACCTCACAAAAAGGATCCTAGGCCTTAAACACATGTCCTACACAGACAGACTCAAGAAACTTCAGCTGTTCTCAGTCTCTTATCATCTACTTAGAGGTGATCTCTGCTTTACTTACAAAGCCATGTCCGACTCAGCCCTACTTGAAATGCTACGCCTAAAGAAATCCTAATCCCTCCATGCCACATGCTCCAGAGATCACAACCTCATTACCACAATTAACAGAACATGCTGGAGGGATAAGTTCATCTCCCAAAGACTGCCCATTCTCTGGAATAAGCTTTCCATTCATGTCAAGCAGAGCACCTCGCTGGCCTTCTTCAAGAGAAATCTTGCTGAGTGGATGGGTAACAAAAAGTTCACCCCAGGGATTACTCCAGTTGCCCTACTGGATAGGGGCACTGTGAACTAACATCGGGTGGCACGGTGCCTGGGCAATTTTTTGGGCTATGCTTGTAAAGGCTCCCGGGCCATTAGCCTAGTACACACTTATGAATCTATAAGTAATTTATACACTTAAATGACAGCTGCACCTTTAGTAGAACATTTCCATTCCCAAGAGCATACTTTCCTCTATGCAGAATTACATTTAGACTTCCACATATTAAAAAACAAACAAACAAACAAACAAACAAACAAACAACCAAGCATGACTTAGTTTCTTTCCATCTGTGGCATTTCTGCTAAAGTCAGTTTCTTAATTGCACACCATGGTGGCACTGAAATTACCTTTACCTTCTTTAGGAACTTGTCTCCCTTGCTCCTACATAATTTTGCCTAACATTTCTTGTCACAGAAAGCACAGATAGTAAGGTATCTTTAGCTGTTTTTTTTTTGTCATTATTTCATACCCATTAGAGTCATAAACTATTTAAGCTGCAAATGCATTATTTTCCTTCTCTGGGGCCTTAAACCTAACAAGTCCTTTATAGTCAGAATATGAAGAAACGTGACAACCGCTTATTACAATTTCACTAATTAACTGAGTTTTGCAAGCCAGGAAATGCAATATACTGGCTGACTTAGGGAAGGAAGCAGTGTTGGTGATGCCCTGCTGAGTGAGGAAAGTAAATTTATGTTTTGTCTGTAAGTTGCTTAAATGGATAAAGCTGCTTGCTGTTTAACCTGCTCCATTTTGTTTTCTGTTTTAAGAAATCTGTTTGGTCTGGTGTTTTTGTTCTGTGTGGCAGATAAGCACTTAAATTACACAGGCTACACATTTCATGTATTTTTTTCATTAATTTGTTTCTTGAGTGATACTTAAATACACAGAGAACATCTGTGTCTTTGTCTTTTCTGATAAGATTCAAGGCCTGCAAAAACTACAAGCACTGTCAGTGACTTCCTGCTGGGTAGGGAAAGCAAATCTATTTTTGTCTGGGAAGTTGCTTAAACTGTTTGAACTGCTTTCTGTTTTACCTACTCCATTTTGTTTTCTGTTTTAAGAAATCTACTTGGCGTGATGTTTTTGTTCTGTGTGGCAGATTGACCCTTAAATTACCCAGGCTACACATTTCACATTTTTTTCATTGGTTAATTTGTTTCTTGAATGACAGCTAAAGACTCAAGGCCTGTAAAAGTGGCACAGAAAATAGTGTTGTCACCTCACAGCAAGAGGTCCCCTGTTTCGATTCTTGGATGTGGTGCCTTCTGTGTGGAGTCTGCATGTCCTCCTTGTGTTTTCATGGGTTTCCACTGCGTGCTTTGGTTTCCTCCCACATTCCATAGACATGCAGTAGGTGGATTGGAAACTCTAAACTGGCCATAGGTGTGAGAGTGTGTGCAAGTGTGTGGTATGGTATAACTACTGTGACAGGGCTAGCCACCCAGTGGTGTAAACATTGGCTCTAGATGATTGTCTTTGATGAAGTGACACCCCAACCTCATGTGCAAAAATGGGAAAGAAGGAGTTGTAGATGGATGGATGGATACATAGATGGACTCAAGGCCTGCAAAAACTGCAAGCAATGTTGATGATTTCCTGCTGGTTATTTTTCCCAACCACCCGCCTATTCCTTGATCTGCTTTTTAAACTTAGCGATTTTAAGCTGCCTACCCTTACTCCCTTTCTACACTGCTGTTTATATCTTGAATTATTTCAAAGTCAAGTCAAAGTCAAAGAAAACGGTGTCATTTAGAACTACACAGTAGTGTAGCTGAACGAAATTACAATGCTTCATTCTCAATGCAGGAAAGAATTGCACATATAGATAAAGAAAAATTAATAAAATATGACAGTAGAAATTTAATAAATAGCAATTTGTAAGTAAAGTAGAACAGCAGTGACCCCCACACATCCCAGAACAGGAGACAAGGAAGACAAGGAACAATATGAAGGCAATATTGTCAAAGTAAAATTGAAACAATAGCAGCATATCTATGATTAGACTGAATTATTGCACAGTTTGTATATTGCACTTGACAGTCCTTCATTGTGTAGTTGAACCACCTTAGTACTGCACTTAGTTATTGCACATCCATAAAATAAGCCCCTTCATAGGCTAGTTATGTAACAGATGTCATAGTTCATTTTTCCAAAGAGTTCAACAGTCTAACAGAGAGTAGAAAGAAACACTTTTATAGTCTGGTGGTCTTACAATGCAGGCTTCTGTATCTCCTGCCAGAGGATAGGTGAGTGTACAAACCATTGGCAGGATGTGTTGCATCGCTGGGAATTTTTTTGACCCTGTCTATGCACCAGCATTTGTGTAGATCTTCCAGGGGAGTAAGGTAGGTGCCAATGATTCTTTCTGCTGACCTAACAACTCTATTGAGAGCCTTCCGATCCTGATTATTACAGCTCCCATACCAGACTGCAATTCTATTTGTCAGGACACTTTCAATGGTGCCCCTATAAAAAGTCTGAAGTATGGAGCTTGGTAATTTTGTCTTCCTAAATTTCCTTAGAAAGTGCAAGCATTGCTGAGCTTTTTTGACTGTGCTGGATATATGGACTGACCAGGATAAGTTCTCCGTGAGATGAAGACACAAGAACATTGTACTCTTGACCCTTTCTACTGTCATCCCTTTCATCACTAGAGGTTTGTGTGGTACTTGAGATCTTCTGAAATAAACAATCAACTCCTTTGTCTTGCTGACAGTGCTAGATTGTTGCTGTCACACCAGACCAGTAGTTGATCAATCTCATTCCTGTAGGCCTCCTCCTCTCTGTCTTTGACCAGGCCTATAACATCTGCAAATTTGATGATCCTATTGGTCTCATGTGTGGCCATGCAGTCATGTATTATCAAAGTGAAAAGGAGAGGGCTTAAGACACACCCCTGTGGTATTCCTGTGTTCAGGATGATACTTCCGGAGCTCTTGTCTCTCACACAAATCTTTTAAGGCCTTTCAGTAAGGAAGCTCAGAATCCAGTTGTATAAATGAGAGTCTATGCCCAGTTGAAGTAGCTTAGCCTTTCCTCATGCTTTTTGCCTCTCATTATCTATTGTACAGATTTACTTACTCTGATTTCATTATCTAGCTAGCTGGTGGATAAAGTATTGTATTTTTATACTGTAGAAAGGTATTTTCTGTGTTTTTACATCAAGAGGACAGATAATTTTCCATCTAGTGGCAGTGTGTGGTAGTCTGGTCTGTATGAGTTGGGGAAACACAGCACAGATTCCTACATGTAGTTGTTTTATTGGCTGGAGGGCTTATTAATCAACTTAGCTTGTTTTTGGTGCATTTATAAATTCTGCACAACTGAGTGGCTCTTGGCTCATTTCTACAAAGTCAGGTACTTTATTGAATAATCACACTTTTATAAGCAGTTTAAAGAACACTGCTGTTACCTTGAATTACTATAGCCTTTCTTTAAGTTTAAGTTTGTTTGTGGTAGCATTTCACTCTGGACACTGTTTTACTGCGCCTTTACATTAGGACTGGGATTATTCCTCTAGTGGGAGTAGGTGTTTATCTGGTCCATCTGAGATGGGAAGAACACAAAAGGGTTCTAAGTATAGCTGTTTTATTGGCCAGAGGGTTCAGTAGTCAGTTTTCTGTATTTCTGGTGCTGGTATAAATTCAACACATTTTCACAGAGCTGCTAGGTGTGCCAGTGCCCTGTACAGACACAAACGTCTGAAAACATTGGTTATTTTCAATATACTGTGAAAGTTTACTGTGCTATTTATTGTTTTTGCACTTCTTTAAAGTTTAAAGTTACATTTTCAAACTGCTGTAAGGGCGGCTGTTCTGCACTGAATACATTGTACCTAGTGCTTCTTACATAGTATTAGGCATCTATATGAGGTTCCTTAATACTTGGGCTGCAAACCAGTCATTTTACATTAAGAAGGTCAACGTCTGCCCTTTTGAGGCAGACAGCTGACTTTACCTATCTGAGCTGGGAATTTGGATGGAAAGCTCATTGTGTGCTTTCCTGGTTGGCCTTAGGGCATAGTTAGTGTAAAACTTGTTTTTTTCTGGCTGTACCTCATGTTTGTGAGAAGCTGCTCTTTGAGCAACGGCAGTTACTAGTGCTTTATATACATGCAGTCACCAGAAGTTGGAATTTCCATATAAAAACCACATCAGAGTTTTAATTCAATCCTGAGTTACTCACAAGGCAACTAGTCTGCACGGTGATCAGTATTTATGCATCTAGTTAGGACTATTTAGGTCTCCCTTACATTATTATAGCACCCAGCACTATTGCTGTTCAGAGACCATCTGGTTTGGGTGCTGGGCAGCTTTGCTGATTAAGTTAGCTGCAGATTACACCAGCACCCTTCCCTCATCTGGTTACAAACCTTCTCCACTCCAATCCCTTGCAAGTACACATTAGGGCCTGCAACCAAGGATGGGCACTTTCCTGCTATCTCTGCATCCATCTTGGTAGACATCTGCATCCTGAGGCAATGTAACAATTCTCCTATGTGCACTGATAACCACTTAATTCTGAAAAAGACAAATAAAGTATGTGAGAGATGTAGTTACACATTGACACTGGAGGCTAGACTCTCACATACAGACACAAAAAGCAACAAACAGGTTGCCAATGACTCACACATATTACCCACTGCAACCGCAAAGGACCACACACATAGACCTACATATGCTAAAGTGTTCATCTGTAACTTACCCAAACCTTAAAGGCCTGCCAGGTGCAGTCCTCAGAAACAATGCATGTACACAAACAAGACAATTCCCATCACAATACATAAAGCCACATCTTGTGTCTCAACTACCAAGCCCATAAGGCGAAACACTCTACAGCCCAATATTCTGGTCATAGGAGACTCCATTATGAGACACACTGACATCCCTCTTACAATGTGGGATAAGGGGAAGATTCAGGTGGTTGCCTGGCAGGAGTTAGTTTTCATCAGATCATGCAAGCACTTAGGTCACTAACCCCTAAGTACAAGTATGATTCTGTCATAGTCCATGTGGGTGTGAATGACCTGAGATGTACCTCCTTGGACTATATGAAGAGAGACATGTTAGAGCCCTCAGAATATGTGTCACAATAAGATATGAGCCTAGCATTGAGCAGCATTCTGCTCTCTCCAAGGATGATGCCACAATACCAGCAGACAATGATCAATGTTAATAATTGGTTTAGCTACTGATGTTATTCCAAATGTGTCAAATACTTCTGAGCCTGGGAGGACATGGTTGACAGACTATGGTGCTTTTCCAGGGATGGACTTCACCTGTCACTCTAGGCTTTTGGATACTGGCCAGAACATTATCAACCCCATAGTACATTTTTTAGGGATTACTAACCAAGCAAACCTTCCAAACATGACAAAAGCTACTCTGGACAAGATCAATGCTTAGGAGTCTCAACAAGAGACTGCACTCCCTGGAAGCTCTCCTCACCCTGGAGAATGCTAACATCTATGCAGTTACTGAAACATGGCTCAAAGCTACGGAAAGCACTGTGGCAGTGCATGGCTATAATGCCTTTCATATGTTCTGACCACCCACTGAACATTAAACAGTACAATGCAGAGGTGTATCTATCTACACAAAGGATAAGCACACCTCAAAGCTGGTCAAACAATATGACATGCTTGAGCTACTCCATGTCCAACTAACCATGGGAAAAATCCATTGCCATATTCTTGCTAGCTACAGGTCCCCCACCATGAACCAGGAAACCCATATATTATACCTGAAGTTACTAGAATCATTCACCATTTGGCCCAGTACCATACTCATGGGTTATTTTAACTACCCATCCATTAATTGGGAGGGCATACACAACTACTAAGGTGCAGGTCCAAAGATTTCTTGACTTTGAAAATTCAAATGCCATGGAGCAGCTAGTCTGCACTCCCACTAGGGGAACAAATATCCTAGATCTGGTACTCACAAATATGCTGCACCCCCCCCCCCCTCCCCCGAGTGTGATCTCCTTACTGGTAAAATCAGATCACATAGCTTGAAATAAAGGTAAAACAAATCCTAACTGCAAAAACGTTAAGAACTTCTCTAAGATAAATTACCTCCCCCAAATACAGAAAACACAGAAACCTATGCAGAGGCATACACAAAAGCCCTGTATGACCATATAAACAACAGCATAGAAACAGCAGTACCAGACCGAAATAAACCCAAGTCAAACCGCAAAAACAAGCCACCTGGTGGACCGCTGGTATTAACAGGGTGTACAACAAAAGAAAGAAAATCCTGTTGAGAAGTTTGAGGAAATGTGCACAACAGAGCAAAAAGAAAAGTCCCTTGTTAGTCTAAACAAGTGAATCAGGGAACTAGTCAAGTTTCTGAAAGCAGACTTGGGGTAAAAATAGCCTCCACAGCTAAGGATAACCATAAGGCATTTTTCAGTTATGTCCGCAGTCTTAAGGGCAACACCCAACAATGTGTGGAATTAGTTGTAGATGGCACCACCTAAAGTCAGCTAGAAGATACAGAAAATTTGCTGGCCAACAAATTCAGCTCAAATTTCACATCTTCATTACCCCCAGTTCTCTCCCAAGAAATGCCCTCCATCACCAATTATCACCAAAAACAGGTTGCAACTGTGCTCTCTAAAGCTATAACATGGCTTCAATGGGACCTGACAGTATACTAGGTTGCCTCTTAAATAGCTTAAATCAGGAATTATCAAGTGCATTAGGATCTCTATTTTAGCACAGCCTCCAAACTGGCATTGTCCCAATAGAGTGAGTGGAGGACAGCAACAGTCATCCTTCTGCATAAAGGGGGACCAGCTACTGACCTGGGAAATTACAGACCCATAATTGTTACCAGTCATATAAGTAAGGCCATGGAAGGACCTGATAAATAATAACAGAGGAAACCTCCAAACACTGGTCCAGACCCAATTTGGCTTTATCAAGGGCAGGTCATGCCTACTGAATCTGGTGGATTTCTTTGACAAAGTCAGTAAGGCCATGGATGAGGGTAAACCAGTACATATATTATGAATAAACTCACAAAACTGGTCATAAATCTTTATGTCACCAGATGACTAGCCAACTGGCTCATGGACAAGACACATGGTTAAAGTAGGTGAATCCAGATCCAGCAAGGGGGCAGTTTCTAGTGGTATGCCAAAGGACTCAGTGCTGGGACCACTCCTGTTCAGAATATACTTTCTAAAGTCAAGGCTAATGTGGAAGGCCTCTAGATGACAACGTTTGCCAACAACTGCAAACTGGGGGTAATCACTGAATCCCCCAATGATGTAGATATCTCTCAGGAGGGTCTAGATCAGACAAATGATTGGTGCCAGAATCATAGCCTAAAACTAAATGTGAAAAAATACATTATTGTACCCTTTGGGAAGTCAAATACCCTTGCAAATTACAACATCAATAGCGCACCCCTAAGAGTAGGCTCAGAGGTGAGAGATTTAGGTACACAGAAAATAGTAGCCTGAACTTTGACTTCCACATGTCCACAATAGTGAGGAAGTCATTCTATGTGACACAACTTATAAGTAAAGGTATGGCATCCAGATCCAAGGAAATTATAGTTCTGCTGTACTCAGCCCTCATTTGACCAATAATCACATACAATGCGCCATTTGGCATGTACTTGACTAGGCACTTACAGCATTGGAGTGACCTCAGAGGTTCCTTACAAAGAAACTACAGGATGTAAACAACATGTCCTATGTGGATAGACTAAAAGCCCTAATCCCTTTGCTCTGTCTCTTACCAACTTTTAAGGGGTGACTTATGCCTGACCTATAAGGCTCTCAGAAATCCAGTCCTGAGGGAGCTGCTACACATCTGCAAGTCAAACAGCACGAGGGTCACCTGATCTAGGGATCTAAACTTAGTCAGAGACTGAAACAAAACATGCTGGAAAGACAGATATGTGTGTCAGAGATTGCCCCCTTTTTGGAACAGGCTTCCTATTCACATTAAGTAGAACCCTTCCCTGGTTATTTTCAAATGCAGCTTGGATCAATGGATCTCAAGACATAGGTATAAATCCATGCCATCTTCTTCCTATGAACCTATGAATAGGAACATGTCCTGAAACCTGCAAATCTTTCTTTTCAAAATGTTATGTTATCTCAGATATTTCTTAGCAATTCAGCAAACAGTTTTTACAGTTTGTGTAAAATATCCATAAGAAACAGATATGTAAAAGTCTCTGCAAACCAATCATGCACATTTTTTACTTGGGGTCTTTAAACTTACCAGTATTTATCATTATTTCTGTTACAAGGGAATGGAACCTGTGATTTGACAGGAGAGACTAAAGTGAATTAACATCATCAACTTTGCCCTCACAACACATTATAGGCAACCTCCCTCAGCTTTACAAGGAAGTGATCACATCAGGATGCCTGGCTCCATAAGAGCGTTCAGAGTTAGAAAAAAAAAATAGAATCATAATAAGTAGTTGTGGCACATTTGGATTGCGTAGAACTAATGACATAAGCGTTCTAACTGTGGATTCTCTCTTCTTTTAATGGATGTATTTCTAGAACTGTATATAATCTTACACTTTACAGTACCCTAACTGATACCTATGTATCTTTGTTGGGAGCTTTTCTCCATGACCCTCCCTCGAAAATGGGCTTTAGCTAAGTAGGACTACCCCTGTTAACAAATTTAACAAAAGATTTCAGAAACTCAAACTCCATATGGTCGAAACCATATAACTGAGTTTTTGAAAAGATGAAGCTTTTGAATGGAGATTGCGGTGCAGTGAGGACTGGGAAATTTACCCTTTTCCTCACTGTAGTCCAATAGTGCAATCTCAGAATTGGTATATGTAATTAGCAGGGGGTGTGAGGGGTGCAGAGGTGTAGACTTTTGTGTGTTTTTTTATCATATGGTCTCTTTGATATTTTTCTTTTTGAGTTTTCAAAAAGTGGGTCATCTGGCATAGAGCCATATATATATATATATATATATATATATATATATATATATTTATACACACACACACACACACACACACACATATATATATATATATATATATATATATATATATATATATATATATATATTTTTCACTTTCTGTCCATTGTGGTCCTTTAACAGTCAGAGTATACAATAAAACCACAACATGCAAGAAAGCTATCTGCCATATTCTAGCATGCAATAACTGCCATCCTGTTTTAGTCACAAAAACTTGAAAGCTCATTGAGTATTCATTGTTAACAAGCAGCTAGACAAAATTAAGAAATACACACATAGGTACCTATATACGTATATATACAGTGGATATAAAAAGTGTACACACCTCTGTTAAAATGCCAGGTTTTTGTGATATAAAAAAATGAGACCACAGTAAATCATTTCAAAACATTTCCCACCTTTAATGTGATCTATAACCTGTACAATTCAGTTGAAAAACAAGCAAATCTGTTAGGGGGAAAATATAAAAAATAAGAAATGTACAATAAGCTGGTTGCATAAGAGTGCACACCCTTAAACTAATACTTTGTTGAAGTACCTTTTGATTTAATTACAACATTCAGTCTTCTTGGGTACACACCTGCCATCAATTAAAGAGACTCTTCTTCTTCTTTATCACCTTGTCCGCACATTGAATGGCAGTGGAGTTTTACAGTGTCGAGTTGCCAGCAGAGTGTCCAATCCACCTGCAGCATGTCTTTGGGATGAGAACCTCTTGCTGTGAGGCAGCAATGCTAACCACTGTACCACTGTGGCCGCCCTATCAATTAAAGAGACTCTATTGACCCCAAATAAAGTTTAGCTGTCCTAGTAGGATTTTCCTGACATTTACTGAGTTGCCTGCTACAGCAAAAGCCATGGTTGGCAGAGAGCTTACAAGGCATCAAAGGGATCTCATTGTTGAAAGGTATCAGTCAGGAGAGAGGTACAAAAAACTTCCACAACATTGGATATACCATGGAACACAGAGAAGACAGTCATCAAAACGTGTAGAAAATATGGGACAACAGTGATGATGCAAAGCACTATATGTCCCTCCAAAATTGATGAAAAGACAAGATGAAAACTGGTCAAGGAGGCTGCCAAGAGATCTACAGCAACACTGAAGGAGCTGCAGGAATTTCTGGCAAGTACTGGCTGTGTACTATATGTGGCACCAATCTCCCGTATTTTCCATATGTCTGGACTATGGGGTAGGGTTGCAAGACGGAAGCCTTTTCTTACACACAAAAACATCCAGGCCCGGCTAAAATTTGCAAAACAATACATCACCTCTCCTAAACGCATGTGGGAAAATGTGTTATGGTCTGATAAGACCAAGGTTGAAGCTTTTGGCCACAACTCCGAATATGTTTGGCGCAAAAACAATACTTTGCATCACCAAAAGAATACCATCCCTAGTGAAGAATGACGGTGGCAGTATCATGCTTTGAGGTTGATTTTCTTCAGCTGGAACTGGGGCTTTAGTCAAGGTGGAGGGAATTATGAACAGTTCCAAATACCAGTCACCTTTGGCCTAAAACCTTCAGGCGTCTGCTAGAAAGCTGAAGATGAAGAGGAATTTCACCTTTCAACATGACAATGACCCCAAGCATACATCCAAATCAACAAAAGAATGGCTTCACCAGAAGAAAATTAAAGTTTTGGAATGGCACAGCCAGAGCCCAAACCTAAATCCAATAGAAAATCTGTGGGGTGGCCTGAAGAGGGCTGTGCACAAGAGATGCCCTTGCAATCTGACAGATTTGGAGGGCTTTTGCAAGGAAGAGTAGGCAAATATTGCCAAGTCAAAATGTGCCGTGCTAATAGACTCCTATCCAAGAAGACTTAATGGCATAATTAAATCAAAAGGTGCTTCAGCAAAGCATTAGTTTAAGGGTGTGCCAACTTGTACAACCAGCTTATTGTACTTTTTTATTTTTTATATTTTTTCCCCTAACAGATTTGTTTTTCAATTGAATTGTACAGGTTATAGGTTACATTAAAGGTGGGAAAAATTTTGAAATGATTTACTATGGGCTCATCTTTTTATATCACAAAAACCTAGCATTTTAACAGGGGTGTGTATGCTTTTTATATCCACTTTATATATGAATAAAAAAGAGCATTTCACAGACAAAAAATCATGCAAAATAAATCGTAAGTGGTGACTGTGTAGGTCATTGTATAATCACCTCATTGAAGTAGAACTCTATAAGAGAAAGTCTCCTTTCCAAACATTGCTGTACAATGGGGTAGTTTATATAAGTAACAGTGTGTGAGGGAAAATCCCCCACATTACTGAGGTTAGGTGGCAAAGCTAAAAATGTTTGTCATCCATTTTATAGAGCTTCATCTCATCAAGCTCTGTTTCAATGAGATGCGTTAGAGGAAACATGAATCTGTTACTGAAAATTTCAGAAAACAGCTAATACATTTCCTTGATTCATTTTAACACTTACAAATATTATTTTTTTTTCTTCTGGGACAGGCTATGCATAATGCAAGAGCAATAGATGAAATAATTTCTTTATCAAATGTAGACTCAGGATATACTGAATAGAGAAATAACACTGAATAACACCTTATCCTTTCAGTCTGAGGTGAACACTTTAGGATAGTCAGTAGTGTTGTGTAAAGCTTTCCAGAGCAGGGAGGGAGGGAAATAACTGCTTCACATTCAAAGTTTTCCAGTTTGACATTTTGTGTATCATTATTCTGTGCAGTAGTATTTTTAATTGCATTTAAACTAAGGGGCATTAGTAACAAGGCAGTTTCTAAAACTATTGCATATGCAGTCCTCCAGTCTTCAATGCAAAAAACAACGGTGCTACCTTCAGTCTACTGAGAAGAAAAATGCATTAAATAGAAAGATGCCAAGCAGCACTGATCCCCATTGAGACTAGGACCTATACTGCTGTTATTGCAAAGCAATGTGCATTTTAATTAAAAAACAAAAAACACTTTCAGTACTTTTTATTCAGCTAGATAAATAAAAATGCACATAACAGCATGTTACTCACATACACAGTCTCCAAGAGTGCTCATGGAGAATAGCCAGCTCCGTCCACAACACCTGGGTTAAACTGCTCAGATTAGACTGCAGAACTGGCTCTTAGTCAACTTATGCCAAATAGGAAATTCATTTTAACAGCAAAACAGAAGCCTACAATTAGCTGAAAAAGAGGTACTGCATTCTAAATTGTTTCATAAATGAATAGATACAAGGTGCATCATTTATTTTCTGCACGGATAAAGGTATGATGACCAATGAGACTGTCATCTTTGTTAATCTTCTTTTTCAGCTATCAGCACTGCAGTATCATGACTTCTGAGTGTGCAACAATCTCTACATACATACAGAGGTAACTGGTCAAATCTGCTGCATGTGCGTGTGTGTGTTTGTGTGTGTGTGTGTGTGTGTGTGTGTGTGTGTGTGTGTGTGTGTGTGTGTGTGTGTGTGTGTTTGTGTCTGCATGACAAAATAGTTCAGTTATATGAATAACAGAAAATACATGAATAATAAAATGCTTCAGGGCTATTAAGGAACACCATAAACATATAATGCACTGTTTTTAAACTGTGTTTCTAGCAGAACTGCTTAGTGGGCTACAGGGAAGTGATTCAAAGATGGTCCATAACTCTACAATGGTATGAAGCTTCCAGCAAGTAGCAATGTAGAGGTCTGTTGGATTATGTGGCATGCAAATGCAGCTGTTTAACAGTGCTGCTAATGTAGCTTAGCCATGATCTCTGCCCCAGAGCCATACTCCAGGATCAAAATTTTATAGTAAGCAAATCAAAAGCAAGTTCTACTGCACTATTTCAGAACAGAGTAGTGGGACTGAACATGTTACTTTATGTGTTCACCCATTGTTGTCTATGACAACAATGGGACAGTTAATGCCATAGTAGGTAAGTGTGTGTGCCCGCATATGTATGAATGTGTGTGAGGTGTCTGTGCGTGTGTGTCGGGACATGATTGTGACTCTCTCAGTGAGTGTGTGTGTGTGTGTGTGTGTGTGTGTGTGTGTGTGTGTGTGTGTGTGTGTGTGTGAGTGTGTGAGGGACTGCATAGGTGTTGTGATTGTATATGTATTTGTCTGAATGAATTTGAGTATGGTGGAATTAACACATTGAATGCATTTGTACACATCTGTATCTATTAGTATGTCTGTCTGCATGTTTGTCTCTTTGTAGATACCCATGGGTTGGTAGTGGAGAGTACTATGGCAGTTGCTTGAACTGCATTAGGTATTCAATTCAGAATCATGCAAATAGATCACTAATAAACTTTTGTTATATTGAACTCTTTCATGCCTCTGAATTACTATCTCCATAGCACTACTGAAACACACAGCACAGGGCTATTAGCTCTACAGAGGTAGCTCCATTACATACCTCTCAACCTCTTAGCATGAAAAATCTGGACAAGGTCAAAATAATGGGGTACAATGGCTGAAAATATGGACACTTTTTAAATATTGCTCATATCTTGCTAGAATACCAGGCTTTGCTTTGGCATACATTTTCTGAAGGATATGAAGTCTGAAACTTAAATGTCTGGCATTATTTAGTGACTTCAATACTCAATGATTTGTAAAAAAACAAAAATTTTATGAAGAACCAAATAAAAATATAAATCAGAAATCTGGGCATTCTGCAAAAATCTAAGTTGAGAGGTGTGCTCCATTATATAATGAAGTAATATGTGTCCTATAAAGATGATCAACATTATCTGACATCCAATAAATCAAATGGAGAAAATGTAAGAATAGGAGATTAGGAGTGGCAACTTGAGTCTCTCCATTTCCCTAACCAAATGTATTAAACATACAGTGTACCTGTGACATGGCCACTGTAGTCTATATGTTTTAAGCTCTGTTCTTTGGCCATGTTAATTTTAAATAATATTCAGGGTGATATTCAGAATGCATTAGTATACTCAGCATATGGAATGCATATGTGCAGTTACATTTTCTAAGTTTGGATATGTCACTCACACACACACACACACACACACACACACACACACACACACACACACACACACACACACACACACACACACACACACACACACACACACACACACACGCACACACACACACACACCCCACACACACACGCACACACACACATAAACAAACACAGTAGGAAGTAAATATGCAATGCAAAAGTTTATCTTTAGAACCTTCTGAGTAGAACGCCACACAAAAGGAAATAACTGTGCAAGGCAAAATGCCTTTGATGAAACAAGCTTTTGTTTAGCACCTTCTCAGTAAATCTCCAGATTACAAACTCCAAAATCTACTCAAAACTGGCAGCAGTGTTTAGTATAAACAAATCTTTCCTAGTCCTCCATATCAGTCTCTACCCTCTCATTTCAAAGAGCCATTAGCTCTGACAGAGAGAAGAAAAAACATATTACAATGTCAGCCACAGGAAACATACACAATTGAAAACATTTCCCAGAAGTAATAAAACAAAAATAATGTTTGTCACATGCAGACATTTTAATAGACAATATGTTAAACTATTTCAGATACCTCAAGTATGTTGACTTATGACCTTCAAATACATAGCCTTACTACTCCATAATACCATGGATAGTTATCCAGTTGTGATGTGCTATATTTAAACTGTCAATAAACATGAAGTACAGTAAACTAATCGAACGAAGAATGGACTTGACTAAAAATAAACATCAGGATATGAAGTTAATTAATAAAACTTGCACTGTGCACAATGTGTGGTATTATAATAGATGTTTTTCAGTGATGAAGTATTTACTGAAATCCAACAGTTAAGTCATGTATGGATTAACTTGGTGAAGGAGGAGGTCACCATGAACATACAATGCTTTGATTTCACTTAGTTCATGAATTCGATGGTTGTAATTAATAAAATGCTGCCCGTTCACTGTCACCTGGTAATTCTGGTCAGTACTTCGAATTCGAACCTGCAAAGAGAACAAAAACAATTACTAGACAGTAAATAAATGAATAAGTCAAGAAACGAACTGTCTGATGATAAAATCTGAAATAATGGAGTCCATTATCATGAGTTTTTCTCACAAATGCCAAGAGCATGGCAAACGTCCTGTAGGTCAATGTCTCTGCAGCAAACTTAATATAAATATTACATTTTAAGAAAAGTTGTATCTAGTCCATTTTAAACTTTCTTAAAATGAGAACTTTTCAGAAATATATTATTCGGCATATGCTTAAATCACTGGGATTTTGTTTTGCAGGTCTAACTTACATCTTGTTTTGCAGTTGACAAACGATGCAGAACCTGGGAGTAAAGTGTTTGCACAAATACCCGTTTCCTGAAGGGATCTGGCAACATTGCCTGATTAAGTGATGTGCTGAGATTCCCAAGCGGTTCATTTGAAGGCAAAGAGGGTTAAACCCAAGTTTGGAAGCTGAAGCTAATTCTCAGCTTGTTGTTATATCATTGTAATATATAATTGCTTTGTTTTAAGGAAATGGTGCTTCTAGCCTAGTACCTGTTCAGAGATGTATATCATGTAGTCTGACATCCTGTGTAGACGTGAGCTCTGCAACATGTGTTGATAAAGTTGGCTATATATACATGGTCTTTTTCTCATTCTTTATGACATGCTTAGTATCCAGATGTTAAATCCTGTCAAAATAGAAGAAACGTGCAAATATGTATTATGAGAAATAATTAAAAATACGTTGCTTCATCACAGTCACCTGGTAACTCCCATTCATTAGGGCATTTTGTCTGAGAAATGGAAAATGTGGATTCAGAGAAATGATAGTTTTTTTCTATAACAGGACTCCATGATCTTCTCTCCATCTATTCACAGGTTGCTTAGATACAGATTTTTAAAACCAAAATGGACAAACACCTGACTTAAAAGTTTGAAGAAGTCTGAATGTGAACAGATGAAACTACTCACTGTGTGTGTAATAAAATGTTAGTTTGAAGTAACAGCACAGTGGATTTTTTTCCCTCTTGTAGAAACAGATTTTCCCACTTGCAAGGCCTTATTCTATGAGGAAAGCCACACTGCTGCTAGGGCGATGTCAGAGCAGTAGATGGAAAAAGTTATCTAGGACACAGATGATAGTAAACAGCTATAGTGGGAACCAAATAAATAAAATAAAATTAAAACAGGAAATAAAATCACTGAAAACATGAAAAAGTACAGTATGTCATGTTTCTGTATGTCACAGGGGTACAAACCTGATAGCTTATGTTTCTGTTTTAATTTGCACTGTTTCAGTTTTGAGAGTGAGAAATAGATAAAATATTTGAAGTTTGAGAGTGTGAAAGAGGTAATATTGCAGTGATGAGACAAAGTTTTAAGAGTTATTTTGAGGTGCTGTTTATTGACCATTTGTTCTTCACAAGATGTATTATTAGGGCAGATGAACATGGTCGTTGTTTTGTTGAAGTTGAGGCAGAGCTTGTCATTGGTTAGCTAACCCCAGACAGATTAAAATCAGACTAAAAGTTGTTCTGTAGAGTAGGGATATCCAGAGCAGAGTTATGTGGCACAGTATTACCTACATAGGGAGAGAGAGAGAGAGAGAGATATGTGAGGGAGTCATAATCATTAATGAAAAGACCAAAAAGGATGGGACCATGCGCAGAATGCCAAGTGTCAGATCTGAAAATACTTGCAGCTGACATTAGCTGGGCTAGTGATGGAAAATGTGCTTTGGTTGAACTACTTGGAGAACAAGTTAAGAAAGGGTGGGTTGAAGCTGGGGAACTGTAGGTTTTTATATGACAACGTGACTGACACTTCATACTTCAAGCCTATGACAACAGCACCTGCTTGATGTTTTTTTTTTGCATGGATGAATATTTTGTCAGTGGGGGAGTATATAGCAATAAGAGTGATGTTGCCATGTCTGAGTCCATGTTAGCTGTCTACCAAGATACTATACTTATTAATGTGTTGCAGAATTTGGTCATAGAGAAGTTTCTATAATAATTTGATTAAAGGACTGAGAATAGATATGAGCTCCTGTGGAATGGGAGAGGTGAGGACCTTAGAAATGTGGACTATTGGTGCATGCTTGAGTTGAGGATGAATAGTTTGTGTAGAGAGTACGAGGTTAAATACATGTATTAGGGATTTAGAGATAGAAGGTACAACTCAATGGAGAAATGAGGAAAGCAATGCTTTTGGGCTTGAGATGCTTTTTATTGTCTTTTTTTCTGGTAGGTTCACAACATATTTGCAGATGATATACCAAAAGTAGAAAGTGGGTCTAGAGGACAGCATTGTGGGGAGTAAGAGTGTGATAAGGAAAAAGAGGAAGGGTTTGGGGAAATTAATGGAATGTTGAGAGCCCATGGAAACTGAAGGGGCAGTGTTGACTGTGGAAATACTCATGGCAATTTCTTCCAGAAGTTTGCTGCCCATATTAGCAGAAGAGGACTTACCAGATTATAAAGGTAATCACAGTATGATGAATGGTGTTTGATTAGTTTCCAGAAAGTGTTTGGATAGGGGGGCATAGATATTTGTTTTTTTCTATTCCTTCTGACCATTTTACAGTCATGTTTTAACTTTTGAAATTCTTCATTGTAGGTAAGGAAAAGGATTCCCTTTTGTATCAAGCCTGGTCCCTACTTTTGTAGTTTTGCTTTTATTTCTTTTGTGAGTCATGGGCATATTTTCCATTAACTCCAAGATTATTATTGAGAAAGACCTTTAAAATTATAGATTCAGTAGTTAGTTGAAGATAACTATTGTTGCAGTGGGAAACATTGCTTCATGCAGGGGGCATCAGTTTACATTCTGAAGTTCTGTATGTAGTACGTTTTCTTTGGATTTTAGAAATGGTTTCTTCGTAATAATTAAAACAGGATGTTTAGTGATTTTTGTAAGAAAGAATGGCCTTGATGGGAAGGTGATCACTGAAGGCATTGGGTAGATACCAGACTTGTTTTAATTTGTGAGGGATGTTTGTGAACAAAATATATATTTGGCATTAGTTTTTTTCCTGGTTCGTGAGGAGACAAGTTGTGAAAGGTTAGTTATGGTATGTATTATATCTGGGCTTATGAGTGCCTAGCAGATCAATGTTTAGGTCTGGAGTTACTACACATCACATTAAAGAGCTGTAAAGTGTAGTATAATAACATATTATACATTATGCTGGCCAGGCATGTCAGTACAAACTGGGCAGTATATGAGAGTGTGCTCTTTGTGTATGCATGTCACTACAATAAATCAGAGTTTCTAGAGGCTAGTGAATTTAATAGACACTACAATTGGTGGTATCATCAATGCATCTAAAGTTGTGTTTTTGAGATATGGAATACCTGATATAGTTGTCTCAGGTAATGGTCTCCGGTAAGCAAGTATGACATTAAAGAGATTTTTAGATCAGTAGGAATTTCAACATGTTACCAAAAGTCCAGTTTATCCACAGTCCTAATTTAAAGTCAAGAGAACAGTTCAAATGCTAACAAGCCTCAGAGGAAAGCTCAGAGCATTAAGTGACTGTCATGTCACTGCACATCTAGCTTTGCTGGAGTAAGGAAATAATTATTTCAAAGTGTATGTTGATTACCAGCTCAACTATTAATCTACATTCGAGAATAGACTACCTATCTCTCTGCTTCCATATTTCAAGATAAAATATGATTTTTGTGCAAGAAAGACTTAAAGCAAATACCAGAGTGAAACAAAGCATGATAGAACAGTGAAAATGAATAGTTGAATAGAAGTCTTGAGTAGCTGAGATCTTTCATCACTGATACAGAACATGGAAAGTTACTCAGAAGAAATCAGAGACTTTTGTTCAAAATGAGTATGACCCAAGTGTATTATGACAAATACAATACTTGCTGTTGAAAAGCCTCTTGTCAAGAGGTGCACCAAGATGTTACTAGACATAAGTCTAAGAAGGGATCCCCAGAGATACTTCCAGAAACAGCAGTGGATGAGTAAAGAAATGTTCAAATGAGACCACAACATCCTGGTAGTTATACTATCATATTTTGTAGCACTTCAAGCAGTAGAAGTGCAAATCACTTATGCTGCCAAATATTCAAAACGCGGTCTTAAAATTAAGAAAAAAGTGAATACAGTTGCAAATATGCATAAACCTATGGTCAAGTCTACTCTACAATGTATTCATCAAATAAACCATTATCTTTCAAAGTTTATTCTTAACCTGTAGGCATTACTGTACTTCTTCTGAAGTGTCTTAAGGGTGTGGGTCTATGTTATACGATAGAAAACTTAAAAGACTGGAAACAAAAATATCTAAAACTCAAAATATCGAATATGGGAATTTGGCCCATCTACACTGTTGTGCGATCTCGGAGTTGGTATATATAATTAGCAAGGGTGGGGGTGCGTGGGGGCAAGCCCACCTGCATTAAAAATGCTTTCAATATTTTGAGTTTTAGATATTTTGATTTTCATTCTTTAGGGCTTTTGACCTTATGATGTAGACCCCTTGACCATGATATCTAACAATTCTGGTCTTCAGCGCAAGAAAAAAGCTTTGCTCTCCTGATAAAACTTATCACATAGACTTTCACCTTAAAATTGTATGAAATCACACAAGCATTGACTTCACAGGTTGCTAAAGCCTAATCATATATTGGTGCAGACTTCCTTCAAAAAAATAGGCCAATTATTTTGTATTCCAGAGGTCTGACAGACATTGAATCTAGATATACGATGACCACCAGTCGCCAGACAAGGACTCCCTTTATTCAAAAACTTATTAAGTGCTTTTGTCCAAGGAATTGGTAATTTTTACTTCCAGGAATGATGCATGTTTTAGTCCTCAGGACGATAACAACCCAGTGGACTTTGATGGTGTGATCATAACAGACAGTAATGATGATGTAAACAATGTATGTAACATAGTTTGCAATAACAGAGGTGATTTTAAAATGTATAATTTTAGTAGTTTTGAAGTTGATGAAAAATGGGCGGATTTGTTTTCTAAGGGTTTAACTTTTGTACCAGCCAAAAGACGGAAACTTGACAAAACACTTCCACAGCTAAAACTGCTTACCAGGAAACTCAGTTTTAACTTTTTGTTTCAGAACAGTGACATGAGAATTTAAAGGACATGTGTGTTAAACCAAGCACCTTTAATCCACCACTTCAACTGGTGGTACAATGGTTTGAAAGGGCCTATGAATATGATATTAGGAGTCTTTTTCAAAATCAATTGAAAGTTATTCCAATTTGATGGAAGATGAGACTAATTTGCTTAGTAAGATCAGGGAGAATTTATCTATTAGGGTAATGAAATCGGATAAAGGTGTGGGACTTGTAAAGATGAATGTTAATGATTATGTGGACAAAATGTTGTCTTTAGTTAATGAACAGGCAAACTGATGAAAACAAATACCATTTTTTGCATGTATCACATCCAAGGACCCCCACCATATTTGGTGTACCCAAAATTCACAAATGTTTGAACAACCCCCACTTTTCGTCCAAGAGTTGAAGCTAAAGCATCAAAAACATACCCTTTAGCTAAATATGTGGACCTTTATGTCAAGAGAATTTAGAAAAAAACAATACTTTATTCTAAAAGACTCATGGGATTTTTTTTATCTAGAATAACTGATGAGATGTATGGTGAGAACTTAATATTTGTAACCACTGATATTAAGGACTTGTACGTTATTCCCCATGAGACAGGTCTAGATTTTTTTTTAGTTTTTTTTTAAGTCAGTTTACTGAAACGGACAATTCTCGAGGTATAACTTTAAGGATATTAATGGAATGTATCTTAAAAAATTATTTTATTTTATTTGAACACCAGTTATTTAGGCAAAAAAGGGTGTAGCGATGAGGGCAGCCTGTGCCCCCATTTTCACAAATGTGGAGTTAGCATATTGGGAAAAGAAAATATTTCCCTCAAGATTTGCACAGTGTTGGAGTCCTTTTGGTAGATTCCTGGACGACATTATTACTTTTTAGAATAATACTTGAGTTTTTTGAATTTCTCAGCAACTCCACAGAGTTTCTGGAATTTACAATGAACTTTCACTATGAAAGTATAAACTACCTTGATGTAAGGATTATGAAGGACAGGGCAAAATTGAAATTTGTTTCTACATTATATAGAAAGCCGACCTACTCTAACACCTTGTTGCATTTTGATAGCTGGCATCCCCTTCACCAAAAGAGGGCACTGGTGAAGGGGCAGTTTGTGAGATTGGAACGTATGGTCAGCAGTGAAAATTATTTTGAAAAGGAATGCAATGAGTTGAAAGAAATGTTATTAGGGGGGGGGATATCCACAGGTATTTGTCCTTAATATAGAAAAAGATGTAGTTAATAAAAGAAAAGGAGGGATATATGTGCCTTTGTTAGGAACAATAGACAATGGTTTAAACCCCCAGACAATTGGTAACACCACCACTTACAGTAGGGCCTTGATTTTGCCCTACAATCTGCACTTTGATCAGATAAAAGGAATTATCAATAATAATTGGAATATTTTTGGTCTGGAACAGGATAATGTAGACAAGGTACGTAAGAAAGTCACTGTTGTCTATAAAAAGGACACCTGTTTTAAAACACTCATTGAAAGGCCTATTAGAATTAAGAGTAAAGGTGTGATGCTGAAATGTGGGCACTGTGGTCAGTGTAAACATGCGATGGAAGGAACCAGTGTAACCCTGGACAGGTTAGGAGACATAAAACTTTCCTGTAAATATAATTGTGGTAGTAAGGGGGTACGGTATATCACGAAGTGTCAGGTATGTGAGGGATTCTATATAGTTAAGACCATTAGAACTATGAGGGAAAGAATTTATCAGCATCAATATTGTATCAAAAAAGGAGATGAAAAAAATGTGTTATATAAACACATGAAGGATCCCATAACCCACTATTTTAAATTTATTGTTACTGATCTTGTTAAAATGGGACCTAGAGGTGGACCTTCTGACTTGTTTTTGGAGTCTAAGGAAATAAAGTGTCAGTTAAAATATCAAACCCCCGTGTTCCCTTGTCTCAGTGACATTATATCTGTTAGCAGTGCTGTAAAACTAAAAGCTATGTATATGTAATACGATTAAAAATACTTAATAATTTATAGCATGGCTTTTAGGTTAGGCTTGTGCACTAAGTAGGGAGCAGTAAGAGCAAAAAGTTTCTGTTGGCTGGTACAAAGATGAATGGTTAATCATACCTGTGTTTTAAACACAACATTTTAATTTAAGGCCGGACTTATCGGAGTTCAGTAGGTCACATGTTTAAAACTGGCTGTTTTTTTTTGTATTTAAAGACAGGGGTTTTGTTTGATATTTATTCTGAAGAAGTCCTGATAGTCCTGGACGAAAGTGCTTAATAAGTTTTTGAATAAAGTGAGTCCTTGTCTGGCGACTGGTGGTCATTGTTTTTTGTTTTTTGAGTTTGGCATGTTTATGTTTTATTTGAATCTAGATATGCACAGACTGAAAAAAAGAAACATTAGCAATCATATATGGATGTCAGAAGTTATACATACATGATATATGTATATATATATATATATATATATATATATATATATATATATATATATATGGGTTTAGGACTGTTGAGCGAAAGCTCATTTCACTGAAACCAAAACGGGGGAGCACACTTACGCGAAAGTGCATTTTCACCACATAAACATGTTTACTGTTTTTTGGGGTTTTTTTTTAATGTTTTGTTTTTGTTTTTTGCAGACTTTCACGAAAGTTCTTTTTCGGTGAAAAAGCACTTTCGTGGAAGTGTGCTCAACCGTTTCAGTTTCATTGAAACGTGCCATCAGTAATTAGTCCTAGATCCATATATATATATATATATATATATATATATATATATATATATATATATATATATATATATATATACACATATCTACCTACACACAATATATAGTAAGATGTTGAGTCTGGTAATATTTAAAATATGTGTTGCAGTGTGTGATGTGGGAACGCTCTCAGAAACAGGTAGCTAGGCAACACTTTCAACACTTTGTATTAGTCAGTTAGTTAACAAGGCAATGATTGCCTGTTAAAGACATATAATAGAAATTAGTATGGAGAGCTGGCCTCAGGAAGTCAGTTACCCATCTGGGGGGCAACAAAGAGAAAGATCCTGGAGGTGTGAAGATACCAGTCCAGTCAGGGTAAGAAGGGAAGCTATAATTAGTGAAGTAAATTTGTTACAGAACTTGAATTACGACCTGGTTGAAATCTGCAGCCTTGGACTTTTGTATCCAGTCTATTGTGTAGAAGGCTATAAAAGACTGAAATGGTATAGAGAAAATAATTATTCTAAGAAGCCAAGGTGTACTTTTTTCATTCTATATGCTTTTTTATATATTTGCAATTCTTAGACTTAATATATCTACAATATATATCAAATACTGTATACAGTAAAATCTATGATAGCAGCAATAGCAGAACTGGATGTTTTTAAAATATCTGCTCAGATAGATAGACTGAGAGGAAGGCTGTGATAGCAGAACTGTATCACAAAGCTTTGGAGAGTATTTCTTTTTAATTTCCAATCAGAGCATAAGTTAAGACTCCACAGAATGCTTCTCAACATACAGAAGTTTATATTATGTGTAGTGCAAGCCTGGCAAAGAAACACATAACACAGACACATTCCGTAGAACACTTTCGAAGGAAAAGAAAGAGTATTTAACATATTATTTTGGGCTGAAATGACTGAACACACTGAAATGTTGGTACACATTTGTGCTAAAGTCAGATATATAAATGGGGGGGGGGGAGAAATAATGGCACATGACGTTTCTGGACTTCCTTGGCACAAAATTGCTGTGGATTTATTCCACCACAGAGATCAGCACTCAAAGCATGTGTGGATTATTACTCAAGTGCTTTAGCAAAGTATGTCTAAAATACTCTGGATAACTACGCTAAGTACTTTAAAGTAGCATGTCTAAAAGTACTTGGAGATCAACTATAATAAAGGTACTGAAAATGATCTTCCACATACGAGGGGTAAATGAAGAGATACATTCTAGTAATGGTTTTCTGTTCAGCAGTACTGATTTTTTTTTTAATTTGCAAAGGACTGGGAGATTCATTGTACCACATCATGTCCCCACTACTAAGTAAGCAATGCTTAGGCCAAAAACTATTCAAACAGTAAAGAATATCTTCACAAAAGATGAATTGCCATCTTCAATGGATAATTACTTGTTACTGTTACATACAAGAACACCCCTTTGCAGGAAATTCATGCCTCATTCTTTAAGTTGTTGATGGGTGGAAGACTCAAGTCAAAGCTACCAACATAATTTGCATTACTTCAGATAATCAATAATGATGAAATCATACAGAAGCTGAAGAACACGCAAGAAATGACAACAAGAATTATGACAGAAGAATCAAAAGCCATGTCTGTTTTTAAAGGAAGGAGAAAAAGTATTGATGAGTCTGCAAAACTATTCCAAAACGGTAAATAAACTGCATGACAAAAGCAACTGTTATTTCCAGAGATCCTAGATTATACACTATAAAGACGATAATAAAAGACTGAGTAAAAGAAATAGAAAATACTTGATAACATGCCTGCTAATATACATGGACATTTCTACCCTTCACTACCCTCATAGTGCATGAAGACTTCCTATGCTGACATGGAAAAAACAGAATAAAATGGAAGTAGCAGAGCAACACAGACTGTGTTGTGGTGATGGTTCAAAACAGGCACATAATTCCAAATTATTTCTTGAAGAGGCTAATCTAAACACTAGTGAAATAATACCATGTCCAGAAGCTGCCAAGGTCATAAAGCTGTTTGATAAAGAAGAATTTGTAACTGTTTTTTGACCTAAGAATGTTTATGTTATAGGATCATAGGAAGTTACTAGGCTAATGGCCCTGAGGCCCTTACAAGCCTAGCCAAGAGTTTGTCCCCAAAAAAGAAAACTCAGTCAGCACCTGTCACCCCTGTCAATGAGGGACACAGGTGGAACCCCTGGGACAAATTTGTGGTTTCCCATCCAGTCATCAAGGTTGCGCTTGAAGAGGGTCAGCAAGGTACTCTGTTTGACATGTATGGGAAGTCTATTCCAGAGATGGGGAAGCCTCTGTCTCCAGCAGGTTTTGTTGATGTCACATATTAGATTTACACCTTTTGAGCAGGTAATTGGTGAGGAGTTAGACTTATCAATATGGAGCATCTCTACTAGGGCAGGGTCCGAAATTGCCTTGTAGGCAAGACACAGATCACCTCTTATCAATCTGTACAATACCGAGTAGACTGATAGAGATTTGACCCTGTCCACATAGGACAGGTGTTGGAGGCCATGGATTCTCTTTGTGAGGTATTTCTGTGGCCTTTCCAGTTGGTGCAGTTGTTTGTAGAGGTACATACTAAACGGGGCGTTATATTCAATTATTGGCCTAATGAGTACAAAGAAGTAATAACCTCCTTTTTTCTGGATGCAATCCTTTTACTTATGAGATGGACCAAGTAAAAGACTTTTCTGACCACTGCTGCTACATGATGTCACCTTGAGTACCCAGGTCTCTCACCACAAGTTGTGTGCTTAGGAGGTTGCCGTTGATGTGGTAATCAGCAGGAGCCATGTTTTTGCTGAATGGTATGATAATACATTCTTTTGTGTTTAACTTAAAGCCATGACTTTGGTACCAGTCATTTGTTGCTGTGAGACCCTCTTGCAGTTTGTTAACATCATTTGGGGAGTCAATGAGAGCACCCAACTTACAGTCGTCCACAAACTTGGTCAACCTTAGGCCTTTTGTCTTTGCCTGGACCTCTGAGAAGTAGATGCCAAACAGTAGGGGTCCCAGGACAGATCCCTGGGGAACACCACTTGTGACAGGTTTGGTGTCAGAGGTGGAAGTGCCTATTTTGACCTTGTGGGTCCTATCGGTGAGCCGGTTGGCCACCCACCTGATAAAATAGGGATTTACGCCAAGTTGTCTTAGCTTTTCGATAATGCCTGAATAGGGGTTTGTCTCAAAGGCCTTGGCCAAGTAAAGATAAGCTGTATGTACTGACTTTCCCTCATCCAGGGCCTTGGATATGGCAGATGTTATGTGATCTGGCAGAACAGTTCATCATCAAGCTATAAGCACTGGGTTTTGCAAAGGGATTAACTTGTCAAAAGGACTGAAATACTGTGTGCTATCAATATTATTTATCTGAAATGTCAGTAACATCACTTGACACATCAGGAGATATAATTATAGTGTACAATAATTATGCAAATACATTTTAAATAATGTATGAATTGTAAAAAATAAGGATGTTGTTATAAGTAGATATACTAATTCCATACTTTACAGTAGTAGGTTTAATAGGTTACTTGTGTCATGTGATACTGAACAAACAGTAGATGCTCTCCAGCAATGCTTAATTGTGAATATTTAATCTGTCTAATTACTTTACCCAATCTCTTATTCAGTCTTGCGATATAAAAATATTATAACAGTTTTGAAATTATATTACCACAGTGATCTGAAATCCATAGTAAATAATACAGTGGAACGTATTGGTAAATATTTCTATGCGTGTATATATGTATATATATATATATATATATATATATATATATATATATATATATATATATATATGGTCTACTTTAGAACAGCGAACGATCAGATGATCGAATGCTGTTACATCGACCCCTAAACGTCAAACTGGCAAAACAGTGAATGGCCAGAACAGTGATTTTTTTTCCCAAGGAAAAAAAATTGCTGGGCCATTGTCTGGGTTGTGCCGTTTCCTCCACTGTAGTGCGATCTCAGAGTTGGTATATTTAAGTGGGGGGGGGTGCGCCCCCCACTTCATTTAATGTTTAGTGTTCTTTTTTTTTTTTTGGACCAGCAATTTTTTTCCATAGAAAAAAAAATTGTTGTTCCAGCTGTTCGCTGCTTTGGTAATTCGATGTTTAGGGGTCGATATAACAGTGTTCGATCATTTGATCGTTCGTTGTTATAATATAGACCATATATATATATATATATATATATATATATATATATATATATATATACACATATACACAAATATACACACACACACACACACACACACACACACACACACACACACACACACACACACACACACACACACACATATGTATGTGTACATATATGCATGTTATGTATCTCAGCGTTAAAACAGGAGTTTTTTATATTTGAAAGAGGAGGATGCATTATATAAATGGATAGTTTATGAAACTGACACCTCTAATCAAGGCTCTAAAAAAATTGAATAAGTAAAATAAATGTGCATCTCTTAATCTGACGTCGCATAGAGGTGTAGTCTGAAATATATAATGAAAAAGCTGGTTGTTTGTAGTTGGTTATTCATCAGACCATAATGAGTGACGGATGTTAAACTTATCAAACAAACAAATAGTTCCAAAGTTATGTTGCTTGCTTGGTAGGAACCAGCTACATAGCTTCACAGAGCAGCAAACATCTTCTTGGCCTAGAGGCCTTCAAGATATGTGGATTCTACCACATCAAAGGAGCATTTCCTACTCCAAACTGTAAATTTAAATGTCTGTTGTTCTGTTTATGTGAGAATGCATTCCAAAACATAACATAACATAACAGTTTGACAATATGACAGACAGCTACAAAAATGTTAATATGTTTTCACAATATATAAAAATCACAGTTTATATTCAGCTGATTTCTCAAAAATTATATTGTACAAATACAGTAACTGAATAAGAACTGCAAGGAGCCTGGTGCCTTCCAGAATGTCATAGTATTCCAGTCTGTGTAATAGTGTTTCTAATAGTAGCTATGTTTTCCCAGATCACTTAAATGAGAATTAGAACTTCATTTTCAACAATCACTCAGATTTTGTCATTCAGACTTAAATGCACTGCTACAATCATTATCATCATCATTAACCCACTTTTGCCCATTTTTTACATGAGGTCGGGGTGTCGTGGTAACTGCCTTCATCTCTCTTGAATAAATGCCACTCTCTTACTTCATCAGTGACCATGCCTGACTGTCATAGTCCTCTCGCACACAATCCATCCACCTCTTGCTGCACATCCTTGTTTCCTCTTGTCTTCTTCCAGCCTGTCCCAAATCTTCCTCACCAAATTGTCTTCTGCTTTTCTGCATATGTGCCCAAATCACCATAATCTATTCCCTTTGACCTTCTCTGCAGCTGTGGCTACTTTGACTTCTGCTGCAATGTCCTCATTTATTTGTCTGTCCCACAGTGTCCATGCTACCACCCATCTCAGGCACTTCATCTCCATTACCTCTAGTTTCCTTAACTACCCTACATTCACTGCTCATGTTTCTGTACCATACAGAAGTACTTGTCACATAATTGTTTTGTATGTGTGTATACATGTATGCATGTTATGTATCTCAGAGTTAAAATGGCTATTTTTTATATTTGAAAGAGGAGTATGTAATATATAAATGCTTCTTTGGCATTTATCTGTCACACACTACCCCTGACAATCTGTACTAGTTGGCTGCAGCTCTCTGATTCTAGCACTGACCTCCTTATTCAGACTTCTCTTCTTCTCAACCACCCATATACTTGAAGCTGCTAACATGTTCCACTATTTTCTCTACTATCTCAATTCTCAGCTTTTTCTGATGTTCTCCATTTGGTGCTACTGCAACTGTCTTACCTGTACTCATTTTCATCCCATGTGCCTTCGGTTTTGCATTAAACTCTCTTATCCTTTGCTGAAGTTCTTCCACAGAGTTTGTCCGTAATACAGTAGAGAGCCGATTATCCAAACTAATTGGGACCTAGGGTAGCTTGGATAATCAAACTGTTCAGATAATCAAACATATATCGAACCAGATACAAAACTTTAAATCTTATTTTTTCTGCATGCAGGGAATACACTTTTTAACCATTCATCGATTCCAGTGGACAATAAAGAATATTTTTCACACACGAGTGGGCTACAAGCTCAAAAAACATGGACAAGTGAATATGTATAATGTTTACATATTCAGTCTTTATGATTTTTCTTACCTGAAAACTTTGGAAGGCTGTGTTTAGATAATTGATGTTTCTGATAATTGATGTTCGGATAATCGAGTCTCTACTGTATCACATTGTCTGCATACAGCAGCTTCTTTGATCTGTCCTCTCTGACCCATTTGCTAATGTAATCCATCACTGGCATGAACAGCAGTTGGTCATAATGTACATCCAGTCCCACTGGGAGCCCCTCTGTGAGACTGAATACTGTTCATACTTGAGTCGTGGGGTCCTTGTACATAGTCTGCAATAATTCTACCAATGTTTTTGGGACTTTGAAACCACAAGACTGCCCAAATCAGTTTTCTCCAAGTGTAGGAATGCCTAGTTGGACTCTTTCCTCATCTCTAGCTTCTAATCTCAACTATCTGTCTCACTGCAAACATCAGACACTGCTACAAATAGCTTAATTAATCTGCATGATATCTCTGAAGGCAAAGATGAAACAACAGACTAAAACACAACATGTGTTATTACTAGCAAAGGATCCCTTTAAATTAAAATAATCCTCGTCTTGGTTGTTCTTTTGCTTAGTTGTTTGCCTCAGTATTGCTTGAAACCAGTAGTGAAAATCAAGCATGTACCCTATGACATGAAGTTGCAAGAATGCTGACAAACTTGAACGTAAAAGATTCTAACCAGAACATAACGGGTGTGTTGCTAAAAGGTGTCCACAAGGCAAAGCCTGTTTTCTTGCAGAAGTACAAAATGTGCTCACTTCTGACAGCACTAAAAAGTGATCCCCATTAGTAGCCAGTAGTGGTTGCTATTACACCTTAGGATCCTTTGTGAAAATAATTCCTAGGCATTGTAATATAAGCACCATTTATTAGCTTGCATCCCAGAGCTCTAAGTTAGTAAGAATGTGCCTGAGGATATCCCTCTCTCCAGTCATTCCTGATGGCAGTCAGAGAATTTCCTGACTTAGTCACCTAAAGCTTCATGTAGCTGAGAAGTAAATATTTAATGGAGATCAACGTCTTAATAGGACGTGCAGAACTAGATAAAACTACATTTATATCTGATTTTGTTTTCTGATGGTTCTGAGCCAGACTGGCCACATGTCAAAACCAGTCTTATCTGTGCTAAGGTAACAGACAGTCATGATTGTTGCAGCTGGTTTCTTATTCTTAATATGTAAAATAATATATAACTATTCTGCAGAAAATTATAAGATTAAAGAATAAACTGTGTTCAGTATGGCATTAGAAATGCAGGGTGAGCATTCACAGTATTTTGCATTCCAATAAAAATTAAACTATCATTTAAAGTAGTCTTTTGTGTTTACAATGTTTAAAATGAACAATTCTATGTAACTCACTATGACTCAAAGTTTCTTTAATTAAGGATACCTCAGTTAAAAAATATAGATAGATAGATAGATAGATAGATAGATAGATAGATAGATAGATAGATAGATAGATAGATATATATCTGACATTAAGTTATGCAAACATTTGTAATGTTAAATGTTTTACATGCCAGCATAAGCAATTGAATTGTCATATGATCTCAGAAGACCAGCATTAATTTGTAGGAAGTTGGGGTACATTGAGGAGTGGGCATTTGCCCTTTCCCACTGTTGTAAGAACTCAGAGTTGGTATATACAAGTAACAGGAAATGTGGAGGAGGATGCCTTAGTTTTTTTCTCAATTATGTGATTTTTCTCTGCTTTTGGATCAATCTTGTGTCCTTTTGTTATTGTGTTTTATGGTTAAACGTACACGCACACGCACACACACACACACACACACACACACACACACACACACACACACACACACACACACACACACACACACACACCTCTGAATTGTTCAGTGTTTCACAGAATGTCCAGATATTTGCCTCATAATTTCATTCTGTTCCTTATAAAATTGTGGTTTTCACTAAATAATGATACATATTTGTGTTTGAGACTTCATATCCTTTAGAAAATGTATGTTAACACAAACCCTGTTATTCTAGCAAATCTCTAAGTTTAGAAAAGACATATTTAAAATTTGTCCCTATTTTTGGGCCTTTGTCCCCCGCCTGCACATACATTATGTCAGGCTTTTTCCAGATTTCTTGGCTTAAAAAGTTGAGAGGTATCACACACACACACACACACACACACACACACACACACACACACACACACACACACACACATAAATGAATTGTCAAGACAAAGGGTCAGAAAAGAGAAGGTATATAAAACTGTTTAATATCATACCAGGTCTTTTTTGTTCATAAAGAGTATCATACCCGAGGAGCTCATATTTGTACTTGTCTTATTAATTCCTTAATTGGCTCAGAGCAACTACTTTTATTGTACTGAATCAGCAGTATAAATATGTACTAGACTGTGTGTGTGTGTGTGTGTGTGTGTGTGTGTGTGTGTGTGTGTGTCACTGTGTGTGTGTCACTGTGTGTGTGTGTGTGTGTGTGTGTGTGTGTGTGTGTGTGTGTGTGTGTGTGTGTGTACAGTATGTTTGTGTGAATAACAAAAAGCTACAGAATGATATTTATACCACCATAGCAGATGGGAATTCAGTTTTTGTAAAAACTGCTTTGTTCCTTACTTAGTGATTTTAATCAAGTGCCTGATTTGTGTTTCATTTTAAGAAAACTCCTTCGCTCCATCATAACTCTTCTGACAATTAAGTTATAATCCATGTGATGCTGTTGTACAAAACTTTGGTTGTTGTGAGCATCATATTTTACTTGGAAGTCCAGCAATTTCATTTTGGGGATAAAGAAACACTAATCAGTAACTTGAAAACTATTTGCTGGACAGTTTAAATTAGTCAGTCAACCAGCATGTTATTGGGACAATGTAGCTGGAAAAAGTCTGTAGAGACAAGGGGAGGACATGCAGACTCCCTCCGGCAGTGTCAACTAGTCAGACCTGAACCACTGACCCTCAGGCCGTGAGACAGAGACCTCACCACTGAAACACTGTGCTACCCAACCCAGCTAGGCATGGTAATATCTTAAATATTACACTGAAAATCCTAGCTCTTTCTTATCCCCACATATGCTATATTCTCTGTAATTAACACAGATCATGATATAGAGTAGAATAAAACTCATCTGGAAATAAGTGATTCATCCCAGACTTTGTTGGTGGAAGCTATAATGCTACATATTGCATTGTTATGAAAATAAGAATCAATACTATCCTTAATAATCAAATAAATCTGCTAGGGATACCATCAGTGAGTTTCACAATATGATTAACTTGTGTAAATACATACCAGTTAAACACAAACATCCAGAAAAAGTAAAAAACAAATAAACATGGCAGAATCATAGAGATAATAAGAGATACACAGCTGATAAAGAGGTAGTGGCAGTTCCTAGTTTTTAATTATCACCCTAGTCATAAAACCAGTGTAGATTAAACAAAGTACAGAAGCTTTTCTTATAAAATCTTTCAGATCTAAATAGGTAGGCAGACCGAGCTCAAAGGCTGGAAGCAACACAAGGTATTTTTGCTTGTAAATGGGAAACAGCTGAAGGAATTAAGACAGGAAAAGTAGAAAATGTTATTAAGGTACAATACACTAAAGCTCCAGCCACTTGGGGGGATTCAGGATTAAGTCACAACCAGTTACACATACTAAATAAGTAAGAAAACATCCCCATCAGGAAAACAAGGTTTCAACAACAGGCTTCAGGCAGTCAATGACTGCAGTGCTTTGTAGTTCCTAGTTAGTCATTGTACAGTTTAAATACAAAATAAACATTATATATTGGTTCTATATAGGGGCTACAAAAATATAATGAAGCCATTCTCACTATAGGTGGTTAACATTTTCTAATGCTTTTTACTCAGTACAATTCAGGGCCTTATTACTCTCAGTCTCATTAACAGAAGCTATCATTGATGCGAACATCTGTGTAGGTGGCAAAAAGGAAGACCAGAACATGTTAAAGATACACACACACGAAATAATGCAAAACAATTTCTTAATACAAATGAGCCACAATATAAATCAAAATAAGTAATTACTAAACTCCAGGAAAAAAGTGTCTACCATATCCATAATCCTCAGTTGAGATAAAAATATATACATATATGTATATAAATAAATAAAATTAAATACATAAACAAATCCCTCCATCTATCCACAACCCCTTTTTCCCATTTTTGCACTTGGGTCAAGGTGTCACTTCAGTAACAATTATCTAGAACCAAAGTTCACACTGCTGGGTGGCTAGCCCTGCTGCAGCAGTTCTTCCACACCACACACTCACACCTATGCCTGTTTACAGTGTCCAATCCACGTACAGCTTGGAATGTGGGAAGAAACTGAAGCACCCAGAGGAAATCTATGCGAACACAGAGAGGACATGCAGACTCCATACAGAAGGAACCCCCAGCCGAGAATCGAACTGGGGAAACTCTTACCATCAAGAGGCAGTGCTATCTGCTGTGCTACTGTGCCACCCAACTACATAAATAAATATAATCAACAACAAAAGACAAGAAAGGTTTGTAGTACAATGAGGACATCTAGTGGGCATAAAGTAAAACATCCACAAAACAGGCAAATGAAAACAGAATGTACAAGGATACTGATATACAAAAAAAGAGGTATTTTATATCAAATACAGATTAAAAAAAAAAAAAAAAATATATATATATATATATACACACACACACACACACACACACACATAAAACATAAACAAAAATGTGGTATTTTGTATTACTTCACTAGAAACTAAGCATAATAATAATACTCTTCAGTACAGGCTTTACAAGGCATAACAGATCTTCCAGTAGTGGAGAGGCCTTTAGCACCAGGCTTTACAGCACCCCTGGATGGACTGTTATTTTTATGTAATGCACATCCTGTAGGGCATTATTGCTTGCTTAAAGTATTCTGAAAAATGTAGTGAAAAAGTTTTTCTTGTTCCTCTTCACTATTATGACAGTAACTAACTGCCATACTCAGCGCTGTCTTACTTTGTGATTTGTATAATTTACATAAGCAATCATAAGAAATGCATGTCCTAATGCCTGATCTGAGAGAGTACCTGTTGCAGTAATTTTCTACAAAATACTTTATACCTTGTGGTTAAATGTACCTGTGGTGCACTAAGTTCCTCCTTTTGTGATTGGTAGCAGGGCAGTAATAAGAAATCATGGCTGGCTATGTCAGCATCTTTTTCACGATTAAATAAAGGCCAGTATTCATAATCACTTGCCCAAATGCTATAGGGGTATTCCTGATGCTTGTGAATGAGAATAGCAGAGGAAAGATTCATACAGGCCATTTATGTTGATGCGCAAGGCCTGAAAAATAATAAGATGCAAATGAGAAATGTTGTAAAGTGTAGTATGCTAATGAGGTGGTTTTGCAATTAATAGTCCGACATCCCTGCGGTATGCACATCCGTTGTTAAAAATAATGCTTCACCTTTGATATTGGAGTTGCAGTCTGCAAACTTGTTTGTCCAAGTATGCAAAAGCACTTCCATGACACACAAATGAATTATTTCCTCCAGCAACCCCTTCATTACTTTGTATTAGGTATGCACAAGCACTAAAATGACACAATAAATAATTTTGTTCACTGATCACTTTCAGCAATCTGACCATGTATGCACAAGCACTTCCCTGACACAAAAATTAATTATTACCCCCAATGACTCCTTCAGTAACATGCCCTAGTATACACAATCAATGAAGTGAAACATTCACCCAAGCAACCCCTTCAGTAACATGCCCTAGGATGCACAAGCACCAAAATGAAACAATCACCCAAGCGACTCCTTCAATGACATGTCCTAGTATGCGCAAGTAATGAAGTGAAGCATTCACCGAAGCGCCTCCTTCTGTAACTTGCCTTAGTATGCACAAGCACTAAAATAAAACATTACCCCAAGTGATCCCTTCAGTAAAAATATCCATGTATGCAGAAGCACCAACTAAGATTCTCTTGCACTTCTATATTCTGACTGAAAACTGCTGCTTTCTGACGTATGTTCAGAGCTATTTGCACACTTTGTATGCAAATGAGTTCATTATAGATTCACGTCTATGAACTGAACTTATACACACACACATAAAGTCCCTTAACAGCATAGCAGCTGTCCCTCTATCGCTTATGTGTTAATCATGTTACGCATTTGTGATGGGGGTGGTGTGTTCACAAAATATCCTACGCATTTCTGTAGTCATCCTGAAAGTCCAAGATTTGCATAACCTCATAGCACCACTCATTGCAGATCACTGCTAAAAGATATGAAGCCCTGGACTATGAATACTGCCCAAAATCTGTTTTATTAAACTCTTCCCTACATTTCCTTTTTTTTCTTTTTGGTGGGAGGAAGGATCTAATATAGAAAAGAATAAGTAATAAAAGGGATTAGAAAGGAAAATACTAGAAGTTAAGCAGATTATGTCAGTGCTAGTGATACTGCCCAATGTCTACCATACTCTGTTGTATCTCATGGCCCCTACTTTTTAATATGTATTTTTGTTTTTGAATTTAATTTTTACTGTTGTTTACTATATTTGTTGTGTATGTATTGCTGCAGTTTAGTAATTCAAAGTTTTACCTGTTAACAGTAATATTTATTATAATGCATTATTGATTTATGGATTATATGTATTGTAGCTCTGTTCTAAATTCTCTTGTAGGTGATTTTGTAACATTTGATGTTTAACTGTGTAATTATCTTCATGGCCAAGGCTGTGGCTGAAGAGAGTACTTGGGCCAGTTCATTTGGTCAGTTAACAAACAGCAAGTACATAAATAAATAAATTAATAAAAAAAAAAGACAGGCTAAATAAATAAAAAAAAAAAAAACAACAAGCAAGTAAATAACTAAAAGTGTGAGTAAATAAATAAATTAATTTATTACTTAAAAACAAACAAACAAAAAAACAACAAACAAGTAAATAAATAAAAGTGTGAGTAAATAAATAAATAAATTGTGGCTACTTATTTCAGCTGTGTTTTGCAAACAAGTAGTCATAGGAAGCATTGGCCTTTCTTTCATGGTTTAGACTAAAAAAAAATTAGTATTTTAAATAATGGAAGCAATTTCAAAAAACACAATAAAATATCAAGAATTTCCAAGTTCAAAAAGCAAGATTTCTTTCAGACTATCATTTTCCTTTACTTTTCTTTCTGTAATATTTTTAAAAAAGTGTATATATAAGAACAAAAACATTATAATAATACTGTTGTTTTCCTTTCATATTATTAGTTTCAGCTTTTGACCAGCTGAGATACCTTATCCCTAGAGCATGGTTTGCAAATCAATGGGAAATCTCACGATCATACAAAATTGTTAAGATAGTGACTTTCTTGATGCATGTAATGTAATTTATTCAAAACACATATTAGGTCAACTACCCATCCTACAATATGGTGCAGCGGTAGCATTGTTGCCTCACAGCAAGAGGTTCTTCCATTCGATTCTCGGCTGGAGTGCGGGGAGTGTCTTCTGTGTGGAGTCTGCATGTCCTCCCCATGGTTGGGTGGGCATTCGAAAGACATGCGTAAATGGGCGTGCCTTCCTTGAAAGTTGAACGTCGAGCTGGCACCTCAGTGTTTGTGAAAATCTACTGCCAATCATTAGTGGACCGGAGTTCCGCTGTGGCGACCCCTAACCGGGAAAAGCCAAAAGACAACAACAACAACCAATTCTATAATATAATTTAATCAGAAGACATATTAGGTCAACTACCCATTAATTCCACCTTTAGATCACCTATTATTAGCTTATATTTTGTTAAAGAAACATGTTAAGACACAAGTGGACTATCAGCTTATCCTAGCATGTTAAGTAGTCTGCACACAGTGCTATCTTTGGGAGGTACCACGGGCAGCACCAAGCACAGCATGCTTCTCTGAAGGAATCTCATTTGAATGTGAAACCTGGTAAAATCTCCAAACTCAGAGGAGCAGCTAGGCAACTTAGACATAACATAGACCAACAGCAAGTCCAAACATGAAAATGTTATTGAAAATGTAAAGCATTTTCAGAGTAAATCATTTAACTGTCATGTGGTGCCTAACTAAACACATTGCTTTAGCAATTTAAGGAAACCTCACATTTAGCTTTCCCTTAACATATACCTGATACTCCCGATTAACTCACTCATCCTAAACTGTGATTCATCTTACCACACCATTACCTGATACTCCTGTTTAACTCACTCATCCTAAACTGTGATTCATCTTACCACACCATTATTGCTCTAAAAACATGCCATCCATCCATCCATCCATCCATCCATCCATCCATCCATCCATCCATCTATCCATCCATCCATCCATCCATCCATCCACAGCCTCTTTTCACATTTTTGCACATAAGGTTGGGGTGTCACTTCAACAGTGACAATCATCTACAGCCAAGTTTCACACTGCCAGGTGGCTATCCCTACAGTGGTAGTTCTTCCACACTACACACTAACATGCACACTCACACATATGGCCAATTTAGAGTGTCTAATCCATCAACTTCATGTCTTTGAAATGTGGGAGGAAACCGGAGCACCCAGAGGAAACCACATAAACACAGGGAGGACAGCACAGAAGGCAGACCAGCTGTAAATTGAACCAGGGAACCGCTTGCTGTGAGGCAACAACACTATCTGCTGCACTGACTACACATAAGCCAATCACCTTTTTCTTTCATGTTACAGGTCTCTATTAACTCCTGTAACCTAGCAACTACCCCAGCACTTCCTCTTCTTCTCCTACTTTACCTCTGTTCTCCCTTTATAGTCCAGGTGTGTAACTGTACATATCTGGTTTGTTACAACTTCTTGGTATATAGTTTGTCACAGAGTCTGTGCTTACTGAAATGTTAACCATTGCATTGTTATGGAAGATGCATACTATGCAACAACAGAGTCAATAAACAGAGAATGCAAAGACTGAATATTTTTTAGTGACTATGGCTGTAGCCAGGGACTCCATCCTATTTGGATAAAAAAGTCTCACCTAGAACTAATATTTTATTTGCTCTCTACCTTTTGTCACATCCAAATAAAACGGGTCTATATAAGATCATTGAAACGGCTCATTATCGAATGCCATAACATCGAACTGCAAAACCTGAACCCTAACAATATCGAAACCTCAAAACAGTGAAATTTTTCCCAAGGAAAAAATTTGCTGTTCCGAGAAACACACACACACCACAAGCACACTAAAAAGCAGCAATCCACACTCATACATTTAAAAGTTACATCTAACCCTACACTACACTGCACATACACTACTATCTATCCACTTACTTTAACTCTGACCCTAACCCTAAGGTCCGTCACTATTGCACACTCACCTCACCTGCCCCCTAACTCTAACTCACTTAACCCACCTCTAACTCCACATTCTCACTATCACACACTCACCTCACCCGCGCCCCAACCCTAGCTCACTTAACCCACCCCTACCCCCAAATTCTGTCACAGTCGCACACTTACCTGACCCGCACCCTAACGTTAACTCACCCAACCAGCACCCTAACCGAATGTCCGCACAATCACACTCTTACCTTAACCCAACCCGTAACTTTCCACCGCATTGCTGAAAACATCGCTGTTTTCAGCGTTCGCGATATTGGGTTCAATATTAGATCATTCAAAATTCTGCTGTATAATATAGACCCAAATAAAACATATGGTAAATAAAAATTAGCACACCTTATCCAGATATATAACATCAATTTACCAGTTCAGAATTTGGCAAAATTCACATTTATTTGCAGGTGCAGTCCAATTGCCAACAGCATAAATAGTTAACCTATCACAGCTTGCCTACTGTGCTACATACAAAAAGTAGCTATGCATGGCATATGTGAGCAATGAGGGCAGGCATTCAGAGGTGTGCATTGCTAATATTGTGCAGTTCCCTCAGGATGCCTGTGTGACCTCAAAGGTAACTTATGTAGGCAAGTACATAATGACTTGTTTCTTTTAATTTCTCCAAGCATTTTGGGTTTCTAATACCATGATGGAAATGGGTCCCATTCCTAAGTCAAAGTATGATTAAAGTTCATGAAATTAGTGTTGGTTCACTCTTTGATGTTAGCCAGAAGTGCTTTTCACAGCACCCACAATATGCCCTGTAATGACATCTTCTGCAATTTGTATGGAGTTACATGTACTGGTAACATATCCAAGTATGATCGTAAATTCTTTTTTATAAAACTGTTGCTCTTACTACTATTGGAACTGTCTGAGTATGATTTTTTCCACATTGCTCTCATTTCTGCCTGTAAATCTTGGTATTTTATGACTTTGTGTCTCTCTGTATGTAAGACACTGTATTCACTAGGTGTAGCAATTTCGATGTTCAATGCTACTTTTGTCTTCTTTTCATGGACTACCATATCTAATTTTCTTGCATCTATTTTTTGAACTGTTGGTAACAGGTGATCCCATGTGATATAAAGTTCATAATTTTCTACAGTGCTTTGTGGCTCATGTTTCCAGTGTTTTTCAGCTACTTCATTATTATAATGTTTGCACAATTCCCAATGGAACAGTCTTGCCACATTATTATGCATTTCAGTATACAGCCCTTCTGCCTTTAGTATATCACAACCAGCAACAAGATGTGCAACTGTTTTCAATTCTGTTTTACAAAACCTACATTTGTCTGTTTCTCACACATGTTCAATGGACTTTGCAAACCAATGTGTATGTAGTCCACTATCTTGGGCGTCCAATATTAACCTTTCATCTTTTGGTTTAAATTCGCCTCTCCTTAACCATTCCTGCATTCGATCCTGATCAACACGAGGTTCTTCCAGCAGTTTTCTATACTTGCAACTATATTTATGAATTTTCCACATTTCCTGCCTTCAGTTTTGATCCTTCACATTATATTCTTTTTTTTTTTTGGTTTGATTTCCATTCCTACTTTATGCTGATATGCTTCTGCTGAACTAAGCAGGGAAGTCATCTTAGACTTACTCTCCTCATGTTTCAAGACACTCACTACATTTGGGTCTAGTGAGGTTAGCAGATATGTATGCAGCCCCCACAATTGCAGCTCTATACATATAATCAATTTTGAGGAGGCATATACCTCCTTCAGAACGGGGAAAATATAATCTTGGTATGCCCTGATTTTTATAAATCATTTGATGAACACGAAGCATCCATCTTGCTTTCCTGTCCAACCTATCCAACACCTTTTGGGGCTAGTCAATCACTTCAAAAGTATAAGTTAGGCCAGGAAGAGCAAATTAGTTTATAACTTGGACTTTGTTCCTAGATGTCAATGTTGTTTTCAGTATTAATTTTAGTCTTCTAAAATATTCCTTACTAAGTTTTATTCACATTTGTTCATGTTTTATTGTTGATTCTTCATCAGTTCCCAAATATTTATACAATTCCTTTTGCTCAGGTTCTTTTATATCACATTCCTGTCCCAAACCAATGTGTTCTTGGTGCTGCAGCCTTCCTGCTTTAAAGGTTGCTTTTTCACATTTATCAAAACCAAATGACATTGACCACTTGCGGTTGTGCTTTCAGTTACTCATCTAATGAACTATACAGTTTTAAATCATCTACAAAAAGAAGATGAGAAGTCTTTAAACTTTGTTGTTTTCTGGGAGCCAAGCTGTAGCCATGACCTAATCTGTTAAGTAGACAACTTAGTGGGTCAAGGGCCAGAGAAAAGGGCAGTGGTGACAGAGAGTCACCATGGAGTATCCCCTTTTGAATTTTTATCCTTGGAATAATAATTTGTCCTTTATCATGGCTTAACTGCAAAGTTTTGCCACTGTTTCATGGTCATTGTAATGAAATTGATCAGTGTAGGGTGTGTTCTATACATTTTGTGGTGTTTTTTTTTTCTCTTGGTTTTGTTATTGCACCTTTGCCTGGTACTGCTGTGGTTTTTATTTTAGTACATTTTTAAGTACTCTTTTGTCCATGAATGTGGGATGCTGTCAAATGCTTTTTTGTAGTCTATCCATGCCATACTTAGATTCTTCCCTTTTTTTACAGTTCTCCATTATGACTTCCAATGATTCAATTATTAGAGGAATTGATATTTATATTTGCAGAGAAGATAATGAACATCAAATAGTGTTATGCTTGCCAGGAGCAAAAATACAGGATGTGAGACAAGCCTTGGAACACCTTAATGTAAGGAAGTACAGATCTGTTTTTATTCATGTCTGTACAAATGATCTCAGCCACAATGATTCTCTTACTGTTAGTAGGAAACCCCTCTTAAATAGTATGGCTTATATTGGTGTTAGGACGTATTTTTCACAAATCACCTATAAAAAGGATAGTCAGGTCACCATGAATGAAAAGTTTTTTGGGTAAATACCTACATGGAAAAATGTCCTGTTTTAAAAAAATGGAAATGTGTAGAGCATCCAAACCTAGTTTTAGGCATATGTTTTCCGACAGGATGGCGTGCATTTGTCAAACTCAGGTAAGAGAATTTGTGCAGATATTTTGCAATATTTGACAAACACTAGGCATGCTTTTTGCCAGGTTGAAAATTTAACAGTTCACAGATAGCAACATTGGATGCATCTCTGATGGTTGTTAATGCTAGCAACATTAATAATAAAGTTTTTTTTTAATTGGAAAATTTGCTACATTCCCACAAGACTGATGTTATTGTCTGTGAATCATGGTTATCATGGTTAAAGAACAATGACTAGAAACCATTTTTTTTCAGGGTATAAATGTTTTTACTGTGACAGACATTCTGACAAAAAATCAGGTGGAGGTGTTATGATAGGGATTAAAGATAGTTATGAGACCTGTGATTATTACATGTAAAATGCTAACACCAATACTATGGAGTATGTAACTGGACAATAAAGACAACCCTGGAACATATTAACAATTGCTGGAGTGTATAGACCACCAAAGTCAAGTGCTGATGACCTAGAGGAATTCATACATTTCTTGCATGAAACACAAGCGGGAAGAATAATATAAGCTGGGGACTTAAATTTGCCAGAAACAGACGAATAATATTGACTCAACACCATTAGCAAGGAAATTATTCACACCATATATTCAGGAATAACAATTGCTTCAGATTGTAAAAAACTTACCAGTGGATGGAATATACTAGACATTGTTTGTGTTCCTAAAGAAATAACTGTTACTTAAAGTCAAGTTTTACCACCATCGATGTGCAGTGACCATGTGGTTATATAGGTTCATTTGTTGGTAGATAATTCTGCCAAACTGAAATCTAAAGCAATTCCCAGAAGGTTAATTACAGATTATATGGAAGCAAAACAGTCACTATGTAAAACTAATTGGAGTGAGGTGTTCAGTGGAAAAACTGCAGATGGAATGTGGAAAGTTTTGAAAGAGAAATTGTTTGAGTGCAAAAAAATCAAAAAAATGTTTTAACATCAGGATCTAGGCATACATCATCAGGGGATATAATTCCAAAAGAACAAGATATCTGATTAAGGTGAGAGACAAAAAATGTAAGAAACGGAAGAGAGGCCAAACTACAACTTTGAAAACCAAAATAAACAAGCTGGACAAACAGATTAAGCATAGTGTGAGACAAGATCAACAGCAATTTGAAGAAAATGTATATGAAGATATTGAGCATAATAGGAAACCTTTTTATAAATACATAAGATGTGGAAGGAGTAAAGACATACAAATTGATAAATTGTGTGCAGATTCTAAAATGTATTCACAGTTACATCAGATTTTAGATATACTTACAAAATCTTATGCAAAACAGTTTGGCTCCACAAAAGGGCTGATAAGTTGCCTTAGTGACACCCGGGTAACTTCCGATACTGGAATCAAATTAGATTATATTGAAAAAGAACAGTGTAAACTGGATCCAAACAAAGCACAGGGAGGAGATGGAATTAATAACAATGACCTGAGAATACTTCAGCAAGAACTTGTGGTACCTTTATATCTGTTATTTGCTAGGTCGCATAAATATGGGGAAATACCTCAGGATTGGAGACATGTGCTTATTAAACCTGTCTTTAAAGGAAAGAGGAGTAGGACAAACCCAGAGTCATATAGACCCCTAAGTCTATTTTCATGTTGTGAAAAAATAATGGAGAAGGTGATGTTGGGTAAGTTATTGTCAAAATTGGCTAGGTTGGGACTTAAAACCATATATCAGCATGCATATGTTGAAAATAGATCTATTACCACCTGTAACAAGATGTTCTGTAACAATATAACAGCTATGAATGAAAAATTGTGCTGTGATGTAATTTATATAGATTTAACATCAGTATTTGACAGGGTCATACACAAAACACTGATCATAAATTAGAACAACTAGGTATTGTACTCTTGATAAGATGGATAGCTGCATGGCTTACAAATAGGACATGACAAGTATTATACAGCAACTTGACAGGTGAAATCCTTGGTTACAGTCAAGGTGTCCCACATCTGTCCTAGGCCCTTATTTTTTAGATTGTATCTTTCAGACCTAACTTTTTCATCTGAGGTGTTCTACAGTCTATATGCAGATGACCTGAAATTGGGTAAATTGATTATATGTGTTACAGATAAGGCATGTCTGCAAAATAACTTGACTAAATTGACCATTTGGAGAATAATATGCTGATAAATTCATCAAAAACTAAGCATATGACATTTGGGAGACATAAATTGAAAGGTGAATATAAAACAGTATTTAATTATAATTCAATTACACAATAGTACCTAAGACATGAAAAAAATGCATATAGAAAATAAAAATCAAATGCTGAAATAAAGAACAAACAAAATTATTTCATAAAAATAAAACATAATCAGCCAATATGCGATAAACATATAAAAAACTTTATACTACCTATAATTTCCAGCTAAAATTTTTAACAATTTTTAATTGAAATTTAATCATTTCAAATCCAAATAATTGTTTCATCATATTTATATTCTTCTCACATTTAACTCTTCTCAGTATTATTAACACACAACAATGTAAAGCAATGCTGCCACACAATTTACAGGTTACAGGTTACAAGATATCAACACATACACCAGATTAAATATATACAATTAATCAAACTAGATTTTTTCACGACCCTTGCTATATGTGGCTAACTTTTTCTCCAACAAAGTGAAGGAAGTTGTGTTATTTATTAAAAATATAGTGTTTGTCAAAATAAAATCACAAAATGTCGGTTCCTTTAGAGTTAGAATTGATATTGCGACACATAAATAATCCCCTGTTCTGTTTATGTTACGAACGCCGTTATTGCACTAATTTTATTCAAGAACCAAGATTATTATTTGGTTGCAATTTCAATGATTACCGTTAATGCAATCCTAGTAAAACTTAAAATTTATTGCCCACAGGTTTTAATTTAATTTCACCATACCTAAGATTCAATACTCTTTCTTTCAACAATTGAATTATCATATTGTATAATTTTAATTTTTCATTTTTTCATTAAATCACATTAGGGTTTTTTCTCGTTTATTGGCCCTAATGCAATTTTATTTATTTCCAACAACCCTTGAATCTTTCTCAAGTTTTTGAAAACTGTGTTTCAGAACATTGCCCATCATTAAAAAATAATAGTAATTCACTCTTCTATTGTTTATTTTCTCCTATCTAAATATATTAAACTTTTCTAGTTTGAACTGTGTTGCCCCAAAAAAATGGCAGAAAGATTCAATCAGGTTTTCCAGCCCTAAACATCCCCTTCTGAATTTTACCACTTCAATAGAACTCGGTAAAAAACTATCCATCAAGACAGCAATCTTCTTCCATTGAAGACTATAATCATCATCCTCAGAAAAATTTTCCATGATTCCGGTTGATCTAAGATTCCAACATCGAAATCTGTTTCTACAGCCTGGTTGTTAATAAAACCAACAACTGAATTCCATCGAAAATCATTTCTAGAAATCTTTCCACTCCTGAAGTGAATATAAGGTTTTTTTGAAACCACATTCTTAATCATATAAAGTGTTACCAATAGGATTCAAAGAAACAATATCAATGAGGTGGTTAATTGCTAAAATTGTAATGGCCTTTGGGATTACAACTCACTTTTTGCCTGTAAAAACATATCAAAGAAAATTGTATTTTAATTCAAAAAGCCCTGGTATCTGTAAAAAGTTGGGATGATATTTTATCTAACAGTAGGGGAATAGACTTGAATTCTTAGTGAGTAAGACAAATTTTAGTAAAATTGATTTTGAATTTCTACCTGGGAGTTTAGTTGACTTGATATTTCATATTTGAAAGTCTTTTTTTGAATAATAAGACTTCTATTCTAAATTTAGAAAAACAATTTTGTAATTGTTTTTTTATTCTTTTTCTCAAAACCCTATTTACGTGAAAATTCTTATCTAAAAGGGGAGTATCCAAGGGGGATTTATTGGATTATGAGTTTGATGTGTAGTTTGGATGAATTCTGGGCTAAGAATGTGACATTTTGAAGGAAGAATTGAAGGAGAAATTATTGAATGGAGAAATTATTGAAGAGTTTGATAGGATTTCAGAGAAGTCTGAGAATTTTATGAAGATTCAGGATAGAACCTCTTTCCTTTTACCGGGTTGTGGTGAATGAATGAAAGAAGAGAACACTAGATAATCATTGGTTTCAGGTAAGTCGGGTAAGCAAAGGACCACTGGTAAATCTTCTTAGTTCTGACTATTCTTTTCTATCTGTCATTGAGAGTGGAAAAAGAAATTTCGAAAAATCCGGTGTTTCTTACTTAATGATGTAAAAATTCTAAAAAATTGTTGTCGAGAACATAGATTTACTTAATGACCAGGGTTTAGGGGGCGTTATTGATTTTTGAACAAGGGGGGGAGATTATGGATAAAAATTAATTGTTAAGGGTTTTTTTGTGAATCTTTGGTAAATTCTAAATATATTAAAATTAAAAATATACAAAAGTTGTGCGGAATCAAATAAGGAATAACAATAATAATAAATTTTAAGAAACTAGGAGCAATTCATTTGGAGTGATTTATTTGGGAATCTGTGCTTTCATTGGGCAAACAGATAGAAGCTTCAAAAATTCAAGAACGTGGACATTATTTTGTAACATATTTATTATAATAATAAAAAGGTGGCTTTGCTTGTTTTAGTTTACATGTTACAGAACACAACTTTCAGCGGCTGATTATTGATTGTGTTTATAATACTGAGAGGAGGGTCTGTGGGCCTAACTGATATGAAAAAGAGAAAAGAAATCTGCAGCTTAAAGCTTGATGCAAACACACCCCTGTACGAAATGGATCACATTTCTTTGAAAAAAATTGTGTTGATTAAAAAAGCACTTTGCAGGTAGTTGTAGTAATTATTATATGTATATGCATATATATGTATTATATTTTATATGGGTATAAATTTTTAATAATCATGTGCAGTTAGCATTTATTTTTTATTTGTATATGTATTTTTTTTTTTCAAAGTTGGTTTTTTTTGTAATGAATTTTTTATACAAGTGATTATTCAATTATTGTACACACTATTATAAGAATGTAATAAGTTGGCTGTTTTATCTGAAGAATGTTCAGGAAATGCCAGTAAAAGAAAGAAGCCAATCAACAAATAATCCACAGTGTGGTTTGTCTTCAATTTTGGTTTTTATAAATTGAAAGGTGAATATTTAATACAGAGCACAGTGATTGAAACTGTAGACTCATGTAAGGACCTGGGTATATGGGTAGATCCAGCTATGTGTTTTTCTAATCATATTAACCAATTGGTTAATGATAGTTATAGAACTATAGGTTGTATAAAAAGATTTATAAAGTCTAGGAAATCAAAAATGATGAAGTCATTGTTTGTTAGTTACATTAGAACCAAACTTGACTATGGAATAACAATATGGAAACCCTTTAAAAAAACAAGCATGAGTAAACTGGTAAGAGTACAATACAAATATACCAAGGGCATCCATGGATGTGAAAATTTAATTTATTATGAAATACTAAAATGTTTGAACTTTTACAATGTCTCTTACAGATATCCAAAAAGAGATTGTATTTAGGTATATAGGGCATTTAGAGACAATTACCTCTGGGAATGTTTGGGGTTATCAAAAAGTACTAGAGAATCATCAGAAACCTCTGTAGAAGAGTTTATAGTCATTTAGAAGAAAACTCAATTATGGCAATAGAATAAAAGGGCAGTAAAAGAAAGTCATATGGAACAAAGGATCATCTGTTATTAAATAAAGTCATAGTGGAGAACTGTAAAAAGGGGAAGAATCTAAGTATGGCATGGATTGACTACAGAAAAGCATTTGTTAGTATCCCACATTCATGGATAAGAGTGCTTAAAATTGTATAAGACACACCCTACACTGATCAATTACATTACAGTGACCAGGAAACAGTGGCAGACCACTTTGCAATTAAGTCATGATAAAAGACAAATGATTATTCCAAGGATAAAAATTCAATGGGGTATATTCCAGGGTGACTCTCTGTCACCGCTGCTATTCTGTCTTGCCCTTAACCCATTAAGCTGTCTACTTAACAGCTTAGGCCATGGCTATAATTTGGCTCCTAGAAAACAACAGAGTGTAAAGACTTCTCATCTCTTTGTCGATGATCTAAAACCGTATAGCTCATCAGATGAGGAACTGAAAGCACAACTGCAAGTTTTCAAAACTTTTTCAGATGATATAAGAATGTCACTTGGTCTTGATAAATGTGCAAAAGCAACTTTCAAAGCAGGAAAACTGCAGCATCAAGAAAACATCAGTTTGGGACAAGAATATGCTATAAAAGAACTTGAGCAAGAGGGAGTGTCTAAATATTTGGGAATTGTCAAAGGATCAACAATAAAACATGAACAAATGCAAATAAAACTTGATAAGGAATATTTAGAAGACTTAAATTAATCTTTTTGACATCTAGGAACAGAATTCAAGCTATAAAACAATTTGCTCTGCCTGTCCTAACTTACAGTTTTGGGGTGATTGATTGGCCCCAAAATGTGTTGGATACATTAGACAGGAAGACAAGAAGGATGCTTCATGCTCACCAAATGATGTATACAAATCCGTGCATACCAGGATTATATATTCCCTGTTCTGAAGCTGATTACATGTATAGATCTACAATCATGAGACAGCATACATATCTGCTGACCTCACAAGACCCTAACATGTGAAAGTTTTGAAACACGAGGAGAATAAATATATGATGACTTCACTGCTTAGTCAGCAGAAGCATCTCAGCATCAAGCAGGAATGGAAATCAAACCAGAAGTAGATAAAAATCAGGCAACAACGGAATGTGCCATAAAACAAAAGAAAGAATATAAGGTGAAGGATCAGATGAGAAGGCAAGAAATGTGGAAAATATATAAATATAGTTGCAAGTATAGAAAACTTCTGGAAGAACCTCAGGTTGATCTGGATAGAACTCAGGAATGGTTAAGAGAGGTAAATTCAAACCAAGAGATGAAAGGTTAACATTGGTGGCCCAAGATAATGGGCTACGTACACGTTGGTTTACAAAGTTCATTGAACATGTGGGAGAAACAGTCAAATGTAGGTTTTGTAAAACAGAACTGGAACCAGTTTTACATCTTGTTGCTGGTTATGATATGCTACAGGCAGAAGGACTGCATACTGAGAGGCATAATAATGTGGCAAGACTGCTGCACTGGGGATTGTACAAACATTATGGTATTGAAGTAGCTGAAAAACACTGGAAACATGAGTCACAAAGCATCACAGAAAATTATGAAGTCTACATCACATGGGATCACCCATTACCAACAGTTCAAAAGATAGATGCTAGAAAATCAGATATAGTGGTCCATAAAAAGAAGACAAAAGTAGCATTGATCATTGAAATTGCCACACCCAGTGTGTCTTGCATACAGAGAGGCACAAAGTCATAAAATATTAGGATTTGCAGATAGAAGTAAAACAATGTGGAAGAAAGATACCCAGATAGTTCCATTAGTAGTAGGAGCAAGGGGTCTTATAAAAAAGAATCTACAAATGTATTTAGATATGTTACCAATAAATGTAACACCATACGAATTGCAGAAGGAGTCATTACTGGGCACATTGTGGGTGCTGCGTAGATTACTTCTGCCTGACAACAAAGATTGAAACAATACTAATTTCATGAACTTTTATCATACTTTGACTGAGAATGGGGTAAATGCCCATCATGGTATTAGAAACTCAAAAGATTTGGAGAAATTAAAAAAGATTCTATAGGAATGAGACATGTACTAAATGGTTCTCTGACAGAGTAGCTGATGCATGGAACAGACTACCAAATTACATTAAAGCAAGTACTAGTTTAGATATTTTTATGAACAGCCTGGACACTTATTATGGGAATACGTGTTTTGGTATATTGGCAAACTAGAAAGGCATTAATGCCCGTGCTTGAAATATTTGTGTGCATGTATTTAACAATAAATAATCCTTTGTTCAAAATTACTTTCTTTTATTACCCTTTTTGCTCTATTGCCATGATTGAGTTTTCTTCTAAATAACTATAAACTCTGTCAGCATCAATTCCAATGTATAGTTTATACATTGTCAGAAGACAAGTTATTGGTCTATAGTTTTTAGGATAGCTTGCAGGTTTGCTCTTAAGTAGGAGCATTGTTTCAACTGTTAACCAGGCTGGTGTCTGTTCAGGGTGCACATATAAACAGTTCTTACTCATGGCTAAATCTTCATGTAAATATGTTAATACTTTTAGCCAGAAGTTAGGCACTACATCTGGGCCTGGGGTTTTCCAATTAGGAGTTTTTCTTAACTTTGTTTCAATCTCTTTGGCAGTTACTTCATCCCATTTCATATCCTGTACATCTGAACTTCTTATTCTTTCTTTTACTTTTTCTATCAGTTTAGCATCTTTGTTATGTTCCACAGAATCTTCATAGATATTTCTCCAAAATGTATCCATTTCTTCTTTTTTTTGGTGGTGTTTCAGTTCTTTTTACCTTGTTTTCCAGTTCCGTATAAAACTTTTTTGGGTCATCAATAAATTACTTATTTTGTTCTTTTCCTTTATATTTATCTGCATATCTTCTAAGTTTTTTTGCCTGTGCTGATATTTTTAGTCTATTATTTGCGATAGTGCACAATAGATTCTGATCTGTTCTGATACTGCACATTGCTTTTATCACATCTGTCTTTCTGAGTACTTTTGTTGATCTGTTCCCTCTTCTATACTCTTCTAACAGTGACACTTCTCTTAATTGCTTTATAATTTTCTCTATTCGATACTTCCATGATGGCATTGAGTTTCTCCCCTTCCTTTCACTTACTACCCTGTATTTTTTTGTAAGTCTTTATCTGTTATTACTTTAGCTGCACAGTAGTATATCCTATTTGCTTGTGTTATATCACATGAATCTCTATGGACAGTCCTAATTACTGAGTTTGTTTGTTTTACCAAACTTCTAACTGTTCTAACTATGCTAGTCTATTTATTTTATTGATCTTAATAAGTCTGTTCATCTCTCTTAAATCAAGTAACTATTCTCTTAGATCATTTTCTTCTAAACTGAGGGCACCTTTTTTGTTCTCCATTTTCTGTGGGCGTTCTATAGAAAGTTCCAGAGCATCTTTCCGTGCCACATTCTCTTCAGTTTCATCCTGTGTCATCCCTTGCTCTTTCACTTGGGAACTCACTGGCCTGTCACTCCACAACATTGACTGTGTAAGAGTTGCCACAGTTTCCTGTTCCTTTCATTGCTGTCAAACCGCAACTGAACACTTGTACTGGTTTTCTGTGGAAGGTACAATAGTATTGTCATATGGCAACTGATCAGATGTTTCCCACTCCATTTGGTTTCTCCTTAATTTGGGGATCCATTGCTCTATTCTACTGTCATATTATCAGAGTTAGATTTTCTACACTAAATCCTTTATCTTGCAAGTAATCCATAACCTCAGTTTCTATTTCTTTAATTTCTCCATTACTAATCATCTTTTCTACTTTTCCTCTGTTTTCTTATTTTTTGTATTGTAACATTTTCCATGTCTGGGTGCCTTTACCTGTATGTCTCTTCAAATATCTTTGGAGCTGCTCTTTTTATATTGAGTAATTTTGCTTTCTCCTTTGCATAAATATTGCACCATATTAAATCTCTTTTTCTTTCTGCAGATTTCTCCTGCTCCTCTTGTTTCTCCTTACTTTGGGGACTCATTGTTCCATCATGCTGTGCTATAACCTGTGTTAGAATTTCTGCACTAAATCCTTCACTTTGCAGGTATTCCATAATGTCAACTTCTATTTTTTTAACTTCTACTTTAATTTTGTTCTACATTCCCTCTGTGATCTTATTTTTTATTGTGAAAGTTTCAATATCTGGATGCCTTTGTCTATATTTCTCTTCAAATATCTTTGGAGCTGCCTTTTTGAGTTGATTAATTTGGCTTTTTCATTTGTGTAAATATTACACCATATCATCTTTCTCATGTCCATGATGGTTAATCATCAACCATACTTCTCAGCTGTCCCTGATTTTCAAGGAAGCTCTTGGATTTTGACTCACATTTTAGGTCTGTCCCTCGTAATCCCTCCTAAAATTGGTGACTCTTGGAGAAAAGGTGGTAAATTGCACTTAATAAATGATGATAGCAATTAGAGTTACATATTTCTTTTAGCTCAGAAAATGTATATTAATTCACATTCTTTTATTAAGTTAATAGTTCTAGTATTTTAAAAGTGTCCCTGATCGTCCATGATTATTTCTGGATCGGTCCTGATTCTGCTGAGATTTGTCTCTGGTTGACAGCTACGGGCTGGACTGAATAAGTCACTTTAGCCCAGGTTTCCTACAACAACTCTGGCTTAACAGTTTGCAAAGGCAGAAGTATGGTATGGGAATTTCTTATCATCACCACACTCTCTCAGTAAGTGCTTACTCTCTCAGTAAGGGGTAAAAATGGAGAGATGTCACCAAGCAAAGTAGAGTAGCATTGCTGAAACTGAATTCATCATCAAGTCTTGATGAGTACCTTCACAAGGTGGACCGTGTTTTTCACAACATCTCATCAGGTGACATTGATATATAGACTATATTTGGATAGAAGTAGGTCAAAAACTAAAAAAAGATAGCTGGGTGCACAAGACCCCAGATAAAAAACTGTCCAATCTTGGTAGGCGCATTGGTGCCAGAACTGGGAAAATGGCAGTGTAGAATCCTAAAAATATGGAAACATTCCTATAATGGGGGCAGGCCAGGCCCAGGGGGAGGATGCCCCCCTGTTGTAGAAGGAAGTAGCAGTCCAGAGAAATCACAAAAACTGATAGGCCAAAGAAGAGCCATAAAGACGATAGAATGGACTATTGAGGATAAGTAAGAAAGTATGTATTGCTACTATTATGCAAAAAGCCCAGAATTTCCAGACACAATATATACAAAAAGATTAAGAGATAAGTTAGAGGAAATAAAAATGCTTCCACAAGAAAAACTGTCAGAAGCTTCAAATAAAAATTTGGGGTCACTAATACAACAGATTTTTGAAAAACAGTATATAGATTAAGAAACTTTGACATGTTTGGAAAAAGAAACATCTAAAGAAGTACAAAAATGTAAACAACAAAACCTAGATATTTTTGAAAAGCTTAAAAAAGAATATGGACATGGGAAAGAAAGAGAGATTTGATATGGTGCAATATGTATGCAAAGGTGAAAACCAAATTAATCAACATAAAGAAGACAGCCAAAAAGATATTTGAAGAGAAATAGAGGCAAAGACATTCAGATATGGAAAATTTCACATTAAAAATAATATCACAAAGAAAATGTAGAAAAGAAGATTAGTAAAGTAGAAGTAAAAAAAAAATAGAAGTTGAAGTTATGGCATGCTTGCAAAGTGAAGGATTTGATATAGAAGGTCTAACACAGGTTACATCACAGCATGATGGAATGAGTCCCCAATGTAAGGAGAAGCAGGATGATCACGAGACATCTGAGGAAGAAACATGGACATGGGAAAGAATATCTATGCAAAGGAGAAAGCAAAACTAATCAATACAAAAAGAGCAGCACCAAAGATATTTGAAGAGAAATACAAGAAAAGGCACCCAGATGGAAAACTTTAGAATACAAAAAATAAGACAAAGAGGAAAAGTAGAAAAGGAGATCAGTAATGGAGAAGTTAAAGAAATAGAAACTGAGATCATGAAGTACCTCCAAAGTGAAGGATTCAGTATAGAAAATCTAATTCAGAAAGCACCACAACAGGCCAGAGCAATGGAACTCCAAATTAAGGGGAAATCAGTGGAATGGGAAGTAATTGATCAGGTGCCATATGAAGACATTTTGGAGCCTTCCACAGAAAACCAGTATAAACATACACTTGAAGTTGGACAGCAAGTGAAGGAACAGGAAACTTTGGAAACTGATGCAGTTAATGTTGAGGAATGATAGGCCAGTGAGTTCTCATATGACAGAGCAGCAGATGGCACAGGATGAAATTGAAGAGAATTTCTCACAGGAAGATGCAATAGAACTTTTTATAGAATGCCCACAGGAAATGGAAAACAAAAAAATGTGCCCTCAGTCTAGAAGAAACCGAGCTAAGAGAAGAGTTGCTTGACTTAATAGAGATATATAGACATATTAAGATCAATGAAAGAACTAGGCCGCAGTAGGTCAATAAAACCCAAGAAGTCAGAAGTTTGATAAAACAAATGAACACAGTAATTAGGACTGTCCATACAGATTCATGCAATATAACAGAAGTAAACAGGATATATTACTGTGTAGCTAAATTAATAACTGATAAAGTTGTACCACAAGAACACAGGGTAGTGAAGGAGAGAATGGGGAGAAATTGAATACCATCATGGAAGTATCGAATAGAGAAAACTATAAAGCAACTAAGACAAGAAGTGTCACTATTAGAAGAGTACAGAAGAGGGAACAGATCAACAAAAATACTCAGAAAGATAGATGTGATAAAAGCAATGCACAGTATTAGAACAGATCAGGATCTATCATGCACTATCGCAAATAACAAACTAAAAATCTCAGCACAGGTGGAAAAACTTAGATGATACTTAGACAGATATAAAGGAAAAGTACAAAATAAGCACTTTATTGATGACCTAAAAAAGTTTTATAGAGAATTGGGAAATAAGGTAAAAGGATTTGAAAGACCACAAAAAACAAGAAATAGATAAATTTTGGAGAAGTATCTATGAAGATCCTGTAGAACATAACAAAGATGGTAAATGGATAGAAGAAATAAAATAAAGAATACAAAGTTTAAAGGTACATGATATGAAATGGGATGAAGTAACAAACAGAGAGATTGAAAAAAAGTTAAGAAAAGCCTCTAACTGGAAAACCCTAGGCCCAGATGCAGTACCTAACTTCTGGTTAAAAGTATTAATATCTTTACAGGAAGATTTAGCCATGAATAAGAATTATTTATATGCGCACCCCGACTAGACACCAACTGGGCTAACAACAGGAAAAACAATGTTCCTTCTTACGAATGAACCTGCAAGCTAATCCTAAAATTTATACACCAATAACTTGCCTTCCAGCGACGTATAAAGTATACACTGGAACTGATGCAGATAGAGTTTATAGTCATTTAGAAGAAACTCAATTATGGCAACAGAACAAAAGGGCAATAAAAGAAAGTCATACAGAAGAAAAGATCATTTGTTGTTATATAATGTCATAGTGGAGAACTGAAAAAGGGGAAGACTTTAAGTATGGCATAGACTGACTACAAAAAAGCATTTGATAGTATCCCACATTCATGGATAAAAGAGTGCTTACAAATGTATAAGAAGCACCCTACACTGATTGACTACATTACAGTGACCATGAAACAGTGGCAGAGCACTTTACAATTAAGCCATGATAAAGGACAAATTATTATCCCAGGGATAAAAATTCAAAGGGGGATATTCCAAGGTGAATCTCTGTCACTGTTGCTATTCTGCCTTGCCCTTAATCTGTTAAACTGTCTACTTAACAGCTTAGGTCATGGCTATAGTTTGGCTCCTAGAAAACAACAATGTGCAAAGACATCTCATCTTCTCTTTGTCAATGATTTGAAACTGTATAGCTCATCAGATGAGGAACTGAAAGCACAACTGCAAGCTGTCAAAACTTTTATATAAGAATACATAAGATATAAGAATGTCATTTGGTCATGATAAATATGCAAAAGCAACTTTTAAAGCAGGAAAACTGCAGCACCAAGAAAACATCAGTTTGGGACAAGAATGTTATATAAAAGAACTTGAGCAAGAGGGAGTGTATAAATATTTAGGAATTGATGAAGGATCAACAATAAAACATGAACAAATGCAAATAAAATTTAGTAAGGAGTATTTCAGAAGGCTTAAATTAATCCTGAAAACATGTTTGACATCTAGGAACAAAATCCAAGCTATAAACCAATTTGCTCTTCCTGTCCTAACTTACAGTTTTGGAGTGATTGACTGGCCCCAAAATGTGCTGGACAGATTAGATAGGAAAACAAGAAGGCTGCCTCATGAAATCATGCCTCACCAAATGATTTATAAAAATCAGTGAATACCAAGATTATATATTCTCTGTTCTGAAGGAAGGATGGGCCTCCTTGAAATTGATTACATGTATAGATCTGCAATCGATCATGGAACTCCATACATATCTGCTGACCTCACAAGACTCAAACGTAGTGAAAGTTTTGAAACATGAGGAAAATAAATCTAAGATGACTTCCCTGCTTAGGCTAGCAAAAGCATATCGACATCAAGTAGGAATGGAAATCAAACCACAAGTAGATAAAAATCAGGCAGCAACTGAATGTGCCAAAAAACAAAAGAATGAATGTAAGGTGAAGGACCAGATGAGAAGGCAAAAAATGTGGAAAAAGCATAAATATAGTTGCATGTATAGAAAACTTCTGGAAAAACCTCATGTTGATCAGGAATGAACACAGGAATGTTTAAGGAGAGGTAAATTTAAACCAAGAGATGAAATGTTAATATTGGCAGCCCAAGATAGTGGGCTATGTACACGTTGGTTTACAAAGTCCATTGAACATGTGGGAGAAACAGACAAATGTAGGTTTTGTAAAACTGAATTGTAAACAGTTGCACACCTCGTTGCTGGTTGTGACATACTAATGGCAGAAGGACTATATACTGAATGGCATAATAATGTGGCAAGACTGTTGCACTGGGGATTGTAAAACATTATGGTAGTGAAGTGGCTGAAAAACACTGGAAATATGAGTCACAAAGCATCACAGAAAATGATGATGTCTACATCACATGGGATCACCCATTACCAACAGTTCAAAAGATAGATGCTAGAAAACCAGATATAGTGGTCCAGGAAAAGAAGACAAAAGTAGCATTGATCATTGAAATCACCACACCCAGTGAATACAATGTCCTGCGTACAGAGAGACACAGAGTCATAAAATGTCAGGATTTGCAAGCAAAAATGAGAGCAATGTGGAAGAAAGATACTCAGATAGTTCCAACAGTAGTAGGAGCAATGGGTCTTATAAAAAGTAGTCTACAATCCTATTTAAATATGCTACCAATACATGTAACTCTGTACGAACTGCAGAAGGAGTCCTTACTGGGCACATTGGGGGTGCTGCGAAGACCACTTTTGGCTGACATCAAAGAGTGAAACAATACTAATTTCCTGAACTTTAATCATACTTTGACATAGGAATGGGGTCCATTCCCAACATGGTATTGGAAACCCAAAAGATTTGGAGAAATTAAAAAAAAGGCAAATTATTTCTTGTACAAGCTTTGACTCTTTCCTGTAAGTGAAGCTTTCATGCAAAATGCATGTTCCAGGTCTTGAACTGAGGATGCTTTTATTGTACATTGTATTAGCCCATCCATTTAAATACTTGGACGACAGATTTGTTATACTGCCTTTTATACTAGTTAGTTTAAAGCAGTACTGAAGAGAAAAAACATGACCATAAGGCAGATAATCTACTGATGGTAGGGTGCTTGACTGAGGCACTTAGCTGTTGATTCTCAGAGTATTCATATTGCTGCCAGTGATTTGCTTAAGGTATTTAAAAAAGTAAATCTGCTATTGCTCATTTTAATACATTTATTTAAAATTTTTTATCAGAAAATAAAATTCATAAATACAAATATGGAGCATGACATTCAAACTTCCCTTTCTTGGTTTGGTTTAAAAGATTATACAAGTTACTCCTGTTGCTCGGCAGATTTTGCTTTTATTTTCTTTTTTATTAATTATCTATGTTGCTAAACTTTTAACTGCCTGGGATTTATGTATTATTATTAGTCCAATTGATGTGGTAAGGCAGATAATCAAACTTCTTGTTCATTATGCAGTATCTTTTAACATCATTTAAAAAAAATGATATTGGAAAAGTGCAGTCTGTCACTGCCTGACATACTACTGCTAAATTAGCTGCAGGTGTACATCACTCCAATCATTTATACACAACCTTTAAGGCTCTGAGAAAGCCCACACAAGGCAAATAATTTATTTTTAACTTTGATTCACAAGACTGCTAATCCTCTACCAATCTAAGTGATAAATGATAACCCCATTTTTTCTTTGAGTTTTCAAAGACTCATCTTGGAGTCTCCACTCCAAAATACTTGAATGACATGCCTTTTCAGCTCAAAATATTTTATTTACTTGCTAACTATGAAAAAAAAAAAACAATAGGCAGAAACTACATATTTTCAGGGGTATCCCGTGGTTATAGTTCTCAGAATATATATATTAGACTTAGGGAATCTAACCCAGGAAATATAGCACATGCATCAATACCATGTGATAGCATTTATCCTGTTCCTGCGTGGTAAACTGTGTCACCTCCAAAGCTGCCTCCCTAGATCACCACCAGAACAAAGCTAAAATATATATTTTTCCAGAGAAAAGTGCCACTTTTTGAGGTGGTCCAGATGGTACAGCGGTTAACGTTGCTGCCTCACAGCAAGAGGTTCTCTGGTTCGATTCTCGGCTGGGGTGCCTTTTATGTGGAGAATGTATGTCCTCCCTCTGGTCATGTGGGTTTCCTCTGGGTGTTCCAGTTTTCTCCCACATTCTAAAAACATGCAGTAGGTGGATTGGACTCTCTAAATTGGCCATAGGTGAGTGTGTATGCCAGTGGGTGGTGCAAATGAACTACCACAGCAGGGCTAGCCACTCGGCAATGTAAACCTTTGCTTGAGTTGATTGTCATTGTGAAAGTGACACCCTGACCCCAAGTGCAAAATGGGAAAAGGGGTTGAGGATGGATGGATGGATGAATTTCATAAAATGTAATTTCCAAATTCCCCATTCCTGATGTATATCACAGAGGTGTAATATGTTTTACTGAACAATACTTTATTTGTCTCAGGAATTAAATATTATGTTTTATAAATGTTTACAATAATTTAATGTTGTCTTACATTCTCATTATTTTAAGTGGAATAATGCATTTTATATACTATACACTCAATACAAACCATAAAAGCAAATGTCCTGCACTATATATATATATATATATATATATATATATATATATATATATATATATATATAAAATTTAACCAGAATGACTTAGTCAAAATGGAAAAAAATGGTACACAATATATATAAACCTCTTTTGTTTAAAGCATCACAAAAGTTATGGAGACACATTTTCACAATACAAGCATGTCATTAAGACAGAATGTATTGGATTTGCACATATTTTGCCCTTATTTGAGTTTTTTAATAGCATAAATGGAAACTCTACCTGTGTTCTGAAGCATTTGGCTTTGCAAGAAGCTTTTGATTTATTTTCTCATGGGGTGGACACCAGCAAAAGTATGGCCCATGATAAACTTAAGAGATTATCCTCTGAAATGTAAGCAGTATTTTTTTAACTGAATGTTTAGTGCTGATAAACCAGGAAGAGCAAAGATTCATTATTTAAAACATATTTTATTGCTATGGTTATAACCTGATACCAACAGAAAAGTAAAAATGTTATAAAACTTAGTGGTAGACAAGTGTGGAGCTTTGTCTAGTAATATAAGAAAATGGATATTGCAGAATGATCCCAAGATTCCAGGAACTATGACAGACTGGAAACTTTAGTAGAATGCTTATTAATTAATTATGCAATGTTTAAAACTGAATTGTTTGCTTCTAATTTAAAATTGTAGCAAGAGATGTACCATCTTCTGTGAAACAAAACGTAGCAAGTAATGTGCCACCTTCTTTCATATGCGGGAAGGGGGTCACATTGCTTAGTCCTCTGCTAATACTGAAGAGAATGCTAGTACTGGAACATGAATAATGAAATGCATGCAGCAGATGAAGATGTTTCCATGTAGTGTGACAAAACTACATCAAGAATAAGTGAGTCAGCACTAGATAATTGTGTTACAACCAAGACAGTGATGCTTAGCATATTTTTAGAATGAGGGGAGTTTCAAGCTCCGCTAGACCCTGGGAACACGATTACCTTTGTCAATGGTCCCCTAGTGTGTAAGCATAAAATTAGGAACAACAAAAAGTAATTTATATATCTTCATGGTGATAGAAACAAAATCCTGACATGTGGAAATTCAAACAGCTTTAGGAAAACACTTATATCATGCGACTGTAGCCTGATTTAACTCATGATGAAATATTAGGAACTGATTTCAACATTTTAAAGCACTACATAGGAGAATGGAGAATCCATGGACCCTGCGTGGTAGGCTGATACACTTGATGAGAAAGGGATAAAGCAATGGCTTGGCACACACATACATTATAAGAACTCATATCAATTATGTTAGTGTGTTAAGGTCAAATAGTTGAAGATATTTATTTATTTATTTCATTATTATCAAAAAACAAAGAAACACAAAGCCTAAGTACCAAGAACTGTGAAACCTTGCAAAAAATGCATTAGGCTGGGCATAAAATCTTACTACACGACATTACAAACTAAATACCAACACAACCTCAAAAATTTGGAAAACTGTAAACCAGCTACTAAAAGCCACCCAAAAGGCTACCCCCAAACCAACCACCCCTGACACTAAAGTTCCCATCGAAACACAATTTAACTCCAACTTTGTGAACTAAATTCTATCCTTAGTATCACAGGACAGTTCCTACTTCACTATCCCCCCCAACACAAATAAAACTAATACAAGCTTTACCCTCAAAACAGTTTTCATCACTTCAATCAAAGGCATGCTCTCCAAACTATAAACCTCAACAGCAGCCAACCTACTCCCTAGCTATTTCTTGAAACTCACAACAAATGCTATCGCTGTCCCAATCTCCACTCCTATAAACAGATCAATTGTTGAAAACTATGTGCCCAAACTCTGGAAAATATCCGGTGTTACACCCATGCATAAAGGTGGGACTGCCACTGAACTTAATAATTACAGACGCATTGCTTTACTCTCCCCCCTGGCCAAAATTCTAGAAAAATGCATCCATACCCAGGTGCTAAAATATCTCCTACACAGCAACATCCTGTCACCTACTCAGCATAGTTTCAGACCTGCCCATAGTACCTCTAAAGCCCACCTCTGCTTCACAGACACAGTAAACCACCTCAAAAACAAAGGCCTGCAGATGTCAACTCTTTCTTTGGATATGTCCAAAGTATTTGACACAGTCTCACACAAAATCCTGCTAAACAAACTAAACCAATATCACCTATCAAATTCCACTCTTACCTGGTTCCAAAGCAAATTAACTGACAGGTACCAAGCTGTGAAATGGGAAAATTATCTCTCTCCTCAGCTGCCCATAACTATAGGAGTCCCACAGGGTTCTATCTTAGGACCACTACTATTCACAATCTTCACAAATGACCTCCATACCTCCACACAGCATGCATCTATCATTCAGTATGCAGATGGTACTACCTTAATCTGTGCTGCACAAAACATTCCCACCCTCCTGCAAACAACTCAACTAGCATTCTCTGACGTTGAAAACTACCTTACCAAAGCCATACTTATCCTCACTCCAAAGAAAACTCAGCTTATGATTATAACCAGTTCTAATAAAAACACTGATAACAGTCAATCCACTATCTACTCCACAAATGCTACTCCAATCACTCAAGTGGCACAGGCTAAGCTAGTGGGAATAACCATAGACTCCCACCTAAAATTTGATAGTCATCTCAACTTAATTATTAAAAAGGTATATGCCAAACTGGGATCACTCAACCATATCAAACCATTTCTTACTAATAACACAAGATCAGCCATTGCTCACTCCCAACTTCTATCCACCCTACTCTATGCATCTATGAACTAAGCAAAATGGAAGCCTGCTATAACAGAATTGCCCACTTTGCTGCAAATTGCTCATATAGAACTCATCACTGTACTGCTTTGAGACAGCTCCACTGGCTTGAACTGCCCCACCTCCTAACCTACAATCAGCTCTGCCTCTGTCATTCTATCTATTACCTCCCCAATAAGTGTCCGGCCCTCAAAAACCTAGTACAACATCACTCAGCCAAAAGGCCTCTTAGATCATCAAGCAAACTACTACTAGAAGTTACCAACAGCTACAATAGCTTTGGAGATGCACTATATAGTAGTTCAGTGGCTAAAAAATGGAACTCTGTCCCCACTAGCATTCAAAACACATCATCCAACACCTCCTTTAAAGACCTCATTAGGCAACATCTCAAGCAAAGTTGGCAGTGCCATGACTGATCCCCAGGCTAGTGAAAGCAGACAAGGTACATATACTAAACCTAGAGTACTTGATAATAGTTTCCACTCTTACTCACAAACACTGGCTAATGTACAATGTATGTACTGTACCTGTGTACTATGTATGTATTCTACCTATGTTCCAAATTTCAGCTGTACACCACAAATCTAGTAATTACCTTTATTTTTAAATTAATATTTTCTTGTTTGTTTTCCACTGTAACTGTTGATGTGCTGCATACCACTGTAAGAACATGTCTATTGTAATTTGTGTGTATACTGATCATGTCTAAATATCTAAATGTATCTGTATTTTTTCTATGTGGAGCTTTCCTCCTCCCCAGTCCTCTACTGAAAAAGAGCCTTTTCGGCTCAGTCAGACACCCCAGGTTAACAAATGTAAAATAAAATAAAATTAAAAAAAAAATTGACATTTGCTCACCTGAAAGTCCATCTGAGCAATAAACCCTTTTCAGCAAAAGCCCAAGGAGAAATGCTCACAATTAAATTAAGTTTACATACAGGTAAAACAACATCATATAAGAAAACAATATTTAGAAAAGTCATATATTTTATCAGTAACATCGCTAATGTTTAATAACACACTGGTGGATTAGTATAAAAGTTCAATAAAGCACTGAAGTCCATCTTAGGGAAAGTTATTGACATAAATTTCAAAAACTGGGACCAGCTTTTACCCTACTTACTCTTTGCAGTCTGAGAGGTTCTGCAAGGTTTATGCGGGTTTAAGCCACTTGAACTTCTATATGGCAGGCATCCCTGAGAACTGGTTGATGTTAAGGAAACTTGCGAAGAAGAAAAAGCACCATTTAAAACTGTGACAGAACACTATGCTCATTTTTCAGAATTGGCTAAAGCTGGTAATGCACATTGTTAGGGACCACATGCAGACAGCCCAGAAATTATGACAATGAGTTTATTATAAAAATGGCTAACTTACAGAATTTAACCCACACAGGACATGTTTCTTCTAAATGGAGATGACCATTAAAGGTGACTTTTGTACTTATTTATTTAAATGTGTTAACCGAGGTAGAGCATTGATCACAAATGACCAGTTTTAGTCTCAGCCAGGAAAGCAATAAAGTTTGACAATTGCAAAGATAGCAAGAGGTTAAGTATCTATAATTATACAACTGTTCAGAATATACAGGAATTGATTACAGCACTAGAGGTAAACATACACTTATGTAATTTGTGTAGAGCCATAGAAAGAGGTGCACAGGTTTATAAAAACATACATTACATTGCTATATACGGTTCTATACAAATTAATATCTTGTAATAGAGGGTCGTGTAGATGGCTAAGACTGTTGACAGTACAGACCTAGAGTTTGAAGCACTTTATACTGGATCAGTATGACAAGAGTTTTAAGTAAGGGGGTGGTTAAAGCAGAGGAAATAGGAAAGGTGTCAGTAAGTGGCAGTTTATGGCTTCATTAGTTTATATTATCTGAGATATTACACTGGCATTTTAGCATTTTTAGGAGGTACATTTTCAGCAGAGAATGGCATTTTGGGTAAGAGGACATGTCTTTAAATGAGGTTGTTATGGATTTCCAGACTTTGGGACAGAGTTTTAAGGTTTTTAGGATGGGGATAATAGGGAGTCTTGTATTAGTCTGGAAGGTACTGGAAATCAGGTTAGTTTGTTTTTTAAGTGGTTTAAACAGTGGTGATTCAAGGAGGAGGCCTACCCTTTGATAAAAAGCCATTTTGCTTTTGTAACGTTTTGCAATGGTATTCTTCTCTTGGTGAGTGTGTGATGAATCTGCATATTTTATTGATGAGTGTTTGAATGAGACTGTGACTTCATTTTGAGGTATATGCTGACCGCATTCTAGCTGAAACAGTAAAATTCCTTTTCCTCTTGTGATTCTGGGAGAGATGGAAGCAGCATACATGCAGTAAACTGTAAAGGTAGACAGTCAGAACGGAAGAATATAGAGCAAATCTATCATACTAATGCACCGAAGCCATACCAAGAAACAGCAGTGAGTTTACAAGGCAAAATTCATGCAGGAGACACCACAGAATCTGTACCTGAAGTAGAGTTAGAGAAATTCTTGTCAGAAGTACAAAGCAGGAAGTAAGAGAATTTCCATTAAGAAATAAAGGAGTGTTCTCAGATATGCCTGGATGAACTAAACTGATAGAACATAGACAGAGACAACAACATTGCAGAGACAACAACTGGAATAAAGGTTAGACTGAGACATTATAAAATACCAGAGTTGAAAATCAGCTAGTAAGAGAGGTTCAAAAGATACTCAAGCTAGCAGTGATAGAAAGATCACAAAGGTAACAGAGAAGTCAAATAATGCGGTTTCTTAAATCTGATGTATGTATTATATACACTGTAATGATTTTGGGAAACTGAATAGCATATCAACATTAGAAACTAGGATAGGCTGAATATCTGACAACACTAGATCTTACAAGGAGATTCTGCTAAATTAAAAAACCAGCCTTTGTAACCCTTGATGATTTATTTCAGTACGCAGTGTTACCATTTGGCCTACATGAAGCTCCAGACACCTTTCAGAGATTGTAGGATAAAATACTGAAACCCCACTCATGATATGCTGCATACCCAGATGCTGTGGTCATTCACTCAGAGTATTCGGAATCTCACTGTGCAGGTTGTGCTGGGATCCATAAAACAAACAGGCGTTACTGTAAATGCTCAGAAAAATAAACTAGTTATGATGGAAGTCTAGTATTTAAGATACCTAAGAGGGATAATATACACAACTAAAAGAATAGAGGCAATAATAATCTGGCCTCTACTCCACAACAGAAGACAGGTGAAAGTTTCTGGCAGAAAGTTTGTGCCTATTTTTGGGACTATTGGCTATGCTTTGACAGACAACGTACAAAAAAAAATGTCAAGAGGCAATGGTCCCTTGAGACTGATACACACATAAGGAACTAAAATGGTTCTTATGTTCTGAATCTTGTTAGCATCTCCTGAGTTTCCTAAGTAATTTACCTGTGACAGAAAGCTGGAATGAATGGCTAGGTGAGGCCTGAACATCCTGCAATAGCATATTTCATGGACAGGCTGTTTGGACAGTGTAATGATGTTGTTTTGTGGAACTGCAAGTCAAAATGATGCATTTATTTTATCCAATTATGGGACTGAGAAGCCAACAAGTGTTATAAATTGAGAAACCAAGAAGTACTATTATATTTTGTTTCCTGAGTGAGCATAAGCATTACACCAGTGTCTTTTTTTTTATAAAATTCAGTCCCTACAGTGTTTTTTCGGCCTTACCCTACACACACACACATACACAGATATACACACACACACACACACACACACACACACACATATATATATATATATATATATATATATATATATATATATATATATATAGATCCCTATCACAACACTGACACGCCACAAACCCGACACTCAAAACAACGACACCAAAACACCGAAAACGCACAAAACCGACAACTCACAAAACTGAACACCATAACACCGACACCCAAAATACCGACACACAAAACGTAAACTACACATAACACACAACTATACATGCACTAACCCTAACCCAAACCCTAACCCTAAGGTCCGACACTACCGCACACTTACCCTACCCGCACCCTAACCCTAACTCACTTAACCTGCCACTAAACCTACATTCCGTCACTATCGCACACTTACCCTACCTGCACCCTAACCCTAACTCACTTAACCCGCCACTACACCTAAAGTCCGTCACTACCGCACACTCACCTTTCCCGCACCCTAACCCTAAATCCCACACTATCTCACACTTACCTGTCCACTCCCTAATGCTAAATCCCTCACTAGCACACACTTACCTGTCCGCTCCCTAATGCTAAATCCCTCACTATCGCACACTTACCGACTCGCACTCACACGTTGCCCATGTCGGTGTTTCGGCTGTCGGGATTTCACATTGTCGATCATCTGTCTCGTCGGTCTTCTCGAGTCGGTCTTTTTAGCGTCAGTGTTTCGGCGTGTCGATGAAGTCAAGGGGACCCATATATACGCATATATACACAAACGGGTCTACTTCACATGACTGAAATCTCAAAATACTGAATTTCATTTGATTGAGACCACAATACCTACATTTCAAAATACTGAAAACTCATTTGACTGAGTCTCATTATAGAGAAAGCTTACAATTCTGAATTTCAAAATACTGAATTTTAAGCCGTAGATGTGATGTTTATTTCCCTTTTCCTGTGACTTGCTTGTGTTAAAAAAAGCATTACTGCAACTTAAAGTGCTGACTGTCAGAATACCTACAGTAGTGTAGAAAGTAGTGTTTCTAAATGTGGGTATGTCTCTTTACATTTTTATGGGAAATATCTAAAGTAATATGGTGGATGTTTTGTGCTCTCCCAGCAGTAGTAGCAGTGTGTACAGTACTGGAAGGTAAGTAAAAGGTATGTGCGCTTTTCCCCACTGCAGTGCGATCCTGGAGTTAGTATATATATTTATATATATATATATATATATATATATATATATATATATATATATATATATATATATGTATGTATGTATATATAGGTGGGAGTGTGTGGGGGGTGCAGTCCCCCACATAGTATGGTTTTATATTGCTCAGTTTCTGTTAAGAGGGTAACTAAGTAGTTTTTAAGTTCTGGAAAGAGCTAGTCTTTAGTGTTGTAAGTGTGCATGTCTATGGCTTAATATTCACTATGTTGGCATTCAGCATTGTAAGTTTGCAGTATAATGAGACTCAGTCAAATGAGTTTTCAGTATTTTGAAAATTAGGTATTGTGGTTTCAGTCAAATGAAATTCAGTATTCTGAGATTTCAGTCATGTGAAGTAGACCCGTATGTGTGTATCTTTGGATCTCTCTCAGTTGACAGAATGTCTGTTTTGTTGAAGGATGTCAGGGTATGTAAATTTCACTGAATGTACTGTTTATCATGTAAAGTGCTTCTTGAAAGGTGGATAACTCAAAAGGAAGCATGTGGATTTTAAAAAGCAAGTGTGGGTTTGACTTTGGATGTATTGCAAGTTTTTGCATTAGGAGGTAGGAGGGCGTGTGTGACTGTCTGAAAGATAGGTTTAGAGTAAATGTTAGGTAAGGAGCTAAATTTAGTATTGTGCATGTATGCTTTTATATGTAATATGTGTCCATGCTGTCTTGAGTACTAGTCCTAGTGTTCTAGAAATGCATTTTTCTAAGGTAAGGTGCAGAGTTACAGTTAGGGGCAGGTTTAGGATCAAAATTAGCACGCGTTAGTAATGTGGTGCAGGACAAAGTAGCATAACATAAAATAACATAGCATAATATATGCCAATGAAATATGATATTATGATCAAGTGAGTCTACACATGATCTTATTACCTGTTTTCAAGGGATCCGTTCAGGTCAAGGTATAAGCAGGCTAAAGATCTCTCTTCCCTAAAACAGGCTTCTCCCTATCCTCATCATTTGTGCTCCTACAAGCCTGTTACCATTCCACACATTTTCCAGTAGATGATTTCACAGGCTGTCATACCTCTCAACTGTCCCTGATTTTCAGGGTCGTCCCTGATTTTGACTCAGATTTTAACTCTGTCCCTCTTAATCCCTCCTAAAATTAGCGACTTTTGGAGGAAAGGTGGTGAATTACACTTAATGAATAATGACAATAGTTAAAAGTTATAAACTTCTTTTACTTCAGAAAATATGTATTAATTCATATGCTCTGATTCTGTCAATGTTTCAAGTTAATAGCACTAATATTTTAAAAGTGCCCCTGATTGTCCCTGACTTTTGCTTGACTTGTCCCTGATTCTGTTGAAATTTGTCCCCAATTGGTTGAGAGGTCTGCAGGCTGTCCATTCTGGCTCAGTAAAAGTACCTTCTGGGTTTTGACTGGTTCTCCCCTGTTTGCATCCAGAAGCACTATCCCCACATGAATCTACATCAACCAGAGGTTAAAAAGAAGCTAATTGCCCCATTCATTCATCCCTTTGACAAAAAGAAACACTTTTAGCATATCTACTATCATCTGTGCCTTCTAGGCTATGTATATCGAGTGCTACATTCATTAATCACTAGTCAAAGGTTAGTCCCTTCAAGTTTACAACCATCTCACTGACTCACTCCTTAGCCCCATCCAGCAGGATAATATCTCATTTAAAATATGCAGATCTGTGGTGCGTTTGAGAAATGGTCTTACTATTGCCCTGTATGATGGTGTATTATCTCTCTGTTTCTCAGTGATGTATACATTGGTATACAACTCAGGCCTGCGTGCTGAAACTCTTACTTTCCTGTAGTGGACCGAGTAAATTATGTGTGCACTGACTACAACCCAAATCCTCCAAGGCTAACTTCGAAAGAAAAATAGCCAAGGATTCGAAAGATAACCGCAAAGCCTTCTTTAGCTATGTCAAGAATCTAAGTGGCAACTCGCAGATATGCTCTGAGCTAGTGCAAAACAGCACAAAATATACTGAACCTACTGATATTGACAACATCCTGGCAGATAGATTCAGTGCAAACTTTACCCCCCTCTTACCCCCAAAAGAGCCCACAACAATACCGGAAAAGTGTAGTGTCTTGGAAATAACAGACGCACAGGTGAAACAGCCCTTTCAAAAGCCAAAAGTACAGCATCAATGGGGCCAGATGGTGTCCCAGGCTGCATCTTGCATGAACTACAGAACGAACTAACCCCCCCACCGAAACACACTGTTCAACCTCAGCCTCACCACAGGCTACGTGCTCATAGAATGGCACACAGCAATGGCTATTCCGCTCAACAAAGGACGGGCCATAGCTGACCCTGGTAACTATCGCCCCATAAGCCTGACTAGCCTGGTCTGCAAGGCTATGGAGCGCATTATCATGGAACTCATTAACAAAGACATTGGGAACCTCCAAACACTTGACCCGACCCAGTTCGGCTTTGTTAAGGGAAGATCATGCCTACTAAACCTAGTTGACTTCTTCGAGACAGTCACCAAGACCATAGATGAGGGGAAGGTAGTTCACAGCCTACCTTGACCTCGCCAAGACTTTTGACACCATTCCCCACTCAGGAATTATATAAAAACTCACCAGCCTGAACATAAACCCCTACGTCACGAGATGGGTTGCCAACTGGCTTACTGACAGAACTCACACGGTAAGAATAGCAGGCTCCAGGTCCGACTCTAAACCAGTCACAAGTGGTGTCCCACAAGGCTTGGTCCTGGGACCCCTACTGTTCGGCATATACTTCTCAGAAGTACAGGCAAACACAGGAGGACTATGGCTAACCAAGTTTGCCGATGACTGCAAACTGGGAGCCATAATTGACTCTCTGGCTGACACGGACATTCTCCAAAAGGGCCTTACTGAGACAGACACCTGGTGTCAAAGTCATGGTCTCAAGCTAAATGCCAAAAAATGCATAGTCATCCCGATGGGAAAAACAAAACACCCATGAATTACCACATAGGTGGCAGCCCCCTTAATACAGAAGAGGTAATAAGAGATCTGGGGATCCAGGTAGATAGTAATCTCTCCTTTGACAATCATATTGCCAAAGTAGTTAGGAAATCCTTCTATGTAGCCCATCTAATTACTAAATGGTTTGCATCTAGAAGTGAAGAGGTTATAGTGCCCCTCTACTCGTCACTCATCAGACCCATCATAGAGTACAATGCCCAGTTTGGGATGCACCTCACAAGACACTTCCAACAGCTGGAAAGACCACAAAAGTACCTCACCAAGAGGATTACTGGCCTCCAACATATGTCCTATGCAGCCCGACTGGAAAAACTCCTGCTGTACTCAGTGGCATATCGCTTACTCAGAGGCAATCTCTGCCTGACTTACAAAGCCATGTCCAACTCAGAATTGATGGACATGCTCCACCTAAAGAAATCCAAGTCACTGCGAGCCACTCACTCTAGTGAGCTAAACCTCACCACAACAATAAATAAACATGCTGGAGGGATAGATTCCTGTCACAGACACTCCCCATCCTTTGGAACAAAATTCCTAACTACATTAGGCAGAGCGCCTCACTAACACTCTTCAAGAGAAACCTTGACGAGTGGATGGGTAACAGAAAATACACCCCCTGGGATCACTTCATTGGCACTTCTTGACAGAGGCTCAGTTAATTAATCAATGGGGCAGCGAAAGCTGACACACACTGGCTAGGCTTATAAATGCCCTCGGGCAGATAGCCTAGTACCTACCTATGAACCTAAAACAATTATTAGTAGCAGCATGTAGTTAGTTCAGCATCATGTTCTTTATATGCCAGAATATCATAGACTAAATGTTTGATTTTAATAATACCAAATATTGCAGCTATAGTAACTTTAACATTACTGAACCTTTCGGTCAAGGGAGTTTTCTCTTAAACCTAGGATGAGCAACTTCAGACTAGTATATTTAGAGTCAAGTGAGTCTGGGGAAATATTCCATATGGGGGTGCAATGGTCTTCACCCTTGCAAAAGCACTTTTTTGTGTGTGGTGCTCACTATTCATTTTACATGTGAAAACCATGTACTGGCATGAAGCTGTTCTCATCTATAAACCATTAATTACAGAACAAAATGCACATTGATAGTAAATGAGAAATGCTTATATAAACTGTCAGTTTCTGTACCTTCTTGATAAGCTTCAAAACCTAACTAATTTAGACCTGTAAGCATGGTCTTGTGGCTGTTCTATGTATCCTTGCATTTCCATGCCACTTCTGATACAACATCTTCTATAAGAAGTAAATTCCCTTCATCTGCTCTCCCCCCATTAATGCACTCTGAGCTCTGGGTTTCTTCGACATAAGTGTAGCAACTTATATACCAATCAGAGATAAACATTATATACTATTCTCTTGACCACCATTTCTGTTTACAGTTGCATATCATCCACTTCTAAAGATGTCAGTATTGAGTCTATTGGCTATATTTGTGACATAAAAGTTAACAAGTAGGACTTATCCTCATGGGATCCCATTTGTAGTCTTATTACGTTGTTACTGCACTTCATTCCATATCTTGCTGTAGATTCTTTTAGTGAACCAGTCTGAGACACTACACACTTCTGCTTCTACTGTTCTGTTCTAGAGAATTAAAACAAGTTGTAATGATTTGTTTTATTTTATTACGTGCCAGTGAAATGATCCATGTGGACCATTTTTAGACATGGCTGAAGCCAGACCAGAAAAGCAAATGCAATAAACATGAGTATTTTAGATCATTTGGGAGTAATTTGTCAACTAGCATGTTTTGAGGTAATGATGGGAAACTGAAGACCCTGCAAAATCTGTACCTGCTACTTGAGAGCTCTGTGTACATTTTGCCTGGCTTGAGTACTTGAAGAAGTCACACAAAAATGCAGGGGGAAGCTTCAAACTTCAAAAGGCAGTAACTAGAAGTCTACATTGAACCTTGAACCCTACAGGTATTGGCTGTGTCACTCAAATCAATCCAATATATGAATAGATTGTAATAAAGTGGTTGTTGGCCCCTTAAAGATATTATGTATAAAGAATCTGAAGTACTTAAAATAGTTACCAAAAATCAGATCAAATTTTTATGTTTGTTATCACTTGTTAATAATGAAAGGAAGTTTCTTTAATCATTTTGCATCTCAATTTTAACTTTTGAAATTCCTACAAATATGAGAAAGGAACCCTGAAAACCTGCCAGTATACTCTTCCAGGTAATATGTCAATCTGGACATACTGATGTCATTGTAGTGGCAATCCTTAATTATTTACATAATTAATATCTGTACAATTCTAAAGTAATTAGTTAACTGCTGAGCTGTTAATTAAATTAACAGTTTGGCAGGAAACTAACTACTTTAACATTCTTTAGGAAATTGTAGTCCACTTTTCCCTTGATACACTTTAAAAAACAGCTGGAGCTTCTAACCATTTATGGAAAGAATAGCTGCTTTCCATGTGCCACTTCAAAGACAACATCACATTGATCTGAATGTCTTTGCCAATATAATATGATGGCAGTTATTAGTGGTTCATCTCCACATATTCACAGTACCTTTAATTGAATTTAAGATGTAAGGTGATTATAAAATACTTCATTTTTATACATGAGTGCTTGCAAGCATGAAGGTGCAATCTGCTTTATGACAACTCTTTTTTTAAGTAGTTCAAATTCTTTTGCCCATGATGTTTAAGGATAGTAACTCACACAGAGACAGGAAGGTTAGTGATAATAAGGGATATCTTTGCAGGTAGGCTATTTAAAGTCCACTGCCTTGATAGTGAACAGATTTGAGAGCGTTGCATTGAGATGACTCCAAGCAAGACTCTAAAAAGTGTTACACGTGTTCCAGAAGACAAGCAATTCAAAGGGTGTTCTTAGAAGGAAAAGGAACTGATCACCCTCCAGAAGAGAAGCCATTTGGGATATATCCATGCCTTTGTAGAGGTGCAAGGGTTACACCAGTTTGTTTCTGCCTATGTAGGAGAGTAAAGAGAGCTACTTTCCATTTGTGGTCTCTTTCAGCCAGCTTTTGACTTTAGCTAGTGAGTTCTGATAAAACATAGATAAACTGATTGAGGTCTTAAAACTTCCACAGCTACTGACCAAGGCTAGCTTAGTTTTCAGGAGAGAAAAGCAAGCTTTCAGGAAATAACTAAATGATATTTGGTCAGTACATGCTGTGCTACCATAGATCAGCCTCTAATAAACCTCCAGCAGCAGAATTCCCCTAGTAAACCACTTGTCCACTTCAAAGGGAGATTATCAGTCTGATTCATCCTTGCTCAAGCTTGAGCCAAAAGATGACCTGGAGGCATACATAGTTTATTTTGCAAGGTATACAGCCAGTGAAAAAATACCCTGGACAGAGTGAGTCAGAATTCTGTCATCTCACATAACTGGAGAGATGCTGAAAACTTACATGGATGCGAAAGATTCTGATGCACAGAAGTATAAGAAACCTAAGCAAAATAGTTTAGTAGGAAGTGGGGCTTCATCTGAAGTGCGGTTTTATAAGTTTCAAAGGTACTTACGTATTATCGCAACCAGAATTGGGCCCTGCCACACTCTGCAATGGTTTCGCGAAACTAGCAATGTTAGTGTGGAAAAGACTAGTGTCAAGTGTCATCTATTATTCTGTCAGCTGGTTTAGGACTTGCCAAGAGGAATAACGGTCAAATTTGCATTCCCGGGGAACATGCTCTCCCGGGCAGAGAGATAGAGCACTGCAGTACGGAGGGCTGCTCCCTCTCAGTCATATGAAGGACGTGTGTATGGCAATGTTTATACATCTTCACGCTACCCTGCAATTCTTTCACAAAACCAAGTATGCAGCAAACAAAACTTGATAAATCAACTTAAGAAATCTTCTTCATGTTTTGCAAGCATGTAAGGTTCTGGGGACAGAGACATCTTAAAAAAGAAAAGACCGTTACACACGGAGTGTAGGAAACAACAGTAACACATTGTGAAGGCATTCATCCCTTCTGCTCTGTGTTGTAGTAATAATAAATCTTGTTTGGTAAATGTAACCCACACAATATAGGGACACAACTTAAAACTTGCTGTTACACCCCTTTTAGAAATTGGAGCCCAAAACCACTACTCAAACATTCCATTTGTCAGCCATGACAATTAAAGCGTGCATTTGTAATGCATGCAGCCCAAAACCACTACTCAAACATTCCATTTATCAGCCATGACACTTAAAGCGTGCGTTTGTAATGCATGCAGATCAGGAAGAGGATTTTGTACATTTTTTTCTGTACCTGAAGGTAACACAAACTTTTCCCTCAACAATAAAGACTTTTCAAAACACCTCACAGTGTTTCATGCCCTCACACAAGTTGAAGTATGGGAATTTCGTGACAGCAAACATCTGGTTGCGATAATACGTAAGTATCGTTTCAAAATTAGATATTTTATGTGGACAGACCTGTAAGGTTGTAAATGGCTTACTTAAAATACATTCTGAAACTCTTGACAGACCTTCATTTAAATAAAATGTTAGAAATTTTGTCTGCACTTAAATTTAAGTGGGCACTCCCTGGTAACTTAAAAAAGTGGGTAGCCCAGCTTAATGCTAAGTCTTTTGAACATGTAGATGCCATAGTACAACATGTGTTACTAAGTGAACTTGCAGATTCTAAGACAAATTTGCAAGCTCAAATAGCTACTAATAAGCCTCAATCTATATATAATTTTGTGCCAGTAGAAAGAAAAAAAGTCATAAATTGAAACAATTTCTTTGAAATACTTTACTAAAGGTCATATAGCCAAATACCGCCAGTTAGTGACATCAGTACTATGCCTGCCAAAACTACTAATATTAGTCAGCAGTCTGTAATCAAAGTGTGCCTAAGAATGTATGCATGGAATGTGATAATGTTGAACTATTCATTTCCAGAAGTGTAGAATCTATATCCTGCCAGTGTGCTTCCACCAGACATATGAAATATAGAATTGTAGTAGAACAGAAAGAAGTGTTACAATTGTTGGATTGCATTGGTTAAATCACAATATATTTGTCAGCATAAAACAACTAGGAACCAGAAAATTGAAGTGATACATGTACATGGGCACATGAGGGAATGCCTTGTAACACAAGCAGAAATGCAGACTCCCTTAGGTAAAGTGCCACACCCTATAGCTCTGGTGTATAATTTGTCTCATGACGTAATTGGTGGCCAAGATTCCTCCCAGTTTAAAGAAATATGGAAGTTATGGAAGTTAAAGTCTCAGCCAGATATTAGAAGGCGATAGCCCTGGTCAAGATAAAAATACATGGCTAAAAGACATAAAAAACCCTAAGATTTACCTCTGGGTAGAAGGTTTAGATAAATCCAATTCTAAATCTTGCTAAAAGATTCTTGCTAAAATATTAAAACACACCAGTATAGAGCATGACAAAGAAGTGCCACCAGTTAAACATACCTTAAAGTGATTTGTTACAGTTTAAGTATTCCACTTTTGTTCTGCATGCATCGCAGTAGCACTATCATTTACTGTAGTAGCAGCTATTATTGTGTTTTCTTTGGTGGAATTATTTATTTCCTAACTGAAACTGTCAAGACAGAGACTCTGTTGGCATTCTGAGCCTTATTTTTCTGAAACTCCACCCCCAGCATGATATCATGTTAAGTTAACAGCGCTAAAGTAGAGTTGGAAATGTTGAAGCATGGCAGATGTTTTCAGAGATTTGCTTTTATTTTTTTCTGGGCTTCAACAGTGACAGGATAAAAATAATGTAAATGTATTCACATTCAGTTTTGTAATCTAATCAATATTACACCAAGTGTTTCACTGGTTTACACAACCCTACTGTTCAAGGAGTTATCATTAAGTTTGTAGAATGCTCAAGTAGATTTAAACTCTGTATTGTAGTGCTGGCAGCCTCATGCTTTTGCAGTTCATTTTTAAAAATGGCATGAATGGCGTGTTTTCTCTGTGGAGGTAGTTACTCATTTATTTATTTATTTATTGTTTTCTGATGTTTAAGCCAAGATATGATGTTAGTTATGCTGTGCATACCTCTCAACTATCTAGAATATTGTAGAATGTCCCTGACTGGGTTTACACACACACACACACACACACACACACACACACACACACACACACACACACACACACACACACACACACACTTAATACAATACAGTTGCATAATTCATACATGACTCCCATGAGCACATAGTCTACCTCTGTGTTCTACTCACCCTCTAAATAGTTTAAGATTTTGTTCTTTTGTAAACTGCATTGCATGCCTGTCCTACAATTTCGTACTAAGTTTTCTTCAGAAATACAAAAAAACAGTTCACATAACTTACAGAAGAATTTAATACTGTACTGCATTTCCCTCCTTTGCCCAAAAGCAACTGAGTGCAGGTGTGTGTGTGTGTGTGTGTGTGTGTGTGTGTGTGTGTGTGTGTGTGTGTGTGTGTGTGTGTGTGTGCGTGTGTGCGTGTGTGTGTGTGTGTGTTTGTGCATAAATCTGTTTATGTGTGCGTGTGCAGAACTGTGTGACACAGCTAGTACTCATTCCTAATTTCATATGAACTAAATGATGGGGGAATCCTGAAATTACATTTGCAAGGGAAAAGGCCATGGCTTCCACTATATATTAAACTACTGAAAAAAATGCAGACTTTCTTCCAGACAAGCCACATCAGTTTCAAGATAGCTCAATGGGAAGATGATACACTAAGCAGAAGTAGAAAGAACATAGAGAGAATAGACTGGGACCAAAAAGAACAGAACACCTCCAGTTCATACCCCTTCCTTGAGCTAAAATATTTCTTACTATACAAAGAGAGTCACAGAGATGGGCAAAACGGATACTGACCAGTCAGCTATCAACTTCTAAACCATTAAGAATACTTGCAATGGAACTAGCACACGGCCACATTTCTGGTGGTCATTTAGGAATGGAGAACATAAAAGGTAGCGATCTGTCTAGATTTAATTGACCTGGATTTATGAAGGGCATAGAGAACTAATGTGCAGCCTTTTCCAGCTACCAAAGGAATGCACAAAAGCCATGATTTAAGAACCCCACAATATCATTTCCCATTGTAGACCTCACTTTTGAACACACAGAAATTAAAATGTAGGTATACTTGCAAAACTGAATAATGGCCACCAGTATAACCTGGTATTTTTTTTGAGCAGTTTATGCTTCCTGATTCATCTATTGGCCTTCCTACTGTCCATGCTGGGTCTACCAGCTTCTCCCTTTCTCCCCTGGATTTGCTCTGTATCTGGGCCAGTCAAAGAACCTAAGGGTGTCTTAGGGGCCTTGGCCATCACATTCAACGAAGGGACGGGGGTTACACTTCTGACCTTCCCCTTTATTCCTCTTCTCCTTTGTGATCCCATGGTTTTGTCCGAGGAGGAGGCAGGCATGCATTGGAGGAGTCTGCCATATAGCACTGCCCCTGAGGCAACTCAACCATGCCCACCAATCTTTCCACAGAATTGGGCTATGCTCTCCAGTGCTATGTTCCCAGTCTCCATCAAGCATCGCTGCAGGGAATGCCCATGTAACCATCTACCACCCAGGAAGAGGTACACCAATCTTTCCCCTGCTGCTCTGTCAGTCATCCAAGTTGCTAATCAAATCTGGGTCAGCTGGGCTGCAGTCAGGACTTCATTCCTATATGCCACTGGAGTAGGTTACATCCTGGTAATTATTGATTATTTAACAAAATTTCCTGAGGCAGAAACCTTGGGAAGAGTCAATGCAAAGTGCAAAGAGTCAATGGAAAGGGCATAGTGAAATAATTAGTAATTCTCTTTTCTACATTAATAGCAGCACTCAATTCATACCAGATTGATGCATGAACTTTGACACTGCAGTAAATTTGAGAATTTTACCATGCACTATATGCCAAGTGCATCTGTATAGCAGCTTCAAACAGATGGGATGGCTGAATGTTTTAACTAAATTTTAAAGCCTGTGTTATGAAAACTGGTATCGTCTGCTGCCATTATATTCTCTTTTTTGTAAGAGAAGAGCCCCAAGCCTCTGATGGATTCACACCTTATGTACAGCTGTATGGCAGGCCTTCCCAATGCTTGCTAGATATAGTAAAGAAAACATGGAAGGAAAAAAATTCCCATTCAAAACTATAATGGGACATTGTACAGAGCTGAAGGGCAGGTTAGGAACTGCAATGTCTGTAGTAAGAGAGCATAATGGAGAGGACAGAGTGGGCTCAGCAGAGAACATATAACAAAAATGCTCACGTGAGACAGTTCATATAATGAGATAAGGTACTTGTATTAGCACTTACTGCTGTAAACAAGTTCCTTTCAAAGTGTTGCACCCTTTCGAAGTGACAGAGAAAGTTAATTAAATTATATGGGGAGACAGTTGGGGAAAAGGAAGCTAGATCAAATGTACCACATAGATTTTCTGAAAGCATGGAGACAACTTGAAATTTCTGTAGTAAGTATGTTGGGGGGGAAAGTACAGTTCTGCACACTTGCCATAAATGTAGATGTTCGAGTGTATTCACTGTTGCAGTCATTACCTGTGGGTTATCCTTGCTGTGGTAGACCACGGCCAGCCTGAATACCAGAGTCAATGTTTTTCTGCGTTGGCTGCTGTCGCTTGCTGGCTGACGTCAGGTTGTTAGTGCTATAAAGGAAGGCAGCCGACATCATTACATCAGTTTTTCTTGCCCTAACTAGTCAGAAGCCCAAGTGAATAAGGTGAAGTCATCCTGGTGGCTAAAAGCCACTGTTACAAACTTATGTTGCTCTTATGAAAGAAGATATAAGGGGGAAGGAGGGTGGGAAACCAGGACTGCAACAGTGAATACACTCAAACATCTACATTTATGGTAAGTGTACACAACTGTACTATGTTCTTCGTGTTTCACTGTTGCAGTCATCACCTGTGGGAGGATTCCCAAAGCTGAGAAGAGGAGTGGTAGGCTCAATAAGAAATCTACGAATGGGTCAGCATGCCCTACAGAACTGCAGAGGCAAACCCTGCCCTAGACTTGGAAAATGGAGGTAGGTGGTAATGCTTGGTAAAGGTATGGACAGAGGTCCAGGTGGCAGCCTCCAGGATGTCCTTGGTGGGAATTCCTCTGAGGAATGCTGTGGAAGTAGAGGCTGCCCTAGTGGAATGGGTTCAAATAAACCTAGGGGGGTTTCCCATGCAAACTGTAGCAGAAATGGATACAGTGTGATATCCATTTAGAAATGGTCTGTTTCAAAATGGGCTTCCCCTGCACCCCTGGGGCAAAGCTGACAAGAAGTTGGTCCATTTTCCCGAAGGGTTTAGTATGGTCCAGATAGTATCTGAGCTGTCTGTGCACATCTAGTGAGTGTAGAATTCTTTCCCCCTTGTTTTGAGGGTTAGGAAAGAAGGTGGGAAGATGTATGGCCTGGTTGAGAGTTACATCAGATACCACCTTGGGCATAAAGGAGGGATTGGTCCTCAGGGAGACCCTGTCTGCATGGAAGATGATGAAGGGCTCAATGACCATCAATGCCTGTAGCTCTGAAACCCTTCTGGCTGAAGTGATAGCTAGGAGAAAAACAGTCTTCCAAGAGAGGTACCTTAGTTCTGCTGAGGCAGCAGGTTCAAAAGGAGGTAAAGTAAGTTTATCCAAAACATAATCCAGGTCCCAGGCTGTAGTGGGTGGCCTTCTGGGAGTTCTGATATTAGAAGCCCCTCTGAGAAATTGTTTTTAAGGGATGTGAAAACAGGGGCTGTTCTGTATCAAAATAAGCTGAAATGGCCGAGGCGTGGATTTTAATAGAGGAGAAGTAGAGGCCACTATTAAGTAGCTCCACTAGGTAGTCCAGAATAAGAGGGATGGAAGGTTGAGAGGTACTTCCCTCTCTGGACTGGCTCCAGGAGCAGAATCTTTTCCATTTTCCTGCATAGGATTTTCTGGTGCTGGGCCTTCTGGCCTCTGTGATGATGTCTAGGACCTGTTTGCTTAACAGGGGCCCCTTGTTTGCCTTTAGAGTATAAGCCATGCTGATAGTTTGACAGTCTGTAGGTCTGGGTGCAGCATCCCCCTCTCCCCCGAGTTAAGAGGTCTGAGGTCAGGGGAAGCTGCCTGGGAGGCTGTAAAGTCAGGCTGCACAGTAAGGGGTACTAATGTTGCCTGGGCCAGTCTGGAGCAATGAGGATGGCCTTTGGCCTCTTCTCTCTTATTTTGATCAGAACCTTGGGGATAAGAGGCAGATGAGGGAATGCGTACACAAAAAGGCTGTTCCAGGGGAAGGTCAAGACAGTCACCTTCCAGGCTAGGTGGTGGTACTCCCTGGTACAGAATTTTTTTCAGCTAATGGTTGAGGTGTGAAGCAAAGAGATCCACCTCCCGAGTCCCCCACTCCTGAGTGATCTGTAAAAAGATTTTTCTGTGGAGCTGCCATTCATGGGGGTCCAGTAAGTTTCTGCTTAAGTGGTCTGCTAGGGTGTTGTTGATCCCTGGTAGGTATTGGGCTATCAGGTGTAGTCCCATGGAAGAGGCTGCCAGCCATAGGTTCAAGGCTAGCCTGTACAGAGGGTAAGACTGGGTCCCTCCCTGTTTGTTGATGTACCATATTACTGTTGTGTTGTCTGTTTTGATAAGGAGAACCCCTGGCCTGAGATGGGGTTTGAAGGAAGTCAGAGCCTTTTGTACTGCTATCATTTCCTTCAGGTTGATGTATAAGGGAAGGTGCTGGGCATCCCAAAGACCTTGGGTGCACCTGCCTTCTAGGTGAGTGCCCCAAGTTGTGCCTTAGGCATCGGTGGTAATGGTCTGCCCAGTTGGGTGAAGGGTGAAGGAAAGACCCTTATTCTGAGTACAGGCCCTTGCCCACCAGAGAAACTCGGCCCTTATAGAGGGGATCAGAGGGAGACAGGTCTCTAGAGGCTGACAGTGCTGACACCAAAGGTTCTGTAGGTACCACTGAAGTTTTCTCATGTGAAGCCTGGCCAGAGGAATTAGTAGAATGCAAGATGCCATGTACGCCAAGGCTTGGAGGAACTTCCTGGCAGTGAGCTGAGTTCTGGAAACCAGCCGGGTGAAATAGAGAGGCAAGAAGCTCTGCTTTTCTCAGGATAGGAATGCCATTTGGGATGCTGTGTCCAGCAGTGCTCCCAAACAAATTATCTTCCTGGAGGGTGTCTGCTTTGATTTCTTCTCATTGATGGTGTACCCTAAGGAGGTTAGGACGGTTTTGACAAAGAGGAGGTCCTTGAGGAGCTTTTCTTTGCAGTCTTCCTGAATGATGCAGTCATCCAGGTAAGGGTAAATTTGTATATTTTTCTGCCTGCAGAAGGCTATGGCCGAGGCTAAGCATTTGGTGAATACCCTGGGAGCAGTAGATAAGCCAAGGGGCAGGGAAGAGAACTGAAAGTGTTGTGAGCCTGCTCTGGAGTGAAGGAATTTCCTGCAGGAATCCTTTATGGGGATGTGGAGGTAGGCATCGTTTAGATCTAGGGTTACTAACCAGGCATTTTTTATCAACATAGGCAGCAGCTGCTGTAAGGTTAGCACTTTGAATTTGGGGATCACCAGGAAGGTGGTCAGAATGGATAGATCCAGGATTGGGCGCCAAGTGCTCTCTTTTCTGAGAACCAGGAATAGTCTGGAATAAAACCCTTTGCCTGTTTGATCTGAGTGGACAGGTTCTACTACCCCTTGGGATATGAGAGTTTGGACTTGTTTCAATGCCTCTGCCCACTGATTTGGAGGTAAGTCTGGGTACCCTCTTAGAATTGGGAGTTCGTTGAAGGAGAATTTGTATCCCTGAAAAATGATCTTTAAGACCCATTGGTCCTATGTTACAGAGAGCCAATTTACTTTGCAGAGGGAGAGTCTTCCTCCTAGATTTTGGTGAGCAAAAAGAGGGCAGAGGGGGAAGAGGGAGTCATTGAGAATTTTTGCCATAGAGGGATGGCTTAGAACTCCCTGCCTTTGGAGTGGGAATGGTCCACTGTTTGGTTCTCTGCTGTCCCTGGGATGGGAGTCTGGGTGGTCTGTCTCTGCTGGGCTTACCTTGCCCCTGTATGCTAGGTGCAGGAAAGGACCAGTGTTTTGAGGGAAAATTCCTGCTGAACCATGAGGTTGTACCTGAAGGAAATATTTTACTGTTTGCATAGATTTTGCTTTGTCTTCCATATTTTTAAGCACCTCTTCTGCTTTTTCTCCAAACAAGCAGTCCTTATCCAAGGGTGCATCATGTACTTCAGTTTTACATGATCAGGGAGAGGTTGTTCCTTCAACCATGCATGTCTCTTAATAACAGATCCTGACACTGCTGCCCTGCTGGAGGCTTCTAGGGCGTCATATCCACAGTGTAATGAGTGTTTAGCCACTTGACAAGTAGAGTGCAGTACATCTGCTAACTCTTTTGAATTGGCACAGTCAGGAAAGGTAGAAAGTTTTTGTTTTAACAGTTTCAAAGTGTGTTGTTGATATTTTAACATGTGGAACTGACAGTTGAGAGCTCTAACAGCCAAAGTTGCAGAGGTGTATACTTTTTTACCCCATCTGTCCAGAGCTCTGGAGTTCTTGTCAGAAGGAGTAGGATTCTTTGTAGAACTAGCCTTAGCTCCTTTTGGTCCCTGTGTAATGACCTCCGGGTCTGCAGCAGGATTTCTGTACAGGCATTTGTTAGAATCTGGTACTCTGTAATATCTGTCAGGTTTTCTGGGAGCAGGTGAGAGGGCATCAGGAGTTAAACTGGATTCCTGGAAGACATCATCAACTACCTCTAAGATAGGAGGGATGGCCAAGGGTCTGTGCTAGGGCAGGTCTAGAAAATCTCTTAGTCTTTTCTTAGACTGAGGGAAGTCCTGGGATTTACAGTGGAAATGTTCCCTGAGGGTGTAGAGGGTTTCCCCAAAGGAAAGATGTTCTGGTGGGGAGGCAGAGGGAATGGATTCCTCTGCATCTGAATCCTCATAAGCAGTCAGAAGTTGTTGTTCCTCTTCAAACTCTGAATAATCAGATTCCTCAGAATCCTGTTCTGTGAGTATATCAGGAGAAAGGTCTCTTTTCCTTTCAGAAGTTGTGGTCTGAGTGACTACCCCTGATAAGGGAGATATGATCCCTTGCCATTTTAAGCATTTGAGTTTGGGGAGGAGAAGCAAGAGTAACATGGTGGCTAGAGGTAGTTTTTCTGGGAATGGCCTTGCTTCTAGGTCTAAGTGAGTCCATCAGTCTCAGAGGAATGGTAGTTGGAAGAGAAGACATTGTTTTTTTGTCTGGAATCGGTACTGCAAAGGGCCTCCTTGGAAGCAGGTGCCTGCATCGCTGCTCTGGACCCAAACGAGGCAGAGACAACCAAAGGCTTGGAAGATGAAGAAGATTTCTGTGGCATACTGGACTTCGAAAGGATCTCAGTAGAGGCCTGTGAAGGTATTAAGTCGGGCATCAGAGGGCTGCAAAAGGACTTCACTGAATTCTGGAGAACTGACAACCTGCTTAGCGGTAGCATCGTTAGAAGGCTTGGCCTTATGTGGTCTGTCTCTATCTTTATCCTTACGTTTCTTCAGAAAGTCTACAGAAGGCTGGCTTACTGACACCATTTTGGAATGTGAAGACAGAAGACGAAAATCCCTGGCTACAATAAGAGCTCTACAATGAATGGTTCTCCCATTAAAGAGGGTACAGAACCAGCAACGGGGCACATTGTGATCTGGGCCTAAACAAGTGATGCAGTATGAGTGGAAGTCTTGGTGTGATTTTTGCTTTCGACAGGAGAGACAATTGTTACCTTTTTCAGACATTGGTTAGTGCAAGAAAAAGAAAGGATCCCCAACGGGGTACTTAGTTTTAGACATTTTCAACTGTAAATCAAAACTCTGGTAGCGACCAACCGGCACACTTGCAAACTGCTTCTGCTATGGACACCATGGCAGGAAAGGCTGATGTAATGATGTCAGCTGCCTTCCTTTATAGCACTGATGACCTGACGTCAGCCAGCAAGCGACAGCAGCCGACACAAAAAAAAAATTGACTCTGGTATTCGGGCTGGTCGAGGGCTACCACAGCAGGGATAGCTCACAGGTGATGATTGCAACAGTGAAACACAAAGAATGTGTTAAGATTCCAACAGTTTGTCCTGAAGTCAGAAGCATCCTGGGCCAGTATTATGAACCAGCACCCTACCTCTTCAGTTCTTCAAGTAAAGAGCAAAAAACAAAACAAAATATAAGCACTTCACTGTAATAAGCTGATTGCAACCATCAGCTTATTGGAGTTAGATCTATGCCCCCCCCCCGCTCTTCCATTAGGTTAAAAAAAAAACAGATGTAGCTATTTTATTAAAAAACAAACAAAAAATATATTTTCTTAAACTGTAGCAAACAGTTGCAACAGTTTATACCCTGCCTGCACAGAGCGGTACCGTGTTCTTTTTTGAGTTTAAACAAATAAAAAAAATTATTTTTAAACCATTGCAAACTGCTTACTACAAATGTAGCAAACAGTTGCTACATTGTATACTCTGCCTGCACAGAGCACTATAGAGCTCATGTTTTAGCTAAAAAAAAAGTAGCAAACTGCTTGCTACAATCTAGCAATAGTTGGTACAATTTAGACCACACATAGAGTGCTATGGGTCTCAGGTTTGGCTACAAATATAATACCCACCCCCTTAACCCCCATATAGGAGAAAGGCCCTCTACAACCTCTGAACTTATATATACCAACTCTATAATTACCATACTTCAAATAAATGGGAATATTCCTAGAAATGGCACTTGTGTGTGTGTGTGTGTGTGTGTGTGTGTGTGTGTGTGTGTGTGTGTGTATATATATATATATATATATATATATATATATATATATACACATATAAGACAGGATTTTCAGTAATTCATTCCCCACATACCGGGATTTGGCATTCTGAGTTTCAATATTTGACATTTCAAATGGTTAATCCATAACTAGCCATATTGGAACATAAGAATGCTCATAAATATACTTGGTACCAAAACACCTTGAGTCAAAGGTTGAGGATTGACTTTGTAAGTCGTGTCATCGGATCAGTGATAATATATTCTAGACATTCAGGCCAAGAGAGCTTCTGTACTAATGAAGTCACCACTTGATGGTGGGTTGCATCAGACACATGCAGCTACAGCAGAACAGACATTGGAAAAACAAATGTACTGTGAGGATGTCCTTGAGTGCCAAGTTTCAGCAACTGGGCAGGATGAGTTCAACTTCCACCTCTAAAAGAGCTTCTACTGTGTACCTTTAGAGGTCAAGATATGGAGATATGACTGACTGGCAATCAGTGCTTATAATGGTGGTAACCTTAAGAACCTGTGTTGAATATCAAGAGTCAGTAAAGCCAACAGGTTAAATCAAGTAGCCTTCTGTGTAATGGTAATGGGAGGAAGTCTCAACTGACCAGTTGGCACTAAAAGGCCAAGAAGTCAATAGCAGTTGAAGTATGGGAGGAATTTGGAAAAGTCAGAGAGAGTGACTTTCAGATGGTATAAAACAGATTCTGGCAAACCATCTAGTGACTTAAGAGGAAAGACAGAACACTGCTCAGGAAGAAGAAACTGACCTCAAGTAGAAACAGTATCAGAAGTTAGAAGGAACACTTTGATGAGCGGCTATATCCAACAGATATAACCTTCTCTGAGAGAAAATGCCAGATATTGATAGTGGAAACAGATCCATTTCAGTAGATGAGGCCACTGTGGCAATGAAACTGTTCCATTGTGGTAAGGAATGAGTGGATATACTTCAGTTAGAAATGCTGCAAGCAATGGGCACTGTTGTGAGGTTATATGTAAAACACATTTTTACTATTGTGAGGATTGTCAGATTTGGTTGGTGGAGGAAATGACTCTCATTTTAAGAAGGGGAACATGAGGGTGTGCTCCAGTTACATAGTGATTGCACTCTACAGCCTGCCTGAGAAAGTCTATGCTAAAGTGATGGAGAGGAGACATAATCCAGTAGCTGAGTCTCTGATTCAGGAGCAACAATATGGATTTCATCCTGATTGTGGAACAGTGGATCAACTCTGTCCTTGAGAGATACTGGATGGACAGAGTTTCCCAACACTGTCTACATGTTTTTTTATGGAAAACAAAACCTCAGTATTGCAGCAAAGAACCTACAAAGCCAGCTCCACAGTCAAAATCTTTAATACGATAAAATCCAAGAGTTAAGCGTTTCCTTCCTAAGTTATGTTGGAATTTCATCAGAAGTAAAAAAACATTTACCATGCAATGCATTAAGTAATCCACCGCATTAAATTACGTGTTAAAATTAACCAATAAAATCACTTGAAATCAAGATATTTAAATTTTATAACTGAACTAATAGATACTGCTTCATTCTTTCAGGGGTAACTGGTTGCATTTATCCTAATCTGGCAATGCAACTCACAAGCATCAAGATGCTCATCCACAACTCTCCCCTGGATGTCTTTCTTAATTTATTTAATAACCAAGAAACCAAATGAATGTGTTTCATCCCTCATATTATGCCTAAAAAGGGCATTTGTAGTTTTTTGTTTGTTAATGTCCAAACTATGCATACATACAGTCCCTTAGCTTTCAGGTGGTTCTCCCCACATAGAAAGCAGGACACTGCTTATGTTGAGCAAAATGAACTACATTTGAACTACAACAATTGTCATGCTCCACAACTTTATATGCGACATATTTAATTGTAAACACATTTCCACAAATTATTTTAGGGCAAATTATTTTAATTACTTTAGGGGTGAGAGGATGGCCTAATGGTTAAGGTGTTTGCCTTACAAACACAAGCTGCAGGGTTTGAGTTTCACAAGGGATAATTGACTTGGCTTAAAATGGCTCACAAGGGCAGTTAGCTTAGTACAAATATATGAACCTATGAAAACCACATTTCTTCATACCATAGGCAAGATCCTGTGCCACCCCTCTGTAAAAACCTACTAAACAATTCTTGAAATATTTGTCTTTTCTATAGACAAAATCAGCTTTCCGCCCACTTTCTAAAGAATATTGGTGTGCAAACTATACACATTCCCATTCTTTCTAATGGCTGCAGCAATAACCACGCTATCCAAATTGAAGGTGGGAATAAACATTCTCTCTCTTTATGACCCCCAACTTCATGGGTATTTTCTATTCCTAATAACCTCCTTCTTAATTTCATTAAGGAATTCAAAAGGGTTCCCCCTCTTTATGAGCATGTTGATAAGAATATCACATTTAGGGTGAAAGATTTCAAATTTAGAAATCATCCTTGCCAATCTCACTAGATGGCCTTTTACCACTGATTTATTTTGATGTTTTGGGTGCCAACTAGAGAAATGTAGATATGAGTTGGAGAATCTTGGCTTATGAAAAATATTGGACCTAAATCTCCAATTGTCTATATCCATACTAAATTTCACATCCAAGAAATTAATTTTTTGCTCATTTCACTGGGATGAAAAAGACAAACATTCAACAGTATTGTTGATGTACCCCAAAAATTCTTTTAACTTGTCTTGGGTGTCTCTCCATAAAATAAACACATTGTCCAAAAATGAGTGTATAAGACCCAGCTCTCCTTAAAATCACTGTTAATTGTGTACTGGTCTTCTCACTCAGCTATAACATAATTTGCAAACATGGGGGAGCAAACAGCCCCCATGGAAACTCCTGTAATTTGCTTGAAAAACTGACCTTCAAAATGCAAAAAGTTGTTTTTCAATACAACTTTCATTAATGTAGTCATGGCATATACTCTCCATTTTTCTAAATTAGTACATTTATTAAGCTGGTTCTCAAACCAAATGAGACCTGTTTGGTGTGGGATAACTGAAACTAAGCTATATACATCTATGATAACAAAAATAACATCGGAAGAAAAGTTAATGCTATTCAGTTTTCTTAACAAATGCCAGCAATCTGGTCAATTTTGTTTAATCCTTCCTTTAGGTTAAATTTTATTTATTTATTTATTTATTTCAGTTTGATGACCAGGAAAGTCCCCGAGCCTAAAAAGAGCCCATTTTCAGTAGAGGCCCGGGGAGAAAAGCTCCAGTAACAATGGCAAACATATTAGCATATACATATACAAAGCAAAGAAGTCATACAGCTTTATGCAGCATTCTACAGTAAAAATTTCTACATTCATGTTTAGAACATGCTGCACCCACAATTGGATGAAAGGGTGGATTGTTCATATCAGAATGAATCTTTAGTATGCTAAAAATTTGGGCCCCTACTGGTTTAGAATTGCACTGTTGGAAACTCCTGGTGTTCTGTCTGCAGTGAGATTCTTAAACAATCTGGAAATATATCGCTGATTGATAAGCATATTTCTTGGCATTTTAACCTTTCAGCATTCTGCATTGTCTTAATTTTGCCTGACTGAATTATTTTATATATTTTCTGGCATTGTTTTCCGTTTCTTATCTGTCCTGAAACTGCACTGTTTTCTGTTTCTCGTCTCTCCTGAAACTGCGTCCCCCCCTATTCCTGTGGTGAAGTTTATAAAACTGCTCTAACAGCTTTTGTATTATCTGATTGCTTCAAGGCTTGCTGATTTAATAATAGTTTCTGTTTGTAAATTACTGCATACACTGTTGGAAACTCTTGGTGTTCTATCTGCAGTGTGATTCTCAAACAATCTGGAAATATATTGCTGACTGATAAATATATTTCTTAGCAATTTAAACTTTCAGTGTTCTGCATTGTCTTAATTTTGCCTGACTGAATTATTTTATATATTTTCTGGCATTAGTTTCTGTTCCTCATCTGTCCTGAAACTGTTTTTCCCCTCCCTCCACCCTATTCTTGTGGTGGTGTCATAGTTGGTGGCTTTGCAGTTGCCCGTCCCTACTGTAAATTTGATCTGGGATACCCCTCCCACTCTGGTGTTCACTCTACTTAATACAGAGAGAACATTTGAGAAGGCCAACCCACTTAGGTTCTTAACTTTGAATTTTTCTTCTGCTCCTTCTTTCTCTCTTCTTGCACTTTACTAAAAAAATGCACTTTATTTTGCTTTTGCCTCATCTAAAAAGTACACAGTTGTATTTATTCTACTCCATTTATTACTGCTTGGTAGTAGCCTGATTAAATTGTAACTGTTACTCTAAGCCTTTTGGTTTAAGCACTTGGGCTCCAGACCAGTTGTTTTACATTAAGAAGGTTTGTGGTCTGCACTGTTTTGGCAGCACAGGTAGCTTACATCCTTCTAAGTTGGGAACTGCTGATTAAAGGCTCAGTGTCTGTTATTCTAAAAGTGTGTTAGTTCTGGTTAAAGCACTTGGGCTTCAGGCCAGTTATTTTTCATTAAGAAGGTTTGTGGTCTGCACTCTTGTGGGAGGAGAGGCTAGATTCTGCCCTTCTGAGCTGGGAATTTCTGGTTAAAGGCTTATTGTGCCTGCTTATTTGAACTGTTTCTTTCTGAAACTGGTGCGTCTTGGTTGCTGTAGCATAGACTAGATTCAGGCATCCTGAATCTAGTTTTGTTTGTATAACTTGAGCATTAATCCAGGTCATCTCTTTTGGAGAAGGTTCCTCTGCACCCTAGTGGCAGGAGTGTGTAATTAGAACTTGTCTGATTAAAGATTGCTGGAACAGGGCTCAGTTTTGAGCTTTTTTACTGGTTAATTGGGTGATTTGTTTAAATCAGTTTACTCATTGTCTATTGTTATATAACAAATTGCACTTTATTCATTTGCTTTTACTGTATTTGTCTTTCTTCCTACTTTATTACTTTATTTTGCTTTTGCTGCTTGTTCTTAAAAGTACTTAATTGCATTTATTCTGCTGCATTTATTACTGCTTGTTAGTAGCCGGATTAAATTGTAACTGTTATTCTAAGCCTTTGGTTGAAGCACTTGGGCTTCAGACCAGTTGTTTTACATTAAGAAGGTTTGTGGTCTGCACTGTTGTGGCAGGACAGGAAGCTAACATCCTTCTAAGTTGGGAGTTGCTGATTGAAGGCTTAGTGTCTGTTATTTTAAAAGAATAATTTTAATTATGTTAAAGAAAAATTTTTAACATAATTAGCAAACATGGGGGAGCAAGCAGCTCCCATGGCAACTCCTGTAATTTGCTTGAAAAACTTACCTTCAAAATGCAAAAAGTTGTTTTTCAACACAACTTCCATTAATGTAGTCATGGCATATGCTCTCCATTTTTCTAAATTAGTACATTTATTAAGCTGGTTCTCAAACAAAATGAGACCTGTTTGGTGTGGGATAACTGAAACTAAGCTATATACATATATGATATCAAAAATAACATCGGGAGAAAAGTTAATGCTATTCAGTTTTCTTAACAAATGCCAACAATCTGGTCAATTTTGTTTAACCCTTCCTTTAGGTTAAATTTTATTTATTTATTTATTTCAGTTTGATGACCAGGAAAGTCCCCTGAGCCTAAAAAGAGCCCATTTTCAGTAGAGGCCCGGGGAGAAAAGCTCCAGTAACAATGGCAAACATATTAGCATATACATATACAAAGCAAAGAAGTCATACAGCTTTATGCAGCATTCTACAGTAAAAATTTTCTACATTCATGTTTAGAACATGCTACGCCCACAATTGGACGAAAGGGTGGATTGTTCATATCAGAATGAATCTTTAGTATGCTAAAAATTTGGGCCCCTACTGGTTTAGAATTGCACTGCTGGAAACTCCTGGTGTTCTGTCTGCAGTGTGATTCTTAAACAATCTGGAAATATATCGCTGATTGATAATTATATTTCTTGGCATTTTAACCTTTCAGAGTTCTGCATTGTCTTCATTTTGCCTGACTGAATTATTTTATATATTTTCTGGCATTGTTTTCCGTTTCTTATCTGTCCTGAAACTGCACTGTTTTCTGTTTCTCATCTCTCCTGAAACTGTGTTCACCCTATTCCTGTGGTGAAGTTTATAAAACTGCTCTAACAGCTTTTGTGTTATCTGATTGCTTCAAGACTTGCTGATTTAAAAATAGTTTCTGTTTGTAAATTCCTGCATACACTGTTGGAAACTCTTGGTGTTCTGTCTGCAATGTGATTCCCAAACAATCTGGAAATATATTGCTGACTGATAAGTATATTTCTTAGCATTTTATACTTACAGAGTTCTGCATTGTCTTAATTTTGCCTGACTAAATTATTTTATATATTTTCTGGCATTAGTTTCTGTTCCTCATCTGTCCTGAAGCTGATTTTCCCCTCCTCCCACCCTATTCCTGTGGTGGTGCTATAGTTGGTGGCCTTGCAGTTGCCCGCTCCTACTGGAAATTTGATCTGGGACACCCCTCCCAGTCTGGTTTTCACTCTACTTAATACAGAGAGAACATTTGAGAAGGCCAACCCACTTAGGTTCTTAACTTTGAATTTTTCTTCTGCTCCTTCTTCCTCTCTTCTTGCACTTTACTAAAAAAAATGCACTTTATTTTACTTTTGCCTCATCTAAAAAAGGACTCAGTTGTATTTATTCTACTCCATTTATTACTGTTTGGTATGATTAAATTGTAACTGTTACTCTAAACCTTTTGGTTTAAGCACTTGGGCTCCAGACCAGTTGTATTACATTAAGAAGGTTTGTGGTCTGCACTGTTTTGGCAGGACAGGTAGCTTACATCCTTCTAAGTTGGGAACTGCTGATTAAAGGCTCAGTGTCTGTTATTCTAAAAGAGTATTAGTTCTGGTTAAAGCACTTGGGCTTCAGGCCAGTTATTTTTCATTAAGAAGGTTTGTGGTCTGTACTCTTGTGGGAGGAGAGGCTAGATTCTGCCCTTCTGAGCTGGGAATTTCTGGTTAAAGGCTTATTGTGCCTGCTTATTTGAACTGTTTCTTTCTGAAATTGGTGCGCCTTGGTTGCTGTAGCATAGACTAGATTCAGGCATCCTGAATCTAGTTTTGTTTGTATAACTTGAGCACTAATCCAGTTGGGAGTTGCTGATTGAAGGCTTAGTGTCTGTTATTTTAAAAGTGTATTAGTTCTGGTTTAAGAACTTGGGCTTTGGGCGAGTTATTTTACATTAAGAAGGTTCATAGGTTCATAGGTTCATAGGTTGGTACTAGGCTATCAGCCCTAGGGCCTATACAAGCCTAGCCATAACAATTCCCTGGCTATTTCTTCCCACATTATTTACTTTCCTGGACCCCTGTCTAGCAGGGCGACTGATGTGATCCCTGGGGTGAATTTCCTTTCTCCCATCCAATCGTCAAGGTTCCTCTTGAAGAGGTCTAAAGAGGCACTCTGCTTGACATGTATAGGCAATCTATTCCAGAGTCTGGGGAGTCTCTGGGTCAGGAACCTATCCCTCCAGCATGTTTTGTTTATTGTGATGACAAGGTTTAGATCCCTGGAGCGTGTAGCTCTGAGGGATTGGGATTTCTTTAAGTGTAGCATGTCCAACAGCTCTGGGTTTGACATGGCCTTGTATGTTAAGCAGAGATCGCCTCTGAGTAGACGATATGCGACAGAGTATAGCTGGAGTTTTTTAAGGCGGTCAGCGTAGGGCATCTGCTTTAGGCCTGTTATTCTTTTAGTGAGGTATTTCTGAGGCCTTTCCATTTGTTGCAGATGTCTTGAGAGGTACATACCAAATGGGGCGTTGTATTCTATAATGGGTCTAATGAGGGATGAGTACAGTGGGACAATGACCTCCTTTTTTCTGGATGAAAAGCCCTTCGTGATGAGGTGTGCCACATAGAAGGATTTCCTGACTGTTGTGGCGATGTGGTTATCGAAGGTAAGACCACTTTCCACCTGTGTCCCTAAGTCTCTTATCACACTTTCTGTGTTTAGTGTACTGCCACCTATATGGTAATTCATGGATACATGTTTTTCCCAAAGGGATAACAATACATTTCTTGGCATTGAGCTTGAGCCCATGGCTCTGGCACCAAGCATCTGTTTCTGTAAGGCCCTTTTGTAGAGTATCCACATCATTTGGGGATTCAATAATGGCTCCCAGTTTGCAGTCATCTGCAAACTTTGTTAGCCAGAGTCCCTTAGTGTTGACCTGTACTTCAGATAAGTAGATGCCAAACAAGAGCGGCCCCAGGACTGAACCCTGAGGTACTCCACTTGTCACTTGTCTGGAGCTGGATTTGGAGTCGGCTACTTTTACAGTGTGGATTCTATCAGTAAGCCATTTAGCAACCCATTGGGTGACATAGGGATTAATGCCCAACTTAGTAAGTTTATCTATGATTCCAGAGTGGGGGATGGTGTCAAAGGCCTTGGCAAGGTCTAGATAGGCTGTGTGGACCACCTTACCCTTGTCCATGGCTCTGGAGACTGATTCAAAGAAGTCAATCAGGTTCAGGAGACAAGATCGGCCCTTCATAAACCCAAACTGGGTGGGGTCCAGTATTTGAAGGTTGCCAATGTCTTTGTTTATAAGTTCCATGATAATACGCTCCATGGCCTTGCAGATAAGGCTTGTCAGACTGATGGGACGGTAGTTTCCGGGATCCAAGGTGGATCCCCCCTTGTGGATTGGGATAACTGTAGCTCTGCGCCACTCAGTGGGCACGAAACCTGAGGTGAGGCTATGATTAAACATGACACTTAGGTGAGGTGCCAGTTCATATTGTAGTTCATGTAGTACACAGCCCGGGATGTCATCTGGTCCCATGGATGCTGTATTCTTGGCTTTAGAGCGTGCGTTTTGTACCTGTGTGGCCGTTATTACTGGAATTTGGCAATCTTCCGGTATTGAGATGGGCCATTTAGGGGGTGAGGTGTGGTCTGCACTCTTGTGGGAGGAGAGGGTAGATTCTGCCCTTTTGAGCTGGGAGTTTCTGGTTAAAGGCTTATTGTGCCTGCTTACTTGAACTGTTTCTTCCTGAAATTGGTACGCCTTGTTTACTGTAGCACAGACTAAATTCAGACCTGCTGAATCTAGCTTTGTTTTTATAACTTGAGCACTAATCCAGACCATCTTTTTTTAGAACTTTCCCCTGCACCCTAGTGGCAGGAGTGTGTAGTTAGAACTTCTCTGATCGAAGACTGCTGGAATGGGGCTTGGTTTTTAGCTTTTTATTGCTTAACTGGTTAATTTGTTTAAATTAGTTTGCTCATTTTCTACTGTTATATTAAAAAAAATATATATATATATATATATATATATATATATATATATATATATATATATATATATATATATATATATATATACACTTTATGCATCGCCGCTTAGCTAGGGTTAAAATATTCCCGGCACCATAAAGTCTGCTCTTCAAATTTTCCCTTAGAACTAGCCATTTGTTTAGTTTTAGCACTAAAATCTGTTTCTTTGAGCTCAGCACTTGTTCAGAACTCATTGTAAGTACTAAATAAGCTACAAATTACTACAGCACTCAACTTTCTTCACTTGTCTAGAGGAAAACAGTTTTTAGTACTTAATAAATAAGCACCTATCCAGGCATGTCTAAGGGTCAGCTCCTGGTGTTTTCTCCTGGCTATCTGATGAATCTGTGCATCTTGGGACAATGCAGCAATTGCCTCGTACACAGACAACCCTCTCCTCCTACTACCCAACACTACAACCTGTGAAAGATGCACTTATATAGCCAAACAGGAAGCAAAGCTCTCTTCTCCCAAGACTGGACTAGACAGTCAAGAGGAGAAAGTAAACACTTGCACCACACCACACTCATCACATAGTCCCTCAAAACCAAGAACACAAAAACACACACACAGAAACATGAAACATACACCTATATTTGCAAAGGCTCTCAATAAAAATCTGCTCAAGCAACAGAGACCTCCAAAGCAGAAATGCAAGCAACCTCCACCCCCAACACAACCCAAATGACACATAGCCCACAAACTCAGTGTGCCACTCAACCACAGCCCATAAGGCATAACAACGTACCCAACACTCTAGTCATTGGTGACTCTATAATCAGGCACACTGATGTTCCACTCACCAGGCTAAACAAGGAGAAAGTTACTGTCAGCTGCCAGTCGGGTGCCAGGATCCACCACATAATGCACGCACTCAGGTCACTCCACAACAAGTACAAATATGACTCTGTTATTGTCCATGTTGGTGTGAATGACCTGAGATATACCTCCCTAGACTACATGAAAAGAGACATAGAGGGGATCTCTGATCTTGTAGCCCAGGCAGGTATGACCCTAGCCCTGAGTAGCATCCTGCCATCACCCAGAATGATACCAGAGTACAAGAAAAAAATTATTAACCAATAATTGGCTAAGCTTCTGGTGTCATTCTAAGGGGGTCCAGTATCTGTCTGCCTAAGATGACATGATCGACAGACCACAATGGTTTGCCAGAGATGGCCTGCACTTGTCACCCTTAGGATTCCTGATACTGGCTAAGGCTCTTGCCAACCCTATAGTGCCTTTTTTAGGCAAGGTTCAAATGACAAATTCACCACCTTAACTGGTACAAGCAAGCAAAATCTGAGGGTAATGCTACTCAATGCTAGACGTCTAAACCTCAAAATGCATTCACTCGAGGCACTCCTTGAAATGGAGAATATCGACATCTGTGCAGTGACAGAGACCAGGTTCAAGGCTCCAGAGAGCACCCCTGCATTACCAGTCTATAATTCATACCACACCTTTCGGCCACCTAACCTGGACCGAAACACTAAAGGGGGAGGCGTGTCCATATTCATTAATGATATTCACATGTCCAGGCTAGTTGCTCAGCATAATGCATCCAAGATTATCCAAGTGAATTCCCATTAGGGAAACAACCGTAAAAAATTTCTCCAAAGCCAGCTTCATGCTTCCTAAGACAGAAGTGGCAAACTTCACGACACCCATACAGATGGACAATAGAGGTACGACTGCTGAATCCTACACAAATGCACTTTATAAGCACTTACACGAGTGCATGGATCGTGCTATCCCTAACAGAACCAAGATGCTATCCTTCAAAAAAGGAAGCCAATCTGGTGGTCTTCTGCCATAAACAAACTCTACAACAGAAGAAAGAAACTGTTGCAAAAAAAAGAGTAAAATCCCATGATTGGAGGAACTCCATGGTCAGCCTCAGTAAGAAGCTGAGATCCCTCATAAAATCCTTCAAAGCTAGTTATGAAAACAAAATTGTCACTGATTCTAAAGACAACCACAAAGCATTCAATAACTATGTCAAGAATCTCTATGGCAACACTCAGATCTGCTCTGAGTTACAGCACAATGGCACTAAATATACAGAACCAACTGATACTGCCAACATCCTGGCAGATAGGTTCAGTGCTAACTTTACCTCCCTCTCACCCCCTAAAGGGCCCATCTCTATACTGGAAGAATGCAAAGTTCCTGTAATCAAGGCTGCACAGGTAAAAACCTCACTCTCCAAAGTCAAGAACACAACATCCATGGGACCTGACAACATCTCAGGCTGCCTGCTACACAAACTATAGAGTGAACTGGCACCCCACCTAAGTACCATGTTCAGTCATAGCCGCACCTCAGGCTTTGTGCCCATTGAATGGCACACCGTGATGGTTATCCCACTCCACAAAGGGGGAGCCATGACAGACCCCGGGAACTACCGCCCCATTAGCCTGACGAGCCTGGTCTGCAAGGCCATGGAACATATCATCATGGAACTCATAAAAAAAGACATTGGAGATCTCCAAACTCTGGAACCCACACAGTTCGGGTTTGTAAAAGGCAGATCATGTCTCCTAAACTTGATAGACTTCTTTGAAGCAGTCACTAAAGCCATAGATGATGATAAGGTGGTTCACACAGCCTATCTAGATCTCACCAAGGCATTTGACACCATCACCCACTCTGGAATTATATATAAACTCACTAAACTAGGTATAAATCCCTATGTCACAAGATGGGTTGCCAACTGGCTTACTGAGAGAACCCACACCGTGAAAGCAGCAGACTCCAAATCAGACTTCAGACTAGTGACAGGTGGAGTACCACAAAGTTCAGTCCTGGGTCCCACCCTTTTTCGGTCTCTACTTCTCTGAAGTACAGGCTAACACAGAAGGTCTTTGGCTAACTAAGTTCGCAGATGACTGCAAACTAGGGGCCATAATTGAAACTCCTAACGATGTGGACATCCTAAAAAAGAGCCTCACTGAGACAGATGCCTGGTGTCAAAGCCATGGCCTCAAGCTCAATGGCAAAAAGTGCATTGTCATCCTCTTTGGTAAAACCTCTGTACCCATGAACTACCACATAGGCAGTAGTCTACTTAACACCGAAAGTGTGATAAGAGACCTTGGGACACAGGTGGACAGTAGTCTCTCCTTTGATAATCACATTGCCACAGTGGCCAGGAAATCCTTCTACTTGGCACACCTCATCACAAAAGGTTTCTCATCCAGAAAAAAAGAGGTCATTGTTCCCTTCTACTCATCACTCATTAGACCCATTATAGTGTACAACACTCCTTTTGGTATGTACCTCACAAGACATCTACAACAACTGGAAAGGCTGCAGAAATACCTCACAAAGAGGATTACTGGCCTCAAACAAATGCCCTACACATACCATCTCAAAAAACTCCAGCTTTACTCCATTGCATATCACCTACTCAGAGGTGATCTCTGCCTAACATACAAAGCTATGTCAAACCCAGAGCTGTTGGACATGCTCCACTTAAAGAAATCCCAATCCCTCCGAGCTACACGCTCTAAGGACCTAAGCCTTGTCACCACAATAAACAGAACATGCTGGAGGGATAGATTCCTGTCCCAGAGACTTCCCATACTCTGGAACAGACTACCTATCTATGTCAAACAGAGCTCCTCATTAGCACTCTTCAAGAAAAATCTTGATGATTGGATGGGAAATAGGAAATTCACCCCAGGGATCACTTCCATGGCTCTGCTTGACAGGGGCACAGGAAAATAATTTTCTTGGGTGGCGAAAGCCAGGGTATCTTTTTAGCTAGGCTTATAGAGTGCCTAGGGCCAATAGCTTAGTACCTATGAACCTATGAACCTATATATACTAAAATTCACTCTCAGATATCTGCTTTTGTAACACAATGTCCTACAACAGTCTATCATTTTTTTCAAGAAACAAGTTATTTTAGAATATTCAAAATTTGATTAGTTTCCAGAGCTTGTTTACTATATGGCATTCCATCCTCATTTTTGAGGAGTAGAGGTTGTGTCTGCATTATTAGCATTAAAATAAATGCATTTGACATTAGCATAGGACTCCAGTTGTTGAATGTCTTGTCTCATCTCCTGTTTGGGATTCTCATGGAGAAATATCAGAGTATAGCTACGGTCTGGACAGTGTCTAGTCTGTGTATATGAGTATTGCCTCTTTGCTGTTTTCAGATGAGATTGTCCTTTTAGTCTCACATTGCTGTGATTTTCAGTGTGCAGTGGAGAAATTGCTTGTGAATTATTTGGGATGAAAATTAGCATTGCCAAATCAGAGGTCATGCTTTTTCGCAAAAAAAGAAAATGAATGAATCTGTAGAGGTGAGGGGTGAAAAGCTACCTGAGATGATGCGCATGCAAGGTGAGGTCTCGCTCATGAGTGAAGCTAGAAGGAAATCAGGAAACTAACCAGAGGCTGGGTCCAGTGATGGCAGTACTACAGGTGTTGTACTGGACTGTAGTGCTAACGCAATAACTGCAACAAAGGACAAAGCTTTTAGTTTATGTCACCATCCTTTCTTACAGTCATTACTTTTGGGAATAATCAAAAGGATGAAACTGCAGGTACGAGAGAAAGAAATGAGGTTCATATGCAGGATTGCTGTACTCAGTCCCAGTGATAGAAATTATTCCTCAGCAATCCAGAAGGATCTTGAAGTGCAGCTTTTGGACCAAGAATAACCAGCTGAGGTGGTTTGAGTCCACTGGGGAGGATGCCCCCTAGGTGTCTCCAATGGGAGAGGTACTAACTATGGCCTGTTAGGGAAAGGCCCCAGGGCAGACCCAGGACACAACAGAAGTTGTATTTCTCCATTTATTAGGAACAGGGGGATCCTACAAGAAGAGCTAGAAACTGTTGTTTCGGATATTGAATTATTATATACCAGGGCGGCCACGGTGGTGCAGTCGTTAGCATTGCCACCTCACAGCAAGAGGTTCTCTGGTTCGATTCTCAGCTGGGGTGCCTTCTGTGTGGAGTCTGCATGTCCTCCCTGTGGTCGTGTGGGTTTCCTCCGGGTGCTCCGGTTTCCTCCCACATCCCAAAGACATGCAGTAGGTGGATTGGACACTCTAAATTGGCCCTAGGTGTGAGTGCGTGAATGTGTGTGTGCCTTCTGTGGAAGGTTGGGTGCCGGGCTGGCAACTCAACACCATAAAACTCCACTGCCAATCATGAGAGAACAGATGATCCGCTGTGGCTACCCCTAACCGGGAAAAGCCGAAAGAAGAAGAAGATATACCATCCTCAGCTTTGCTATGAGCATGTCATGTCCTAGGAAAGAAGTTTTGAAAATAGATGTACGGATGGACTCTACTCTGAAATGGACCATAAACAGTGTTAATTTTAGACTTAATCGGATGTTTTACACCTTCCCTTCTCCTAATGTCAGCCATATATTACTACCGATTTGCATGATTGGAGCTTGGTCATTTGACTCAAAGGTAAATAACTAATGCTACAATGTTACAGTGTTTAAAAACTTTAAAATGTATACTTATTGTATAACTTATCTGTTATGGATAACATGATCCAGAACAGATCTGCAATGAAAAAGCATTGAAGATGGTGTGGGCTGGCTTTCTCTTTTACCTGGGGATGCCAGGGAAAGGTTGGCCTGATGCTGGACATTTACAGAATTGTGGGAATCAGGTTGGTCAGGCAGACAACTGCTTTTGACTAATTCTCATATTTAAGAAATTCTACTGCAACAGTGATCCGTGGAAAAAGCATCTACTTTCAAAAACTAAATACATGTTCCCAGTGCTAGCCATATTTAGCAATAAGGAAGTATAAAAACTAATGCCGGGGTGGTGAATTATCCTCAATACTATAACATACCTCTAAACTTCTTCACTTACAAATTTTGGACAAAGTCAAAAATAATGGGGTAGTGGGACAAAGACCCAAAATTGGGACAGTTTTTATGTATTAATCTAATTGGCTTAAACGGTTAATAAAACAGTAGCCTTTGCATCACAATATGTTTTCTGAAAAACAGAAAGCATGAATCTCTAATGTCTGGCATTATTGACTGACTGCAATCCTCAGTGATTTACCAAAAAAAATCTAAAATTGTATTGAGGACAGGGTAAAAAATATTAGATGAAATTAGAGAAGTTAGGCAAAACTCTGGACAGTTGTGAAGTATATTTTTAAACACTAGTGGTGTTTCATAAATTGCATGAATACATACAGCTCAGCTTCTGCAATATGCTAAGCGGGGGTGATGCCAGGTGTATACAATTCTCATTTATTTCACCATTCACTCTTGTTTTGTCTCACTTATAAATCACTTTGGATAACCAGAAGGATGCCTTGTACAGTCCCATCTCATAACAACACTTAATTTGAAATTACTTATATACTACCTCTGGAACTGAAACTTTAAGTTCCTAATGTATAACAATGAGCTTATTATGTCCTTATTTTCTAAATCTATAAAGACAGTTTGTATTAATAACAGCATAGTGATTTGTTTCCAGTGACACCACAGTTCTACAGTGATTAAAAAGTACTGGTTGCGTCATTTTTCTTATCTTTCAACCATGGCATGTGGTACAGAAAATGCCCACTGGCAAAAGTTGGTGACTGTAGGTTATAGGAAGAAAAACAAAATTTGAAAATACTGCTAAACCTGTCAGCCTGTCACTGAGGGCAAAAAGTAAACTCTAACCTCAGTGCCATCAGTGTAGGGAAGGCGTGAAGTGCTTCCATAGACTATAATGGGCGTACCACCACACATGCACAGAAATGCTTCCATTAAAGTCTATGAACTTTATATTGGCTGTAGTTTAATAAAAAGTTTATAAAGCTTGTTACTAAAAAGCTGCCCAAATAAATGAAGAAGGATAAAAATGGATTGTGGCACTCAACTCATTAGATGCACCTACAGATATGACAAATACACTTTAAGGTTCTTTCTCTCAGTTCCAAGGATGAGGTTCAGTCATGACCTCTGCTCACTGTTTGCATTCCATCTAGATCTCTTCCCCTTGGGTAGTGCAGTATCTACCTCCCCTTTAAAAGTTGCTGTTTGATTGGCTGCATTAAAATTTCCATATATACATTGCATTTTCTCTTGCCGTTGTAAATTGGGCCATTGTTGAGAATGCCCGAGAAGGACTAGTTCACTTACCAGGATAACAAATTAAATGAATATTGTATAAAGCTGTAAAAGAAAAACAATGTTTACATATCCATGTCTGGATTCCGGCAACAAATATCACTATTTGACCATGAAAAGCCATGTGGCTATACATTCTGTGAACAGTAACAGACAGCAGCAGGGAGGCACATGAAAACAAAATCATTTGTCAAGTCTTAGCCTGTGGAGAATCAGGCATATTACATTGTTTTACAACAAATTAGATACTGCTTTTCATTAATGACTGCTACCACCAAGCACTTAGATATGCATTGTTACCTCAAATCTCTGTCCTTGAACAAATGGGAATAAGGGGGCATCTCTTTCTTCATTACCCCAGTGTCCACCTAAGCACGAGTTTCTCACAACAACTTTTCCTTCTGAGTCATCAAAGCGTATATTGAAATGGAATGCAATATCATTGCCTTTGCGAAAATCAAAGGTGAATCTGCAAGAAAACAAAAGAATTTTCATCAGCAGCAGTACATTTTCAAGAAAAAACTTGTCATAAGGACAGGTAGCTTACATCCTTCTAAGCTGGGAAGTGCTGATTGAGGGCTCAGTGTCTGTTATTCTAAAAGTGTATTAGTTCTGGTTTAAGCACCTGGGCTTCAGGCCAGTTATTTTACATTAAGAAGGTTCGTGGTCTGCACTCTTGTGGGAGGAGAGGCTGGACTCTGCCCTTCTGAGCTGGGAATTTCTGGTTAAAGGCTTATAGTGCCTGCATATTTGAACTATTTCTTACAGTAATTGGTACACCTTGTTTGCTGTAGCATAGACTAGATCCAGGCCTGCTGAATCTAGTTTTGTTTGTATGCTTGTTATTTCCCTGAAAAGCTAATTCCACCTAAAACGCGGCTTTTCAGCGCTTCTGTGGATCCCTAGTGATATCTGCATTGCTTACTATACTTATTTCCTTGTTTCACTTGAAAGAAAGTTACTGTTTGTCATTTTTGCATTTAAGTTACTTGGCACTTGCTCACTAAAGCAATTATATAAGTCAGCACTAAAAGCACTACACCATCACAAACTCCCCTTGAGTACCTTGCTCCCCATTGGCCATTTTTTTCAATTATAAAGAAATTATAAAGAAATTCCCAATACTATTCTAGCATGTCCAAAGGTCAGTTGTCAATCTCCTCTCTGGTCCAGCTGGTGAATCTGGGAATCTTGAGGCAATGTTACAACTGCCTCATGTACACAGACAACCCTCTCCTCCTCCCAACAAATTCCAACACATGTGAGAGATGCAACCATATAGCCAAACTGGAGGCTAAGCTCTCTCAACTCAGTATTGGCGTAACCAGTCAGGAGGAGAAGGAAACCACACTCACTACAATTCCAGTCTCACATAGACCTACCACGACAGCAAACCAAACACATAAACACACAAAAACATACTCGGAGGCTCTAAATAAAAAATCTGCCTAAACAGCAGAGACTTCCAAAGCAGACACCCAAGCAACCGCTACCCCAAAACAAAACACGTGCAACACATAGCTCACAAAGCCAGTGTGCCAAACAGTCACAGCCCTTAAGGCTAAACAACACACCTGATACACTTGTAATAGGTGACGTCCCACTCACCAGGCTGAACAAGGAGAAGGTCACGGTGAGCTGCCTGTCGGGCGCTAGGATCCGCCACATAACACAAGCACTCAGGTCACTCCAAGGCAAGTACAAATATGACTCAGTCATTGTCCATGCTGGTGTGAATGACCTGAGACGTACCTCCCTGGCCTACATGAAAAGAGACATAGATGAGCTCTCTGAGCATGTAGCCCAGGCCGGTATGACCCTGACCTTGAGTAGCATCTTACCCTCACCAAGAATGATGCCACAGTATGAAGACATGATTATAAATTTCAACCATTGGCTTAAGTATTGGTGTTATTCAAAGGGGATCCAATGCCTGTCAGCCTGGGATGACATGCTCGACAAGCCACGATGCTTCGCTAGGGACGGCTTGCACCTGTCACCCCTGGGCTTTCGGATATTGGCAAAGGCTCTTGCTACCCCCATAGTGCCTTTTTTAGGCAAGGCTCAAAAGACAAACCCACCTCCATAGGTATCACAAGGGATAAGAAACTAAGAGTAATGCTACTCAACGCCAGAATTCTAAACCTCAAGATGCACTCACTCGAAACTCTCCTTAGCATGGAGAACATCGATATCTGTGCAGTAACAGAAACCTGGTTCAAGGCTCTCGAGAGCACCCCAGCACTACCAGGTTATACCTCATACCATACTTTTCAGCCCCAAAACTTGGACCGAACCACAAAAGGAGGGGGAGTATCAATATTCGTCAAAGATACCCACACCTCCAGGTTGGTGGCACAGCATGAAGCATCAGAGACTGTCCATGTACAACTAACAGTGGGTAAAACTGCCTTCCAGTTTATAGCCTGCTACAGACCACCCTCCCAAACTCAGGAACCCCACTCGGCCTTCCTGAGAACACTGGAAAATATGAAGGTCTCTCCAAACACCATTATATTGGGTGACTTCAACTACCCAACCATAGACTGGGAGCATTACTCTAGCTCTAACACCCTAGCCCAAAGGTTCCTAGAATTTATAAACTCAAATGTTATGGAACAACTTGTTACCACTCCCACAAGAGGGAAAAACATACTGGACCTGATCATCACCAACATGGGGACTCTATGCTCCAGACCAGAAGTGTATCCCTCACTGGTAAGATCAGACCATAAACTAATCTCACTGGATATTCACATCCCGACCCCACCCAATGCCCAGAAAACCACAGTGAAAAACTTCTCTAAAGCAAATTTCACACTCCTCAAACCAAGGTGGAATCCTTCAAAGCCCCCAGGCCTGTGGATAATACGGCCCAGACCGCAAAATCCTTTATAAACGCATTCTATGAACACCTTCAGGAATGCATGGATCATGCAATCCCAAATAAAACCAAGACCCAATCCTCCAAAGGCAGATGTCCTGTCTGGTGGACCCCAGCCATAAACAAACTATACAATAGAAGGAGGAAGCTACTACACAAAATCCCAAAAAGGGAAGGCATCTCTGATCAGTATTAGCAAAAAACTACGGGCACTCATAAAATCGTCTAAGGCCAGCTTCGAGAGAAAAATTGCACAGGACACTAAGGATAATCACAAGGCTTTCTTTAGTTATGTTAGGAACCTGGGTGGGAATTCCCAGATATGCTCAGAATTAGTCCAAAATGACAAAAAATACACGAACCCACAGACATTGCCAACATCCTAGCTGACAGGTTCAGCGCAAACTCCCCCCCCACCAAAAGGGCTAATATCTATCCCAGAAGAGTGCTGCCCCCCCTGACATCTCAGATGCTCAGGTAAGAGCTGCCCTCTCCAAAGCAAGAAACACAGCATCAATGGGACCAGGCGGTGTCCCGGGCTGCGTCCTACATGAACTCCAAGAAGAGCTAAACCCAAACCTAAAACTACTGTTCAATCTCAGCCTTACTACAGGATATGTACCCAAAGAGTGGCATACAGCAACAGTGGTCCCTCTCCACAAAGGTGGTGCCTCAACGGATCCTGGAAACTATCGCCCCATAAGTCTCACTAGCTTGGTCTGCAAAGCTATGGAAAGGATCATCATGGACCTTATAAATAAAGATATTGGGGACCTGCAGACACTGGATCCTACCCAGTTCGGCTTTGTTAAGGGCAGATCCTGCCCCTTGAATCTGGTCGATTTCTTTGAAACAGTCACCAAGGCCATTGACAAGGGGAAGGTGGTCCACACAGCCTACCTGGACCTCGCAAAAGCCTTTGATACAATACCCCACTCGGGCATTATAGATAAGCTCACCAGCTTAAATATAAACCCCTATGTCACTAGATGGGTTGCAAACTGGCTCAAGGACAGAACCCACATGGTTAGAATAGCTGGAGCCATGTCAGGCTCCAAACCAGTTACAAGTGGCGTCCCACAAGGCTCAGTCCTGGGACCTCTCTTGTTCGGTATATATTTCTCGGAGGTACAGGCCAACATGGAAGGACTGTGGCTGACCAAGTTCGCAGATGACTGCAAACTGGGCGCCATAATAGACTCTCCAGCCAACACAAGCATCCTCCAAAAGGGCCTCATAGAAACAGACAACTGGTGCCAGAGGCATGGCCTCAAGCTAAACGCCAAAAAGTGTATAGTCATCCCCTTTGGCAAAAACAAAGTGCCCACAAATTACCACATAGGTGGTAATCCATTAAGTACAGAAGAAGTAATTAGGGACCTGGGGACCCAAGTTGATAGCAATCTCTCATTTGATAACCATGTGGCCAAAGTGGTTAGAAAAACATTTTATATAGCCCACCTAATCATGAAGGGATTCACATCTAGATCAGGGGAGGTCATCGTGCCACTTTACTCATTCCTCATCAGGCCCATAATTGAGTACAATGCCCCTTTTGGGATGTACCTTACCAGACACCTGCAGCAAGTGGAAAGACCCCAAAAGTACCTCACCAAGAGGATCAAGGGGCTCAAACAGATGCCGTATGCTGCCCGGTTAATGAAACTCCAGCTCTACTCAGTGGCATACTGCCTGCTCAGAGGTGATCTGTGCCTGATGTATAAAGCCATGTCCAACCCGGAATTAATGGACATGCTGCACCTCAGAAAATCCAAATCCCATCGAGCTACGCGCTCGAGGGACTTGAACCTCAGCACTGAAATAAATAGGACATGCTGGAGGGACAGATTCATAACCCAGAGACTCCCTTCACTCTGGAATAAAATCCCAGTCCAGGTTAGGCAGAGTCCCTCATTGACTCTCTTCAAGAGGAATTTTGATGAGTGGATGGGAGATCGTAGGTTTACCCTGGGTATCACTTCTGTGTCACTGTTAGACAGAGGCACAGTATACTAACCTTGAAAAAGGGCATAGCAAAATTAATTTAATATGGGTGGCGAAAGCCATACACACTCTGGCTAGGCTTATAAATGCCCTAGGGCAGATAGCCTAGTATGAACCTATGAACCTATGAACCAATGAACCTATAAGGCTGAATTGTGTAAAACCTATGAAATATGTAAGACAGGGATTAAAATCATAGGATGCATATTATGTATTATTACAACTCATTGCCTCAGGTTATTCTCAGTCTCTTTAATAGTTTGGTCAGAATTAGCTGGAAAAGAGTTGCACACTTTGGTCCCCTTACAGAAAAGTAAAATTTTACAGAACATTTTAAGAGGCTGCTAATGCAATACATACAAATGACTCCTTGAGAACATACCAGTGTTTCAGCTACATGGCTTCTGAATGTCCAAGACTCTCTGAATGGTTTAAAAAATAGGTTTGTTCTCTTTAGTTGTTAGAGAGCTATGTGTCACCTTATCAATGACTACATGGTCCAGCATGATGAATCCTCAGATATATCTGCATCATATCTTGCAATCTCTTTTTACAAGAAATCTGGACAAAGACAAAAATAATGGGGATGCCAAGGCCCAAAAATGTGGACGTATTTTTAAATATTGCTCTTATAAATGTATAAAGTTGCTCGAATAACAGGTTTTGTGTTTGCATGCATTTTCTGAATGATATGAAGTCTGAAACTCAAGTGTCTGTCATTATTTAGTGAGTTCATTCATCCGTGTTTTGCAGAAAATCACCAGTTTTATAAGGAGCAGACCAAAAATATGAGCAAGAATCTGAACATTCTGCAAAAATCTGGACAGTTGAAAAGTATGGTGTGCAGACTAAGTAAATACAGTAGATATGTTAGCTGCTCCATAGAAGGCTGATAAGAAAATGGAATGCAGTCTTGGAATCTGTTATGACCAGCACATACCTTAAAACCAAACTGAAAAAATGAATATTTTGGCTTAAAAACTACAAGAATTATAGGACATACTGTTGGAAATGAGGCCATCTCTGCTTTTTTTTTCATTTTTAGCACCAGGACAGTGATGCAGCCCTTTGTAAAAACATTGTAAATGCACAACCCAGCACATATTAATGTGGTAATATAAGCAATATAAAATGCTGCTAAAATGATATCAGTTGGCTAACAACTGAGTTTTACTGGCAACATTCATTTATAGCAGGACAAAAACACTGACTCAAAACTCTACATCCAAACAATCAGGCACAGACAAGATGGAAGAAGAAAAGAAGCAGTTGCTGGTGTAAGTGGTGACATGTTCTGAGGAGGCATTTCACAGTAAATAAACCATGGAGGTCACTACCTCAAGCTAAAACATTGAAGGTATTCCAGATTTAAGGGAATGGGAATAGACACAGTATTGCTTCACAAGAAAGTTATTTTAGATCTCATTCTACCAAAAAGTAAGTTGCCTCTTATGCAGTAACATCCCTCTATTTATACACTGGCAATATGTTATTAGCGTTATATATAAAGTAACAGGTCATTTAGTTTAGATTACATGATTTATAGTGTAGGTCGGACTACAAAATTTACAAAGCTTGTCTCTTGGAGTTAGTATGTCTGCCATGATATGAATTTACATGTGAACATACATAGACACATATACACACACACACACACACACACACACACACACACACACACACACACACACACACACACACACACACACACACACACACACACACACACCTGCAAACATATACATTTAGGAAAAAAATGGCCTAAACAAAATTAAAGACTTTATTGTTCCAACATAATAAAACAGTGGACCAGTAATACAGCATAAGGTCTTCCATGAAAAATATTGACAAAAGAATATATCATTCAAATGGAATTATGCATCGGCATGCAAACCTGTTATAAAAAACTGCTCCTATGAGACCTCAGAGAATAAAATCAAGCTTCATTATATTCTCCCATTACAAAACTCTGGTAATTTAATTTACTAACATTAAATATTTAAAGACACACAATAAAGCTGTGCTTTTCATGCTGCAAAGTGAAGTCATATAAAAACTTTCCATAACAATAAGCAGATCTATACCACTTTGTCAAATCCCACATCAACGAATACCTCTTCATCAAACACCTATTAATCAAAGCTCCTAATAAGCAATTGGACTTTTCAGTGAGTTTTTTTCCTAAGGCAAATCAATGGTAGGCCACCCTAGCAAACGTGAACAAAATCATAAAACTTAACATCTACCCAGGTGGGGGGGGCTGCACCCCCACACCCCCTAATTAAATATACCAACTCCGAGATCGCACTACAGTCAGAAAAGGGCAAATTCCAGATGGTGTCCAACCATTATTTTGCCCTAGGAAAACTTCCACTGAAAAGTTCATTCACTGAATAGGAGCTTCGGTTAAATAGGTATTCGACAAAGAGGTATTCGCTGATGTGGGATTTGACAAAGTGATATAGACCCCAATAACCAATACAAGCTCTCCTTACTTCCATGTCTGTTGGCGTCTGTGACTTATTTTGTAAAGTAATAGTTGAGCTATTCCTTCAGCACTTAATGAGCCATATTTTATTAGCACTGACTGTTTATAGAGTCTAACTCACAGATAATAACACCAGTGGGTTAATTCTAATAAATGTACCTGCAGTGTAAACATCTACATGTAGAATGTAGCCTTCACTTTATCTACTGTAAATGCTGCGAACTGTTCTAGACTGTACTCATTTGTTAGATAAATAGACTGGTCTTAAATCAGTTATGTGCCTCAACAGAAAGAAGTACTTTCTTACCAAACTTAACATAAGTATAAATCATGCTACTTTTCCCATTTTAGTTTACATGATAAGTTATGTGATAGTCAGTGCCATGACATTAACATTGCATAAAGGAGGTCTAGTGGAACTCAGCCTCCATATCAGTCAAGAACATGAAGTTAGAAAACCAGTGATCACCATATGGTCTCCATTCCTCAATCCTCACATAAAGCTATAGGCAGCAAATGCAGATTGGCAAGATATGCAAATGAACATGCAAAAGCATATCTCATCATTTAAAGAGATACAAATAACAAATAAAAGAATAAGGCATATATGGAACTATTTTTTTCTCACAAGCATCCTATTAAAATTAAAACTCCATACATCCAACGAAGACCAAAGATAAATACAAAGGCCTTTTGGGCCTCACAGAGAATGGCTCTAAGAGCTAAGGTACAACAGTTATAACCTCCTTCCTAGAGTGATGCAATACTCTACTTTGCTTGTCTTGGAGCCAGCTTTGAGTTTGAGACCCTTTAGCTACTAGATAAACTACTGCAGCATTCATTATCAAGTATCTGTGAAGGTATTTAAATGGTACCAGTACCTTGTAAAATGTCTCAGTGTTTTTAGGGTCTGAGTCTGGGAGTTGGGTGCCAGGGATTCCAATTCAAAGGTGCTCCCAAAGTTTGGAACAATAGTGGACCACTTGGTACTTTGGCTGTTTACTGTCCAAAAGATACAAATATTTATTTTTGGACTAAGAATTGTCATCTGAGCCCCTTCTGAAATACTACCTCACAAGGTTTAAATTTTTTCTCAAATGAATCATTCTCCTGTATTGAGCCTGATGATATACTTTTTTGTCACTATTGTCACTATCTACCTCAAGGAAGAGGAGACCTAAGAAGAATCGGCCATATACTGTCAGTCTAACTCTGTACCTCATGAATTCAATGGAGAGATTTTCTCCATCTCTTAAAGGGGGGAGCCACTCTCAAAGTGGGAGGCTGAGCTAACTGAGGAGCAATTCTATGCCAATCCACCACATATTCCTTAGAAATTATGTAGTTGATAGGTGGAAGTCAATAAGACTAATATCCAGGCCTTTGGCATTGGACATGATCCAAGGAAGAAAGGTACTTCTTCAACACTGCCAGAACCTTTCTCTTTGATTTGTTAAGCTAAAGAGGCCTTAAGGGCTTCCTGAGCAAAAAAATGGAAGGGATATATTTTCTGTCGTGCACAAATTTCATGAGCTACAGCCAAATCTTCTGAAGGACAGATATACATTCATGGGTGCTTTGGAACTTACATCTGGCTTTTTTGTATTGTGCACATTGGCTGAAGTATGTGTAGTCACACATGAAGAAATCCCACTGTCTGCCTGAAATGGGTATGGATAGGACAGGATCCAGTTAAAATGGACAATAGGACTAGGGGTGGACAAGGCATCATGTCACATGGTCTTTTTTTTTTTTCAAATAACTTTTTAATGAATATTTTCATACATAAAATACAAGTGGAGAGATAAACAAGTTGTAACTGTGGTACAGTTGAATGTTACAGAAGGTTTAACATGAGGAAGTTATTCAATAGATAATACACACTTTGCTAAATAACATTCAAAATAGCTAGGAATACAGTATTGGATAAACACAAGGAAATGGTTATGTTATATGTTAGTCATGATAATATTATTTTAACATTTCACTTGTACATTATAATGACAACATGGTCTTATGTTTTCAGACCTTGCTGAGAATAGCAGAATTACCGCAGTGTCATGTTCACTGTCCACTTATTCTTGCTCATCATCAGTTTCTTTACCTGCTCCATTTTATGATGCCACTGAGTCTCCTTCACATACCTTTTGTGCTTTTGACCACTCATGGAGGACTATCAATCTGCATAACTGGAAGCACTCACACTAACACATCTGGTATTTTGTGCTCCAAGAAGACCCACAAATTTTGCACTGGTGATGGAAAGTACAGCTGTGTTAGATAATAACCATAGTTTTGCAGATAATTTCACTATCTGTCAGCTGCAGGATGCCCTACCTATCTGAAGTCAAGATGTCTGAGGTATAAAGGAGGCTAACATCAGTGCCATATTCAGGTCTTTTTTGATGCAGGGACTTTGGCAGTATCTCTTCTGAGGAGAAGCACAATCACCCGTTTGTCAACTCTGATGAAGGGTAGAAGGAAAACAACTGTGTAAGAGGAAGGAGACTGAGTATGTTACCCACCCCATCCCCACAAGTAATTGTGAGGGACAGGCTACTGCATCAGTAATCAACTTGAACATATTCAATTATAGTAAGCACCTAGCATTAAACAATGTTCATCAGTCACTCTTGCAATACTCCCAAAACTAAGGAGAACTGGCTGGCAGGAAGTCAGTGATGGGGAAACAATACTCTGCAAGATGCAGAGGCAAACTCAGCTTTGGAAATGGCATACATGTTATAGTGTTAAATGAAGGTGTGGATAGAGGGCCAAATAGCTGCTTTCAAGATGGACTGTGCTGAGGCTCCTTTTATGAAGGCCAAAGGCCATGGTTATTGTCTTTGCTCTGTTATAGAGAGCTCTAATAGTACTGAGGATCTGTTCTCCATGGTGTGAATAGTGAAAGAAGATACAATTAGCTATCCTTCTGGACATGATCTGTTTTCCTACAGGTCTCCCTTGTTTTTCTTCTGTAAAGAACACCAGACGTTGATCTACCTTGTTAGGGAATTTGGTCCTGTGAAGGTGGCATCTAAGCTGCCTGTGTACATCAAGAGAATACAGGATTCTTTCTCCTTTGTTTTGGGGATTTGGGAAAGAGACTGGAAGATGAATGGTCTGGTTAAGACATAATTCTGATATAGCCTTGGGCGTAAAGGTAGGATTAGTCTAAGGATGAATCTGTCCTTGTGGAAGGTAAAGAAATGTTCTTTGCACACCAGGGCTTGTAATTCAGAGATATGTCAAGGCAAGCAACAGGGTGAATTTCCAAGTGAGAATGTTTAGGGAAGAAGAAGGAGTAGGCTCAGAGAGTGGTAGGATGAGCTTTGAGATCCTGGTCAGGTACAGGATGCCTTCTGGGGGGTTGTCTCTGGTGTGGGTACTCGCTAAGGAACTGCTTCATGTCAGTGTGAAAGTAAGCAGGCAGGGACCTAGGCAGGCATGCAGAAATAACAGAAGTGTGTATCTTGGCTGAAGGGTAGGACAGGTATTCCAGGATTTGGGCTAACAAGTTTTTTCTGGGCAATATACTTTTAGATTGAAAAACCTTTTCCATTTAGCAACATATGACTCCCTGGAGCTTGGGTTTCTAGATTCAAGAATGAAAATCATATCTTCAGAAAAAACTATGCTAAGTAGGAATTAGGACCAAATCACCCCATCTGTTAGTTTTGGGGTTTTCAGCATGGGGTGAATTGAAAACCCTTTGTTCTAGGTAAGGAGATCCATGCACAGAGTCAATGTTCTGATTTCCCCTCACTGAGGGATAGTAGTAGGGAGAACCAGTGCTGTATGGGCCAGTGGGTGCAGTCAGGATTATCTTTGGCCCATCTTCTTTTATTTTTTTCAGTACCCTGGGATGAGGGGTAATGTAGGGAAGGCATAAAGGAAAAGGACTGTCCAAGTGAAAGAGAAGGTGTCTGTCCATCTTCCATGCTCCCCTCTGGAGAGTTCTGGAGCAGAAATTTCTGAGTTGCCTGTTTTGGTTAGAGGCATGAAGGTGTACTTCTGGCACACCCTAGAGATAGACCAGGTCAAAGAAGATCTCCCTTTTTTAACATCCATTCACTGAGGTCCAAGAAAGATCTGCTCAAAGTGTATGCTAAATGGTTCTCCCCTTCTAGGATGTAGGTGGCTTTTGGTGATAGCTGTATTTGTTGGGATAATTACAAAAATTCTATCACCAGTCTGCACAGGCAGTATGAGTAGGTTTCTCACTGCCTGTTGATGTACTGCAAGACAGTGATATTGTCTGTCAGGATTTTGACCTGCCCAGAGATCGGTATGCCTTTGAAAGTCCTTGTGACTAGAATGATTTACATCATCTCTTTTATGTTTATGTGTTGATTTGACATGAGCCTGTTCCATATCCCTTGTATTCTCAAGTTTCCCAAATGCACCTCCACCAGGTGAAGTCTGAGCTGTTTCTGGTAAGGACCTAGCAAGGTTCCTGTATCCTGAAGGGGGCAACTAGGTTGGCTCTGATGTCCTCCCACCATAGGATCTCCTTCTCCTTCAGATATGGGATGAGAGGAATAGTGGTCTCTAGAGAACATCAGTGCTGAGGCCAACAATTTTTTAGGAACCATTGTAGCTCCTTTTTGTGGAGCTTGGCTAGGAACACATTCAAGCTGCATGATGTAATTTGCCTCAGGAGTTTAAGAAAGTCTCTGGCTGAGATGGCATTTTGATTTCAGACCTGGCTGACATCATGGGCTAAGGCATGAGAGAGACATAATTTTGTACTGAGGTAGAAGGGGTCTACTTTGGACAGAGTCCAGAACTGCCCTCAGGAATGTATCTCTGGTAATGGGGCATAGCTGGGACTTTTGGACATCCAAGGTAAGGCACACCTTCTGAAAGAGGTCCATAATGGTTTGCATAGCTCTATGACAATCTTCTAGGGAATCAGACAATTATCTAGGTAAGTGTACATATGAATTTTTTTGGTCCTACAAAAAGACAATTACTGGAGTGGTACATTTGATGAAAACCCTGGTTGCAATAGATGATCCAAAGGTGCAGCACTGGAAGTGAGATCCCCCTGCACTGATCTGTAGGAACTGTCTATGCTACTGCATAATGGGGACATGTAGGTAGGCATCCTTCAGGTCCAAGTTACCATCTATGTCCTGAACATAATGAATGTAAGGAAGCGAGTTTTGAAGGGCAAGCATTTTGAATTTGATTGTCACTAAGAATTTAACTTTGATAGATCTAGAATGGGTCTCCATGGTCCTTTCTTTCTTGGAACCAGGAAGACCCTGGAATAGAATCATGAGCCTTCCTGTCCCTCTGGCACCAGATGAATGTTTTGTTGTTGTAGGTGGGCCTCTGTCTGTGAGGGAATCACAGCTTTGTTATTTTGGAACTGGGGAGATTCCTAAAAAGGGGAATCATTCGTAGTTGCATGAGTAACCTTTCTTTTTAGTTCTGAGTATCCATTTGTAGTGGGTGATTTATTCCCAAGCTGGAGTGAAGAGAGAAACCTTCCCTGTAGCTTTCTGAGATATTATTGTGGGGAAGTCATGGGGATGAGCTAGGAGGTGCTTTGGATAGTCACAGCTGCTCCCTGCTGGGCCCAGGGTCCTTATGCACTCCCCTAGGTCTCAAGACAGGAATTGTGTTGCCACTTCCTTTGGTACTTGGTCTTTTTCCCATAGGAAGCTTAGCTGTTTTTGGATTGGAAGCAAAAGTCCAAGATTTATTGGAATACATCCAATTGTATCTGAGTGGAGGGAGTTTCATGACTGCTTTCATAGTCCTCCCCTTTTCCTCCAGTCTCTAAAGTGCTTTTTCTGCCGTGAGTTCCAAAAGAAAGTCTTTGTCCAGGGGTACATTAAGAATTTCTGCTTTAACATGGTCTGACATGGGTCAGTGCCTCAGCCAGGCATGCTGTGAGTAACAGACCCATGGTAGCTGCCCAAGATGCATCCAAAGCATCTCAGGCACACATCCCTGTGGATGTTGGGACACCTGAAGAGTGGCATTGCACAAGTCCTGAATGTTCTTCCCAAGCTCTTATTCTGGATTGCCTCTGCCTTAGATTTAATCTGTTCCTATACTGTCTCAAGGAATATGAGCTGTAGAACTGGCAGTTAAGAACTGTCATAGTCAAGTAAGCTGCAGTACAAAAAATTGGTCTAAGATGCTACTCTCCGTAGAAAGCTCCTAACCTGTGTTGATGACCTTGACCTAAGGGGAGTCAGACACCAAGAGGATGTTGTTGGTCTCCCTGACATCCTTCTCCTTTCAACACTTTTTTGCATTTTTTCACATGCATCTCTTTGTATTTTTTGGAGACATTGTCATGCAGACTGGCAGATGCTATAGCATGGGTAGATCTATCACCACCTTTCTTAAGAAATCTATTAAGGGGGCCAGCACTATGCCTAAAGGTCTTATCATCAAAACAGGCACAGTTGGGGGGCAGAGCCTAGATGGCCAACTGAGAGCAGTTATTTTTGACAGCTCTATAAATTAGTATAATATAGGAACATTTTATTATTTTCAAGTTTAAAACGTCAGAAATCTATAGATAAACTACTAAACTACATAAATATCAATTTTGGTGGAGATATACAAAACACTTCCTGTCAAGTAACTTGGGGATGTATTGAATCACTGTATATGAACAACTCAAGGAATTCTCATCCAGATGCTGCTTTGGAAAAAGAACTGCAATTGATGACATCTACCTTACAGGAACTATCTTTGAAGATGGATGGCTTTAAAAATTACTTAGAAAACCTCAAATTAAATTCTCAAAAACAGACAGATACTCTTAAGGAACTATTACAGCAAAACCATACAAAAATAACAAATATAGAGACTTCTCTAAATGACATTGAAGGGAGACTCAAAGAGGAAGAATTCCAAAAAGAATTTCTGCTTAAACAGAATACATGGCTGCTTAACAAAATAGATGACTTAGAAAACAGGGAAAGGAGAAACAACATAAGGATCTTTGGTCTTCCTGAAAACACTGAAGGAGAAGACATTATTTCATTTTTAACAACCTGGATTCCTGAATTTTTAGACTTGAAAGAGGGACTTTCATTTGGAATTGAAAGGCTGCATAGAGCACTGAGGAAACCTGCTTCTAACTCAACAAATACTCCATTTAAATCCATAGTTATAAAATTTCTTTCATTTCTGGACAAGGAACTAATATTAAAATCTGCTTGGAGAAAATCACCCTTAAAATACAATCAAAGCCTGATAAGGTTTGACAATGATTATTCTTCCAGAACACTAGAACAAAGGAAAAAAGTCTGGCCAATAATAAAACTGTTGAAACAAAACAGCATTAAACCACAGCTGGCCTTCCAGCCAAGATAAAAATACTTTTGGCCAATGAGATGAGAACCTTTAATGACTTAGAAGAAACTCCTATATTCATCAAAAACAACAACATAGTGTCTATCCCAGAAGAAATGGAATGGATGGCCCCTACTCTTAAAAGAATAAAAGAAACAAATCCTTGGACTGATGCTAGAAAGAAGAAACAAAAAAATGATTACAAGATATCTGTCCCAAAAAAATAACTCTTACAACTACATCTCACAAAGTATCAACGGATATGGTACATCACTTGTCATCTGTTTTTATTTAAAAAAAAGGAGGGTTTCTTAAACAAATGAGAAACAGTAATGATTTATTCAGAATGCTCAAAGAGTCCAATAATTCTTCACAAACAAAGGTAGGTTAAGATGGGTTACTATTTACATTATATAGAAGCCAAACAAAGCAACATATAATACAAACATAGAAGTTTCTATTCCCCTACTTGAACTCAATGAATACTTATCTTGTTCATGTTTCATTGATTTTACTTATAATAATTTAAGTAATTCACTAATTCAACAAGGTACCATTCATCAGAGTTCAGACTCAAATGTAACACATTAACATCTTATAACAGCAGTAACATTACAGTGTTTTGAAAAAGAAATGCTGTCATGGAGACTAATGCCTTCAGTTAAAGTATGATTTAGAAATGTCGTAAATCCTGGTTAAATAATAGCTGCAAGCTCTTAGTACAAATGTCATCATTATCCTGTCTAAATATAGTTAATATCAATTATGGCAAGTATCACAGCTATGAATGCTGTTTGATCAATCCTGATATGGTGTGTGTGGATGCAGCTGTGTCTGGCAGCTAGTACAAATGTCATTATTATTCCATCTAAACACAGTTAATATCAATTATGGCAGGTATCATAGCTTCGAGTGCTGTTTGATTAAGCCTGACATGGTATGTGTGGATGCAGCTGTGTCTGCCAGCTGTTGTATGTTGCCGTTTTCATCTCAGGGAAGCTGTGGCATGTGGCTTGTGATCGAGGTTTACTGATGATTGTGTATTTGGAAGAGACATTTGGTGTTTTAGCCTGGATCCAGGGGAAGGAGGTGGATAAAACTTGTGATTTGGGATATTTTGGCAGAGAATAGTTTGTTTATACATCTGCTGAGCGAGAGGTGGGAAGGCTGGAAAAATGTGTTATCGCTTGCTGTGGCAGCTTATTGGGAGTTTTTTTTTTTTTTTTATCTGTTTACTCTCCATTCTTTTCCTGGTTGCTGCCTCACTGAAAGGGAGGGAATTTAGGCTTGAAACTGCAGTGAAGTGAAGCTTTGCTTCAGATGTATTGTGAGCCTCTGGTATGCAGTACACAGACACTCTAACAAAAACAGATGCTCTCAGGTTGCTATGGTAATGGAGACAGATTGTCGATAATGCTTAACGGCTCTGAGGAGCCTCCGAGATGATTCATGGCAATGACGTTTTTGGTTTAAAAAAAAAAAATTCTAAAAACATGCTTCTGGAGCATTTCTCCCCGGGCCTCCGCTGAAAATAGGATCTGTGGAACCTAGTCGGACTTTCCCGGGCAACAAATGTTAAATAAATAAATAAAATAAAATAAAAAAAAAATATATATATATATATATATATATATATATATATATATATATAATAAAAGCGCTGTTTTAAACCAAATTTACACATATTGATGGTCTCCCAACACTTCGTTTCGCTCATTAAGTTGATTTTTGATTACAAAAAATAATAATAATAAGTGCAATTTTATATTTAAAATGTATTTTGGTCCAAACACATTAAGGTCTTACATAAGAGTGGAAGTCTGAGTTATTGTGAAAGACTAAGAGCACTTGGTCTTGTGCAGTACCCTTTGCAGTGGTCTGGGAGGTGAGCTTGCTCGGACATGTTGGGCATATGGTGATAGCTGATTCTAAGGGTGTTTGGGGTTGCCAGGAAGTGCTACAGAGTCATCAGATTTCCTTCATGGACATATCTGTGGGAATGGAAGGTGTGTTGAGTGGTTCACTGGCAGAGTGGCCACTGCATGGAACAGGCTGGTAAAATGGAACAGGACAAATATTGGTTTGGATATTTTAAGAACAGCCTGGAAACACACCACATAAACTAGTGAATGGTATTCTGGAAAAACTGGTTGAGCATTGTTGCCCATGCTTGATGTACTGATATATGTGTATGTAAGGATGGAAATATACTTATAACAAATAAGAAACTAGAAGGGTCTCATAATTTAAAGTCTATGGACTGTATAAACATGCTTGGATGGAGCTAATAATAAGAATAAGCATTACAGCTTGTGGTCTCTCAAATAACTAAGCAATAGCCATTTTTATTTATTTATTTATTTATTTATTTATTTATTTACCGGGAAATTCTGACTGGACACAGGTCCTTTTTCAGCGGATGGCCGAGGAGAAAAGCTCCACATCATGTACATGATAAATAGAGATACAAAGTTGCAGCAATAGTAAACAACATTACAGGTTGTTGGCTTTAATTCAATAACAGGATATTGATTATCAACAGTATATACAGTAAATATTGCAAGTTAAGATGGTTTCTTGTCATTTATAATATTAGTAACAAAGTTGTCAGACAAGATGTTAAAGTATGCAAAGACAACTAGCTATTTCTGACTGTGGTTAGTAGTGGCAGTAGTATAGTTGGGTTAAGAGTCTAGGTGGGGAGGGGAGGTAAGGGTGGGGGTGTTAGTCTGGATTAGAACAACGATAATGCCAGTGCAAATTTAAGTGGAATTTGAGCGCAGTCTTGAAAAGGCTGCTGGAAGGTACAGTATTTATAGAGGGTGGAAGATTGTTCCAAAGTTTAGATATGGTACATGAAAATATGGCTTCTCCCGCTGAGTTTTTGGGTTTTATAACAGTGAGTTGATTTTTGTTGCTTGATCTTAGGGGCCTACTGGGGTGATAGGGTTGGAGAAGGATTTGAAGGGAAGGGGTGTTAAGGGGGTGGTTAATACGTTTAAGAGTGAGGGTGAGTTGATTAAAGTGAAGGAGTTGTGGGAGTTCTAGCCAGTTTAGTTCTTTAAGGGAGATACAGTAATGGCTGCGGTAGGATGTTCCAGTAGCAAATTTAGCAGTTTTGTTGTAACAAGCATACAGCTTGTGTAGGTCTGTCTGTTTAAGGTTGGTAAGTATGGGGGATGCGTAGAGTAGGGTGGAGATTAGCTGGGAATTGGCTATGGACATTCTAGCCGCCTTGATTAGGAATTGGCTGTTTCGATATAATGCACCAAGTTTCTTGCAAACTTTTTTTATTGTGAGAGATATGTGGGTGTCAAATCTAAGTTTGTTGTCTATTTCCACACTGAGTAATTTTGTGTGTACTGATGGAGAGATGATGGTATTGTCTTTGGCAAGAATGTTGAAGTGGGGGGTGTTTTGGGTGGCTTTGGAAGGTTGGAACAGGAGAAGTTTTGTCTTACTTAGGTTGAGTAGGAGCTGAGCATTGGATAGCCAGCTTTCTACAGAAGAGAATTATTCTTGTGTGATTTGTTGTAGTTCTGGTAGAGTGGGGGCAGAGCAGATGAGAGTAGAGTCATCTGCGTACTGTATAAGAGATTCTTGTGTGGTGGCAGTATGAGGTTGTTAGTAAAAAGTGAGAATAGCAGAGGGCCAAGGATAGACTCCGAGAGTAACTGGGAGGTGAGTTGATATGTTATCTTCCCAGATTACTGATTGCTGGTGTCCATGTAGATAGCTGTGGAACCAGTTGCAGGCTGATTGTGAGAAGGAGAGGTTGGGAAGAGTAGAGAGTAGTAGCTCATGAGATACCATGTCAAAGGCCTTTGAGAGATCTAGAAGTACAGCAGTAGAGAAGAGGCCATTGTTTTTGTGATGAAGTATAGTGTTGGTGAAGGAGAGCAGAGCAGAGGTAGTGCTGTGATATGGCCTGAAACCATGCTGGGTTTTGGAGAGGAGATTATTAGCTAGGAGGTAGTTGGAGACCTGGGTGTTGATACATTTTTCAAGTATCTTGGAGAGAGGGGAGAGGATAGCAATGGAGCGATAATTGGAGAGGTCGGTAGAGGGGGTGCCTTTGTGGAGGGGAATGATGTGGGATATTTTCCATATCGAGGGAACATAGACTTCTGTTATGGAATGGTTGATTAGAATTGAAATTGGGTAGGCTAATGTATCAGCTGCAATTTTCAAATATTCAGAGGGGAGGTTGTCAGCTGCGAGTTTGGTGGGTTTAAGTTTTGATAATAGACTTTTTATGTTGGAGATAGGTACTGAGGTGAAGAAGAAAAGAGGAGTGGGGGTTTAGGGTTAGGAGTTGGGAGGGCTGTTGTAGGGAAGTGTTGTTTGTTTAGAGATGTTATAGTTTCAGTGAAGTGTTTGTTGAAGGATTCAGCAATACTGCTGGAGGAGGGGGGAATGGACAACTGGGGGGGATTAACCTTCCCTGGGTGGAGAATAGTGTTAATAGTGGACCAGAATTGCTTAGGGTTGTGGTTGGTAGAGTTTAGGGTGGATTTATAGTAGAGGGATTTGTCTAATTGTATATGCTTTTTGGCTTTATTGCGCAATTCAAGGAATGGTTGCCTATCTGAGTTATTTTTTGTTAGTCGCCAGTGCTCCCAGGCCTTATCACTGGATTTCATTAGGGTTCTGGTGGTCTTTTGTAACCATGGGGCACACCTGGATCTGACTTTGGCATTTCTTATAGGAGCATGGGTGTTTAGGATGGAGAGGAAGGTACTGTTGAAGAAGTGGACAGCCTCATCTAGGTTGAGGTATTTTAGTGGTGACCAGTTAATTTTTTGCAGGGAGGAGATGAAGGAGTTGGGGTTGAAGTTGGACTTGTTCCATATTTGCCTGTGGATAATGGGCTTCAGACTGTGTGGTGCCGAATTAGGAAAGTGGGGGACTAGTCACTAAGACTGTCAGGTAAGCAGCCTGCTAGGTAAGAGTGAGGGGCTTTGTTGACTAGGATCCAGTCAGGCAAGGTATGATTGTTAGGGTTTTTGTTGATTCAGGTAGGGGATTGAATGAGTTGAGCTAACCCATGGAGATTAAGGTGAATGGTTGGGAGACTGTTATTACAGGATAGCCATTTGATGTTAAAGTAAAAAAAAAAACACACAATAGTTATGTAATATATGATTTTAGTAAATGTAGGCATAAACTATATAATCGTCATATAAGATGAAGCAGTCTGCTGAATTTAGATATTAAAGACAGGATTTAATAACATGGGCTTGTGTATAACAACACTACTGTCTTAACTTGTCATAAATGACATACACTACATTGAACATCAAGGGGAAGCATGATGATTTTCTTATATAAGTAAATATGCATAACAAGTCATGTAATTGCTTTAACTTGAATTGCAGTTTTTGTAACCCATCTTGATCATATATAATACTCAAGGGGTTACCAAGGTAACTAATGTTTTATACATGACATCGAACTGACAAAGTTGCTCAAGACAAACAATAGAAGCCTGAACTCAAAATGTCACAGAATGTAACAATCACATTCTGAACAAATAGTATTAAATTGACAATAATCACTCAGTTTAACCTTTGCTGATTATACAAAATAGAATGTTGCCATTTAAATCTAAAATCTTTCAGTATATGTCATAAAATTGCAATTTATGAATATGGAAAGGGAACTTGTAATCATTAATCACAATAAGTGAATTTGTTGTTTTTAACCTATAATTTCACTCATTTTATAATAAGAAATGACAGATATGAAAATCCTTATGTGTAGGAAATGGGGGGAAGAGGGATGCACTGATAATTAAAATGCACTAACTTTCATCAATATTCACATAAAACAAACTTGATGCTTTAAGAAAGTTAGCAACAAACAAAGTGATTACTTAAATGCTGGCAAACAATGAAATATAACTTCTGACATATCCAGTAAAATACACTGTATTATAAACATTATGTATAAATACTATTAGCATGTATTTATATTATTTATTTTATTTATTTATTTAACATTTGTTGACCGGGAAAGTCTGACTAGGTTCCACAGATCCTGTTTTCAACGGAGGCCCGGGGAGAAATGCTCCGGAAGTATTCCATATTAAGTAATAAGTTTTGAAAGACTTCATCAATAAGGGTGAATATGTTAAACAACTGTGTGCTATAATCTTTTAGTGAGGTTTTATATATGATACAGCCTACTTTACTATGACTGAATTGCTTGTCATCTATCTTTCATGTAAATATTAATTGCTTATACAATAAGTAGACATTTATATTGTATTAGAATTCTGTCTAATCTACAATAGTACTATATCTGTTCAAAATAATATAAATATTGCTTATTCCTATTATAAATATTTTCCATATGATAATTCAATTTATGGAGCTCAGATGTTCTGGATTGTCAAGGTATGAGTGATAATCTGATGGGCTTAGGTTTATTCATCAGATTAGGAATGATTTTCATTCCATGGCTAGTCCGGATCTTAGTTTTGTTAACATTTATTCATTTAAATTTGTTATTTCACAAAAACATTTTTAGTATGCCTGACCAAAACATTACTTTACTTGTAAACACTCAAAGTATAAAACTGATAATTTCCTTTAAAAGCTCAACATATACTTTATAGTTATCAGAGGAAAATGTTTAATAGTCACAATAAAACAAAAAATACATAGTCTAAATAACCTAAGATGGATTTAACTTTATTATCTTTAAATACCAATGGCTTAAACAATCCTAGCAAGAGATCAAATCTACTGAACTGAACAAAGCACAAATAGTCTTCCTTCAAGAAACTCATTTCAAAACAAATGACAATTACAAATGGAATCCTAAGGAATATATGATATTGCCGCAATCCACTCATAAGACAAATACAAAAGGGGTAACAGTTTTATGGAAAACAAATGTGATTACCCAGAAATCATTTATACGTATGAAGATAAAGAAGGCCTTATGACATTAGTAATAGTTAAATATAATAACAGAAGATGGACCCTAGCCAATCTATACTGATTCCCAGGCATTGGAACTGGAATTGTTAAAAAAACTTGGGATTTCATTTCCCATAATTATAAAGGCAACTTAATATTAGAAGGAGATTTTAACTGTATATTTGATATTTCTGAAACTACAAATAAAAGACCGCTGTATACATCTGCTGTATCAAAAGCTTTAAACAAGTGGGTAAAATCATTTCATCTTGTAGATACTTTCAAATTTAAAGAAGATAAATCTTTGTTGTTTTCTCATCAAGATCACAGATTTGGTACAAACTAGAATAGATAAAATATATGCTGCCCATGTCTTAAAAATCTAAAATCATTAATTTTTCAATCATTCCCTGCCCCTTTTCTAACCACAATTCATTGATACTAAAACTTCAAAATGGGTACAAACCATTAATCTTTAACTTCAGAATTCCACCATATATAATTAAAATTAAATAGTTCAATCCCTGGTTATTATCAGAATTACAGTTCTTCTTAGATATTACACCACATAGCTAAATAAAATAATGATATGGGACTTATTAAAAGCTTACATATATGGTAAAACCCTAACTTGGTATAAAAAAATCAGAGAATGGGATTCTGAATTATTAGATCTACAATCCAAACTTTTTTCAGTAAAAGCTGAAAAAAATCAAAACCATTTGGAGATGAAAAAGAAAGTAGAAGTATTAAATGATGATGACAATATGGACAAAAAATTGACTGAGTTGGAACAGAAGTTATTAAAGGTACACAACTTACAATGTGATAATGCATATCTGACTGAATGTGCAGGTAAACATTGGGTACCTAAAGGTCTACATAATACTCAAGGGGTTACCAAGGTAACTAATGTTTTATACATGACATCGAACTGACAAAGTTGCTCAAGACAAACAATAGAAGCCTGAACTCAGAATGGTTTAAAAAGTGGAGAGAGTGAATGTGAGGAGTTATTGGAGATGTTCAATCGACATGGTATCGAATTGATGGACTTTATAATTAAAATTAATAATAATAAAATTAAACAACTTTTTATGGACATTGATAAAAAGAACAATGATATTTTAAATGATGTGCATTTTAATATGTTTTCTTTTAAATATAACAATGTGTTTGATAAAGTGGAACAGAATGTTGAGAACAATATTGAAAGAAAGAAAAGGAAATTGGTCAAGAATGAGTATGAATATCAAAATAAGACCGCTTATCCCTTACCCAAGGCTTGCACTGAGGTAGGAAATGAGAATGTTAATGGTCAAAGGACAGAAAATTCTAATGTAAGACAGGTTCTCCCCAAAGGGAAAATGTTAGGGAGAACAATTATGAACAGGAGTAGCCACCGTTAAGAAGGTCAGAGAGGTTACAAAACAAAAACAATCATAGAAATAATAATAATTGTTTTAGAACCTCCAGGAGGGGCCAGGGGGAACATGTACAGGAATCAACATCAGTGGAAGAACAGTTATCATTAGACTCAAGTGCCAATAGTAATGGACAAGGGGATGAAGATGGGGAGAGTATTAACTCATTTGGGGCTTGCTTCTTTCTTACCAAGGTTTTAATATTTTTAACTATGCAGGCATAGATATTAACAAAGATTTTTTTCTTTATTGATGAAACAGATAAAATTTGTGCCCTTTAAAAAGGAAGATATAAGTTCCACCTTAACTGAGTTTAAACATTATACTAGGAAAATGAACCTGAAATATATATTTAAGGATAACTTAACAGTAGGTGGAAGAGACGGGTTAATTAAGAAAATTTGTTATAAACCTCCACTACATCCCCTTATTGGTACTTTTGATAAGATATGTTCACAGGAAATACATGAACTGTTGGATGACTACAGACCTAGGCAGTTCAACTTGACCAAAAAAGAAAATAATTTATTAAAAGAACTTAGAAGTAACCCCATCTTGAGGTTTATGAAACCGGATAAAGGGGGTGGGATGGCTATAGTAAATATAGAGGATTACAATAATAAGATTTTTGGTATGTTACAGAACAAAGAGAAATATGAATGTGTGTCTAGGAATGAAATAAACATATCCTATAGGAAACTTAAATTAGTGTTGGAGGACTCCCTATTTCAGGGGGTAATCAACGAAAAAACATACCAATTTTTTAACAATGATAATCCAACCATCCCTGTGTTATTCAGGATTCCGAAAACACATAAAAACATTTATGACCCTCCTTACCAGCTGATTATTACAAGTCATAATAGTATAACCTATTCTTTGGTTGTGTTTATAGATTGGATGGTGAGAAATTCTTTGACTTCTGTTGACCATACACTATAGGATTCTTGGGACTTTTGAGTTGGATTCAAAAAGAATATTATAGTGAGGGTTCCTGTTTTTCATCTATTGAAGTAGTCTATTTATTCACCTCCATTTCCAATGAGGTAGGGCTAGAGGTTTTTCCATGAGGTTTTAGTGGAGAAAATCACCTTGAGAAACACCATGGTAAATTTTATTATGGTACTAATGGAAATAGTTTTAGAGAACAACTTTTTTAGTTTTGGGGGTGAATATTTTCGTCAGACCAATGGAGTGGCAATGGGCACTAGTTGTGCCTCATTATTTGCCAATTTAGTTATGTATCATTGGGAAAAGGAACATATCATATGTAGTCCATTTGTGAACTCATGGACAGTTTAATGAAGATATTTGGATGACATTTTTATTCTCTGGAAGGTAGGGGAAAAGCATGGGGTATTCCTAGACTATGTTAATAGTATATGTGAGCATTTTAAATTCACAGGTAACTTTGGGAAGGACAATATAAGTTATCTGGATGTGTTTCTTTGGAAAGATAATGTTAAAAAATGTTTTAAATCTCGGGTCTATAGGAAACTCACTTTTTGAATGACTACCTGGAGTTTAAAAGTAGTCATCCTTTACATATGAAAAGGAACATAGTAAAGGGTCAGATGGTCCGTATAGCAAGAATGTGTTCTGAACTCGAGGTAGTGAAGGTTGAGATGGGTAACCTGGTGAATTTATCTGTAGTGAGGGGATATCCATTGGATTTTGTTCTACCCATTTGTGATCAGGTGATAGGTGAATGGAGGTCATGATATCAACCATTGTTGGGTGTAACCCAGAAGAAAGAGGTTTTGGATCCACATTTACAGAGAAACTATTTTACTTACTCCATGGTATTAACCTATGGAGAAACTAACAATAAAATTAAGAAGATCCTTAAGAAAAACTGGGTACTTTTTAAAGGAAATGATGAACTTATGAGGATTGTTGGTAATGAGCCTATTTTTTCTTATAGGATGAACAACAATTTAAAATATTTGTTGGAACACTCCATAGAGCAGGAAGTGAAACATTCCAAGGGTACCACTAAATGTGGAGCTTGTGACTACTTTAAATTTATTATCACTACTCCCGCTATACAGTTTGGCACTATTGGATTGGAGGTAAGGTTAGCTACGGGTTCCTGTGGTACTTCAGGGGTAGTATATATTGCTGTCTGTCAGGATTGTCATGATTTTTATATTGGCAAAACTGAGAGGAGGTTCAGAAGAAGGATCTATGAGCACATGTATAGCATTAAGAAACAGGATGATAATAATGTACTATACCGACATATTAAAATTAATTCTGACTACACCTTTCTTTTTGGTATATTGGAAGTGGTGCCTCAGGACCCTAGGGTGGTGATTGGAAGAACAGAATAGATAGGGCTGAAATGAGGTGGCAATTATGTTTGAATGCCATTGTTACCCCGGGGATTAATGACAACATTTCAATTAATCCCGAATTGAAGTATATGGCCACACAGTTCTAGAAAGGTTGACCAAGAGGGAGAACTTTTATTTTTATTTTTAAGAATTAACAGTCTAAGAAAGGTTAGTTTCCTTTTCATAAATAGAATTTATGTTAATCTGGATTTCAGTGTTAGCCTTTAATTTACTTCCTTGGTTTGGTACAGGGTTGGTAATTGCTTATTTAATTAATTGGATGTTTTGATTGGGGAGGGTTCTTTATTAAGACTTATGCTGCACTTTATCCACAGTTCTGATGAAGTCGTATTGACGAAAGCACTTGACTGGGGATAGTGTTTTTATCATATTGTATATCACAAGTTATTTTTTATCTGCATTGTGACTTTTTTACCTTCACTGTGACTTTGGATTACCAGTGTGAATTAAATTTGGACATTACGTTTGGTGAGTCTGGTTTTTGGCAACAGCAGGAGTGTTGGTTCTTTCTTAGTGTCGGTTTTACACTCCCAACACTAGAATTTTGTTTTATAAGTATTAAACAATAAATACAATGAAATTCTAACACATAAAACTAGTTTAGCTTTAGAAAAACTAAAAATTAATACCTTGGCCACTTCTCCCAAATATCTACATAATTTAGACACAAGAATCAAAATATAATCAAAAGCTAATAACATTAAAAGTATATTTCATGAAAAGAAAGGTAAAAATGTCTCGGATATAGGTGACATTCTTGATGCCTACAGAAATCACTATATGGAACATTTCCAAAAAGAAAATATACATATTGATCAATTAAATCTAGATGAAAAATGTTCTAACATAAAAAAATACCAGAAAAATTAAAACTAGATCTGCAAGCACCCATATCCTATAAAGAAATTACAGATACAATAAAAGAGGATAAAAATAATAAAGCTCCAGGTATAGATGGCATAATTATGGAAATATATAAACTTTTTCCTTCAAAGATACTATCCCTCTTTCATAAAACTCTATTAGAAATTCAGTCACAAGCTTTAATACCACACTCTTAGAGATATTCCTTATCACACCAATCTTAAAGGACAACAAATCCCCAAACTTCTGTAGCTGATATAGATCTATATCATTATTAAATAATGACTATAAGATATTTATGACAGTATTAGCTTGCAGAATGAAAATACCACTATCCAAAACAATAAATAATGATCAAACTGGATTTATATATCATAGACACACACATGACAATATTAAAAGGATAATTACTCTTATAGATTATGTTAATAAAGAAAATAAACACTCATAATTGGCTTAGATAAGAGAAAGCCTTCGATTCCCTAAATTGGGACTATTTATTCAAAATCCTAATGCTATTTGAATTTCCTGCATCCTTTGTTCATCTCCTAAAGAATATATATATACAAATAATTTAGCATATGTCAAGTTAGGTCCTTTTACCTCTGAATCTATACATATAACAAAAGGCACTAAACAAGAATGTCCCATGTCACCAATTCTATTTGCTCTTGCTATTGAAATATTGGCAGGTTCAATTCGTAACAATATCAAAAATCAAAGGAATAGATGTTTATGAGCAATACAATTCTAAAATAATGCTATTTGCTGATGACATATTACTAACATTATCTAATACAAAAGAGACATTAGAAGAATTAGATATATTAATTAACAAATTTCACATGACTTAAGGACTCAATTTCAATAAATCAAAATAAAAATTGTTATTTTTAAATAAAAAAAGAACTGCAGACTAAGGGGGATCACATCATAGGGAAACAAGAATCTACCTTAAAATATCTAGGAATTGAGTTATGCAAGGATAATAATGAATTAGTCTCAAAAAACCTACAATAATATAATCAATACAATTAAAATCTCTGTGGAAAAATGGAAGATAGACTACAGTTAATAAAAATGGTTTTCCTGCCCAAGATCCTATATATAGCCTTGGCAATACAACTGTTACCAGAAATGAATATACTTAAAGAAATAAATGTATGCCTAATAACATTTTTATGTTTTCCCAAAAGAAACAGAATAGCTTTAATACATCATATCAGATCATGGAAACAGGGAAGATTAAACTTTCCTGATATAGAAACATATATAAAAGCATCAATATCTAAAACAATCTCAGACTGGATAAGTCCAAATTACTCTGCAAATTGGAAATAATTACTAACTGTAATATCAATAAATTAATTTGATTTACAAAAAAATTTCAAATAACAGATAAAAACAATTTGCCATGACACATATTATGTATTAGTATGCAATATAACATAACTAAACCCACTAAAACTCTTATGATTAATTATTACATTGAGTAATTTAGGAAAATTATTAATGCAAATATAGATTTAAAAATCTGGTTTGATCTTTTAACACCATTGATAGTCGCAAAGAATTTTCCACATAAAATATATAGAGAAATTATTAATTCCTGGGAACATAACGAATTTGTTTGTTGGCTCCAATGTTTCAAAGAACTAAAAGTTTTAGATATGCAAGTAATAAAAACAACATACAAAATTCCACAACAGGACTGGCTAACTTTACAGAGTATTCTGTCATATTTGCAAGATTTAAGTAGAATAATTAACAATTATTAATTTAAAAAAGTACCTCAATTTACAAAATACATATATGAAATCATATATAATGACTTTGAGATGGGAAACAGTATTTCAAAATTTTACAAACTATTGATAAACTATAAAACAACACTCAAAACCTCATACTGGAAATATATAACAAAAGGACATTCAATACAGTTAACTGAAGATATTAAAACAAATATCTTATTATCAATAAAATATACATCCTTTACACAATACTGGAAAATTTTTATTGGAAATGCTTGCACAGAGCATTCTTAACTCCAGACAGAATCAGTAAAATTAGTTATTTCATAAAAGGAATATGTTGGAGATGTGAACAAGTACACAGTGTAGATTGGAATCACATTTTCTTTGACTGTGTTAAAAATTAAGCCATTTTGGAATGGTATTAATAACTTTCTACAAGCTTTATTTAATGAATCATTTTATTTAACTAAAGTTCTTGTATTATTAAATGTGAACAAAGGCCTCATTTGAACAGGGCAAACATGTACCTAGCATGGACTATACTTGCAATTTCAAGGAAGTGTATAACAAGAAGATGGAATGCAAACACAATACCAACTTTGGAAGACTTTTTACAGTCTACTGATGACCACAGCATTATTGGAAATTAAAATTAAAGAACTAAGAATTTATCCAAAGCCATTTATCAACAACCCTTGGGGAAAAGTCTTATCGTTGAATAACACTATACAATAATTGACTAGACACTCTGGTAATGGATTGGACATACTTATAAAGTAACTGTATACATTAAGATCTGTTATAGTGTCAGGCTAATGTAAATAGTGTACATAGTTATTTAAGATGTTATGTATAAATACTATGGAATTCATTTAACTGTATTTGAAAAATAAAAAAAAAAATTGAGAGAAAACAGGCACAGTTTTGACAATTTGGAACATTGTGCTCCTTGTGTACACAAAACAGAAAATATGAATGGAAGTGTCTGCACAGAATTTGTTTTCCACACTGAAAGCAGTTAACAACTTTAAATGACATTAAACAACAATATCACAAAGAAGAAAAACAAGGATCTCCATTGTAGTAACTTAGCAGACTGACAAATCTGATAATGATGGTGAATGCATAAAACATTTTCTGACATGGCAAGAAAGAGCAAAATAAGGCATTGATGGATGACTCTTTATACCCCAAATGTTCTAACATCAGGTAGGAAGAGTGTATGCTGGCTGGGGATGGTTAAATTCTCTGGTATTCAGCCGACCATGGGCTTCCTGCAGACAGGAATTCCCAAGACTCAGTACTGCAATAGGGACTATGATAAATATCATATTTTACTTAAAAGTAGCACAGTATTCACAAGAAGAAGAAACTTGGTGTTTTTCTCCTGAACAAAAGAGACACTGCAGATGATAATCTTCAGAAAGAATTTCTCTTGCACAGGCACACTTATATTCTAACTTTTCCAGGAATGTTATGGGATGCAGAATATAGGCCTAAATTACAGGCAGTTGTGCAGGGAGTAAGTACGCAAGCTGCATTATAATAGAAAATATAAAAAGTTTCCCAGGCTGGATACTTATCGCTCTCTCCGAAAAACATTTGGAAGGAACCTAAAGAAAGCAAATTGACAATTTATTGCTTTGTGAAGCAAAAAAAAAAAAAAAAACAAAACTACTTTTCCTTTCAGCCATGTACCTGGCTGACATCATGGGCTAAGACAGGTGTCCAGTTCCATGCTAGGGATGTCTAAAAAGCTGTGAAAGTCAGCCTCGAAGGGCAGACATCCTCCTGTAATAATATCCTATGGATAGGTCCACTTATAGTAATAACTGTCCATGGATAAGTCCACTTGTAGTAATATCCCATGGATAAGTCCACTTGTAGTAGTAATATCCCATGTATAAGTCCACTTGAAATAATATCTGATGGCTACATCCTACTTGTAATAATAATATCCCATGGATAAGTCTAGTTGCAGTAATAATAACATCCCATTGATAAGTAATCATAATACAGAAGCAGTCCTTTGTTATGAAGATGGATAGATCCAACCACAACACAAGAATAGGACCTGACATACCATCTATGTCATTGTGGCACATCTGTGGAGACAATGTAATTCTGGAATTTATACTACCCAGGCTGGACTAAAAATTAGTAATGCAGCCAGGGAATAATTACATGGGTTACAGTCTTTATGGGTCCATAGCTGCAAGTTAATTAAGAGGAACAGTATTATACTTAAAGTTCTAAAGCCATCTCACTGGCACAGAAGATGGATATCCATTGTGGGACCAACAATCCAAGTTCTAAACTACTCTAGTCTCTGAACACCTAGATAGGAACGTCAGAGGGCTGACCTCTGTGTGAAGGAATGACATTCCCAGTGCAGCTCCTCTCCAATGAGGGTGAAGCAATGAGGTAGTCCTGTAACTGTACATGTGTGTATGCATGTATGTGTGCATGCTTGATGTATGGATGTATGCATAAGCACCATATGTATGTGTGCATGTGTGTAGGCATAACTGACTGAATTACCAGCAAATCATGCCTGTGTATGTGAGAAGGTGAAAGTAGGCAAACATGTGGTATACCTGTGATTCTGTACAGCATGTTTGTATTTATTTATTTATTTACATTTGTTTATCGGGAAAGCCTGACTTGGAACGAGACAATTTTCAGTCGATGCCCGAAGCGAAACACTCCAGGTGCATGTCTTTGTAACATGGGAGGAAACCAGAGCACCTGGAGGAAACCCACATGAATGCAGGGAAGACACACAGACTCCACACAGAAGGCACCCCAGTTGAGAATCAAACCAGGGAAACTCTTGCTGTGAGCAACAATGCAAACCGCTGCACCACTGTGCTGTCCATGCAAGCATATATGTATGTATGTCTGTATGTGTGTATGTTCGAATGTATGTCTGTATCTATGTATGCATGTATGTAGGCATGAGTGACTGAACTGCAAGCAAATCATGCATGTCTGTTTGTGTGTGTGTGTGTGTGTGTGTGTGTGTGTGTGTGTGTGTGTGTGTGTGTGTGTGTGTGTGTGTATAAGCATACATGTGGTATGTCTGTAATTCTGTATATATGTGTGTGAAAAGGCGAACATAGGCAGACATGAGGTCCACCTGTAAGTGTGTATAGCATGTAGGTATGTATCTATGTCGGTATGTATGTTAGCATGACTGACTTCACCACCAGCAAATCATGCTTATGTGTGTGTGTGTGTGTGTGTGTGTGTGTGTGTGTGTGTGTGTGTGTGTGTGTGTGTGTGTGTGCGTGCACGAAGGTGAAAGAAGGAGGACATGAGGTATACTTGAAATGATGCATGCATGTTTGTATATATACATATGTATGTAGGTATGTATGCATATATGTCCCATATAATTGTACATGGGTATGTGAAATAGTGAAGGTAGGCAGATATGAGGTACACGTGTAATGCAATATGTACATATGTATGTATATCTGTCCCATGTGATCATGCATGTGTGTGTGAAAAGGTGAAGGTAGCTTACCTCTCAACTGTCCAGACTTTTGTAGAATGTCCAAATATTTTGTCTCATATTTTTTGTCTGTTCCTCAAAATATTTATAGTTTTCTGGTAAATCATTAAAGTCATTGAAGTCACTAAATAATGACATACCTTTGAGTTTCAGACTTAATATCCTTCAGAAAATGCATGCTAATGCAAAACTTGCTATTACAGCATCTTTCTAAGTTTATAAGAGCAATATTAAAACTGTTCCTAATTGTTGGCGTTTTTCCTGCCATTATTTTTGGTTTTGTCCATATTTTGTTTTTGTTCTTATAGGTTGAGGAATATAGAAGATAGGCAGATATGAAGGTAGGCAGACATGAGGTATACCTGTAACTGTGTACGTTTAGGTATGTATGTATGTATGTATGCACCATATAATCATGTATCTGTGCCATAGGTAGTGGTAGGCAGACTGGTGAAAAATCCATAATACTGTTGACTATAATGTCACATTGCTGGTAATGTCTTTCCCCAGCTTCTCCCAAATTTACCTTCACTATTGGAGCTGGTAAGTTGTTCACACTAATGGCTTAGCAGACACAACCTGGATCAGTATAAACAGGTAATAGGGTCAAGGATCTGAAGCAACAAAAAAGGTAATCAGGGCAAGGACCTGAAGCAACAGGAAGAAGAATACGGTGGAAGTATATAACCTTCTGAAGTAACCACAGGAAGTGTAAAATGAGTTAAAATAAATAAAGCACGAGTCAGAAAAGAAATATGCTACTAACATTTCATGTTGTGTTGAGGAAAGATTGCACCCCCAATGAATCAGATCTGACATTGGTAGAAAACAGACCAACACTAAGATAAACCATTCTTGGATAACCCAAAAACACAGCAAACAAGATAAAAACTCCAAGCTACGGACATGCTGAGCATAAAAAAAACAGTTTACTAAATCCACAAAGCTTTTAGGAACTACCCTTCTTCAGTTCTTCGGTGTGTACATACAGGAAAAAATCCATACTACTTATATAGTCATTAAAAAAAAAACATGCGACACAGCCAATAAAAAAATAAAACAATGAAACAATCAATTATAATTGATGAAACTTTCAATAAAACACAAAAGTTCACAAACATTACTTTTATACCCAAGTTCAAATATTCATTCATTGCCTTATTCATCTCTATACTTTTAAGGTGCTTTAAAGAATCATTTGTCGCTTCTTTAAAACTGGCTTAATGCTAACTGCTGTATTTAGTGTTTCTCCCCGGGCCTCCGCTGAAAACATGCTCTGTGGAACCTAGTCGGACATTCCCGGTCAACAAATGTTAAATAAAATAAAAATAAATAAAAAATAAATAAAATTTAGCCCTGGTGGATGTTCTGCATTCAGTCTTAAAATCCACTTATACTCATATACCTCAAGTGCATTATTCGGGTCACCATCCCTTTTATTTTTAATTCTAAAATCTATCACCCTAAATAAAAATCTATGATCACTTCCTTTTTCCATTACATGCTTAGCAAGGGCATTACTAAGAACTTGTCTTCGTATCTCAGACTTATGCCCTGTTATCCTTTCTTTTAATTTTCCTGTGCTTTTCCCCAGGGTCTATATTAAATCACTGAATGCTTAAAAAAGTGAACGGTGATTAATCGACCTTATGTAAGCGAAAGCTTACAATGTCAAAGTGTCAGAACAGTGATTTTTTTCCAAGGGAAAAAAATCGCTGTTCCAAAAAAATAAAATAAAAATAAATTCAAACATACATTAAGTGGGGGACTTTGCCCCCCTACTTAAATATACCAACTCCGAGACTGCACTACAGTGCCAAAAATGGCAAAGTACCAAAGCAGCCAAGCAAATTCGTTCCCCGGGAAAGAATTCACTTAACAGCCGCTTCGATATTTTGCGTTTTCAGCCTTTTAAGTTCGATCAAGATGCATTCAAAAGAACGTCTTCAGTCTTGTAATATAGACCCTTTTCCCCACATAAAAAGCAGGGCATCTAACACAATTAGCCATATATACTATATTAGTAGTGTTACATGTGGCAAAACATCTAAACACACACACTCTTTCTTAGTCACTGGATGCACAAATTCATTTTCTTTCATAATGTCAACACAACATTTATAATTATAATGGGACTGTACCTATTCTTTTCATTACTTGTAAATCAGTGTTGGCCATATCCTTGTAACACAACCTTTGTTTTAAGCCTCGACATTTCTTATATGCAAAGCTTCACCTCATTCCCATGATATTAGTCATTTCTAGCCTAGTTTTTAATATATCCCAATTCTTAATAATAATAAGTTTTACCCCATTAGGTTTTCTGCTAAATGTTGTAACATATCGCAAACTGGTATTTATATCTCTACTTCTGTCACCGTTATTAGCCCTAGTACTATCCATTCTCATACTATATTCATTAAAATATGGTCTAGCATCATGTTCCCTAGCTGCACTGTCTTTGATACTTCCAGCTAGGCTATCTTCATAGCCAAATTTTTTAAATTTAAGCATCAATACAGCATATGTGAACAATTTGGCTATACTTTAGAAACAGAGGGTCTTTGCACCCAGCTGATGTCCATAACCTTTAAGGTGTCTGCAAAATATCCCAACTAACATCCAAAACCAAAAAGTAAAAAGGTCACACATACAAAACAATTAGTAAAAACTACACGGAAAACCTAGCCAAGCTAGATTTTTCACTGTGATACCTTAAACCTTCTGTAATAGAGGTCCATGGAGTATAAACAAATGGCCCCTTAAGGACATCAAGTGTTTCAGCTATATGGCTTCTGAATGTCCATGACTTTTTGATCTTCCTTTGTATGTCTTTGTGGATAGATTCAGGCCACTTATGCTATGCTGTCGAGGTCATTAGAAGGCCAAAACATGCATGTCCACAGCTAGTGGGATTTAGTTTTATTGGCCTGAATGTTTCCACAAAGACTTAAAAAGAAAAAGTAAAAAGTCATGGACATTCAGAAGCCATATAGATGAAACACTTGATGTTCTTAAGGGGTCATTTGCATATATCCCTTGGGCTTCTATTGCAGGAGGTTTAAGGTATCATATAGTGAAAACTCTAGCTTGGCTAGGTTTTTTTGTTTTTCTTGTAGTTTTTACTAACACGTATATACATACAGTATAAGTATACGTATATATATATATATATATATATATATATATATATATACACACACACACACATATATATATATATATACATATACATACACACACACACACACACACACACACACACACACACACACACACACACACACACACACACACACACAGACACACATATACATATATATGAAAGTCATCAGTCATGTACTTTACTGCAGACATCAGGTTATGGACAAAACGACCAGATTTTGGCCTTACACCTACTTCACTGTATCTGGCAGCAAATAAAATCAATATTTTTATATAATGTCAGCACAGATCAGCCAATCAATGGCCTTCAATTAATTACTAAGAAAAACAAATGCAAAAGAGAATTTTTTAGCACAATTTAACAAATTGCTAAAACCTTTTTCAATACATAAGATACAGTAACTTACTTATAATACATTGATAAATGTTACAAAACCAAATGAAAATATAAATAGCACAATGGAATTTATTCAAAAAGTTGGTGTTCATTCAGGGACATCCCAAATAAATGATTAAATACTGTCACAAATTATATTTTTCTACATAAAATGTATAATACATAAACATTCCACTAGATAGCAGTATATAATTGTATATTTAAGAAGTCTCCCTAATAAACACTGATTTTTTTGAATAAACTCCATGATGCAGTTTATTCATTTTCATTTGATTTTCTAAGATTTATGACGGCATTATAAGGAAGGTATGTTACATATTGACATTTTCCTATTGTATTTGTTTTTTTTCCATGGTATTTAATTGATCGCCATTGATCAGAGGATCTACTCTTGAGTTATATAAAACACGGTAGTTTTATTTGCTGACAAAATATGGTAAAGAAGACTGTAGGGCTGAAACCTAGTTCATTTTCACCTTGATCTGGCGACTACAATAAAGTACATGACTGCTGAAGTCTACAGGTGCTAGTATTCGAGTATGGCAGAAGAGTAAAATTCCCCAATTTTTATCCTCCCTTAATCTTAAGGATACTTTGTTACTAGGGAAACCAGTACACTTAAATCCTAATATTAAATTAAATAACACTATGCTAAACCTGAATCAATACCCATTAATTAAAAATACCACTGTATGGGACTTCTACCAAGGCAAAAACCTTTCAATTGAAAATATAAGGCAAAGATAAGAAGTACATCTATAAAACCATCATTAAGGAAATGTCGCAATATTAGATAGTTTTGAAAAGATGACCACAATGTTCATTGTCTACATTTCCTACATATATTTTATAAGCTAATCTAGTCACAGAATATTAGAAATGCTCTATTGTGTCTAACATTTAACTAGTATGTATATGGTTTTTATTGGATGCATAGAGAGTTGTATATATAAAGACCAATATATATATGGAACTCCATTGTACCTAATTCATCAAGTAATTTAGTTTATTAATATCACACGTATATCAGGGCACCAATTTCATTACTTGTCCAGATTTAGTCATAGACGTGGGTACGTGTCTGTACTATCTTTAAAATATAGTTATTTATAATTTTAGTTTATATATATATATATATATATATATTTTTATTCTTTATAATTTTTGCAAGGTGACATATAGTAAAGTTGTTTATAGTAGATACACAAAATTTTTTAGAAGATGTCTTTAAACATATGTTGTTTTTTAAAGTAGTAATTGATATGGAAGCCTGATTGGTCATGAACCTTTTGAATTTAGGTATAAATGCCTTGGGGGAAGGTTATTTAACATGGATCTGATGAAGCTTTGTAAGCGAAAGCGCGCTCATCCATTTTATTTGTCTTTTATTGGAGAATAAAATAGAATTTTATACAAGATTTTCCTGCTTTTGCTCCGTTTTTACTAGTGTGGACACTTGTTTATAGAAAGCGTAGCTATGGAGCATTTACTTGGCTGGCTGGCGGTGAATTTTCTATTCTTGATTATTCTGTTATCAGTCAAGTTAAGAAGTTATAAAGATTTGTTATCATTCACGCTGGTAGCAGTGCAATTGCTGTCCCTCATAAGTAGGCCATAACCTATGTATAAAAGTTACTGTGCTACATAGTCTGTTGCAGAAGTATAGAGAGCAAAGAGGGCCTGGGCTTTAGCATAGTGCCCTAAGTTCTATAGAAGAGGGGTGTTAGGACCCTGCTGAATGTATGATCGCCTGTCTCAATCACCGGCTGCAGTGCAGTGAGAGTAGAGCTTCTGGAGGAGGCCTTGCTGACTGCAGAGGAGGAAGACAAGAAGAGAAGAAGAAGGAAGACCTGTGAGCGCAAAATCAAAAAAGGGTCCAGGCCTGGGACTGGCCAAGGTAACTACCAGCGGTTGGTTGATTAACACCTGCATTAACGTATTGCATTTCTAATGGACCATTAACTTTTAGCCTTTTGCAGATACAAAGGGGTCGCAGTTTAATGGTGGAAAGAGAAAAAAATCTGATAACGTTTGAAGGGTTTGCAGATCCTTCTTAAATATTTGGTATGGTTTACACTTGAACTCCAGAAAATATCATTAAGACATTGCACGTCAGGTTTAGGAAATGCTCCAAAACAGTGGGCTAAGCATATAAACATGTGCAAAAGCAAATATAACATTGGCAATGAAAGGTTGTTGTTGTTGTCTTTCTGCTTTTCCCAGTTAGGGGTCGCCACAGCGGAACTCCGGTCCGCTAATGATTGGCAGTAGATTTTTACGTGTCGAGTTGCCAGCTCTGATGCACAACCTTCAACGTAGGTATGCCCATTCACGCATGTCTCTACACAGAAGACGCTTTAGCTGAGAATCGAACAGGACAATTGGCAATGAGAGGTAACTATAGAAAATATTAACAACATTTTAGATGCTTTGCAGATGTGTGTGCCCATTAAGTTTTTCTTTTTTTTTTATCATGCACTTGAAATACTGGATTGAATATGAATCTATGACAAATCACAGCAAGATATGTTGTGAAATGGTCGATCCTACCAGGAAATAATTAAATACAGAAATTATCTGGTTGACCCTGCTAGGAAAAAAAAAATAAATACAGAAAGTATCTGGTTGATCCTGCCAGGAAAAAAAACTGCAGAAAATATCTGGTTGGCCCTGCCAGAAAAAAAAAAAAAAAAAACTGACAATTTACCTTAAAGTTTAAACATTAATCCATTCATATTGCTAATTTTCTCTTCTTTGGTCACTTTTCACTCGTTTTTTAACTCTCTTGCTCTCTCCCTCACAACTAAAATACAGGAAGAGAACAGGAGAGTAACAGGATTAATCAGCAGCCATGTCACTCACATACTCAGATTATGTGACGGGCTGCTGATGAATTACATTTAACCATAACTAATAACACTTTGGATGCATTTGGACAATGGAAAATTACAGTTGTGATTTTGTGGATATTGATTTAAATAAAAAGCATTTTTTACGCATACAATTTCGAAGAGCACCTGCCCACCGGCCCATTTTGGCACTGGCCCTTCTTGCATTTGCCAGAACTCCCAGATGCCCAGTCTGCCCTTGGTGCCCATACAAAAAACAGGTGAATTAAGGCACCGTCTGTCCTTCAGCTGAGCATACAGGGAGGGAGGGTAGTTAAAAATGAATATCTATCTTATTAACCCTATAACAATGGATAAGAAGTTGTAGGTCTTTTACATGAAGTGGCAAGTCAAGAATCTCAATGCTAAAAACCTCATGAGGGGAAGGCCTTGAAAAACAAATGTGATCTAGTTTTATAATAAATTTCCAAGATCTTGGAAGAGGGCAGATTAATAGGCTTGACCTTCTTTGGTTTAGCACATGGACTTTAGACATTATTCCCTGTGTAGGCTTCATGGATAAGTTGACAACTCTGGGGTCAGGAGGCTGCTTTTTTGGGAGATGGAGGCTAGCTGATCTCTGCAAAAGGAGGCATACAATGATGAATGGAGGAATCCAACTGAATTTGTCAGGAATTAGTACTGGTGTCCAGAAAGCAGACAGGATTTTCAGATTGAAACCAGCATCCATTGTATAGCCCTTCTCCTCCAAGTGAACCCCCCCCCCCCCACACACACACACACACACACACCTCAGATAGTGCATGTTTCTGGACAGCATACCTTTTCAACACAGACCAAAAAAAAAAAAATCCTGAAATGACACCCTTAAGAAAAATCCATTTGGTGATGTTGGCATTCTACAAAAAAAAAAAAAAAAAAAAAAAAGAAGAAGAAAGAAGAGCCACTTAACAAAAATCTGTAGCTCAATAAAATACAAGCATAGTAAATACTGTATGCCACATACTTTTCTTAAAATGATAAGCTTGTGTACTTCATACAAAACTACCATGGTGCACAAGGGGTATCCCTAGCCATAACGTTGCTGTGTGCAGTGCAGCTTAACTTGTACCATACTGCAGATGCACAGAAGAGTTTTAAACTGGGTGTCACTGTAGGATTAGATGCAGAAAAGGGCTGAGGTGTTTCAGTTAGGTCTGGGCAGATGTTAGTAATGGGCAGTCATCTGAAGAATGACCCTTATTTACTGCAAGGAAAGAATGCATCTAAATACCACAAATGTCAGATTAAAAACTGTATTGCACAAAAGAGGAAAAAAAATATTTAGATGAAGTTATTACACACTGAACTCGTGGCATTTGATGTACTCCAGGCTGGTTGTTGCAACAAAAGAGTGCATCAGTACATTGACTATGTCCTATGGTGAGAAGCGTATCATATTGTTTTACATGGTATGGGATGAACTACAGCTGGAATACAATATCTAGGTCTAGAGGCAGCCTGAATACTGAAGCCACACTCTGGAAAACAATACAGTAAAGTTTTACAAGAACGGTGAGACCTGTGATCGCAGGCTGCTTGAAAAAGTACTCAGGGAGTTAAAGCTTTATTAGTATTCAAGATGAAAATGCACCTGGGAAGTTGACAGATATGCAAGTATCTGGAGGTATAAAAAACATCTTGTGGGAAAGGGCTACTTATGCTGAATGAGGAGTTTCCGACCCCTTAAGCTGAAGTGGGGTGGTTAAGAACAAAGTTTAAATAAAATTCATCCATGAAAAAGCTGTGATAATATTACCATGGAAAACAATAGCAGAAAATTATTTTGAGGGTTGCACATACGTCTCAACCTCTTAGCACAAGCAATTTAGACAAAGCCAAAAATAATGGTGGGACAAAGGCCCAGAATCACAAACACATTTTAAATATTGCTCATATAAACTTAGAAAATTGGTATAATAGGTTTTGCATTCATATGCATTTTCTGAAGGGTACAAAATCTGAAACTGAAATGTTTGTCATTATTTAGTGACTTCAGTCCTCAATGATTTGCCAGAAAGTCACATTTTTTTCACCGAGCAAACCAAAAAATATGAGACAAAATCTGGACATTCTGCAAAAATCTGGACAGCTGAGGTGTATTTACAAAAGTGGGATGACCCAAACTCAGATCATTACAACTGACAAGTGTATGACAGAAGAAAACTTACTATTTGACAAATGTATATCTGATGCTCTAATGCAAATGGTAACACGATATAATTTGTGAAACCATAATAATCTATACATCCAAATGAGATACACCTACAAGGAATAAAATGCAAAGCTCTGTTTTACACTACCTGCCAGCATCAGGCTTCACGTCACCACAAATCTGAATTTCTAAACCATGAAGAATTCCAACTTGCAGTGGTAAAGTATATGGAACAGGCTGCGCAAAGAAAAAAAAATAACTTAATTTGTATCATATCTTATAGCCATATTATCAGTAGTATACATGCTAACAAAAGATCATTATGTTATGACTATTGTGTACCTTTTGTAGGGGTCACTTGGGAAAACATAAAGTCATAACATAAAAGGTTGAAGCCATTTTTCACAAGCTAACACCAAATACAAATCATGGTGTCCTAATACTTAAGATGTTTTTGGTATAACAGGAGACATACACACTGACGCAAGAATTCTGAACAAAATCAAAAATAATTGGGAGTACAAAGGCCCAAAAGTAGGGACAATTTTTATTGTGGATTTTACAATTTTTAAATATTACTCCAATTCACTTAAACAGTTAATAGAAGGTTTTGCAATCAACTATGTGTTTACTGAACAATAAGTATAAAGTCTAATATTTGGCATTACTGACTGACTGTAATTCTCAAAAATTTACCAGAATAATCAAATAATTTACAAGGGACAGGGCAGAAATATGGAACAAAAACAGGGATATTCTGCCCTACCCTTCTCTTACTCACGCATTAAACTGAAAATCAAAACTAACCCCCTCTCTTCTCAAAGACAAACAAAAATAATTCACAAATTGACCAAACTCTATCTACACCTACTCCATAAACTCACTTGCAGTGGTAATATACATCCCATTCCAGGACCCAAAACATCAGTCAGCCCAAACTTAAATCAGCTAAATTCCCTACACTACAGACCTACCTCAGCTCTCCTCTTTTTAAACATTAATGTAAGAAGTATACTTAAAATTCATGACCTTCATGCCTTACTAGCTCTATACGAACCAGATATCGCTGTGTTAACTGAAACATGGCTCAAACCACAACATCCCAATAATGAAATTACTGCCCCGGGTTACAACATTATCCGAAGAGACAGATCAGAGAAAAAGGGCGGAGGTGTTGCAATATTATTCCAAAATCATCTTACCTTAGAACAACTAGATTACAATACCCATGAATTCAAAGATGTAGAACTAATCCTTGCCAAATTAAAAATAAGTTCCAACAAGCATATAATTATTGCAGGTGGCTATACCACCAGGCAATAACATCACTGTAATGGAAAGCCTGCTTAATTGGACCTCCAACTCCCTTCCACATGAAACCATACTATTAGGAGACTTCAATATTGACTGGCTTCACTGCTCCAACCATAACCCCTCTGACTTCTTAAACCTCCACAGGTTTACCCAAACTATAACCACCCCACTCGAATTGACAAAACTTCCAAACGCCGGTCCATCTTAGACTGGATCCTGGTATCTGACCCCCCTCTTGCACTGCAATCTGGTTGTCTTCCAGATACCCTAAGTGACCATCATCCAACCTACCTAATTAGAAACAGATCCCAAACCATCAACCAACCTATCCTCAGAGTAGTTAGAAACAAAAATACCTTTATAACTACTGATCTCATCAATACTCTAAAAAGCTATAACTGGACCCCCCTAAAACATCTACCTCTAGACGATGCCGTCGAGTACTTTAACATAACCTTCATAAAAATCTTAAACCATCACGTACCCCCTAGAACCATTAGAATAAAAACTAGCTATGCCCCATGGCTAAGAAAAGAAACTAAAACTATAATGAAAGAAAGGGACAAGGCCTGGATTCAATATCAGAAAAACAAAACCACTATTTCCAGACAAAACTACGTAGAGCTCCGTAACAAAGCCAAAAAGCAAATCAAACCAGACAAATCCAGCTACTATACAATCATGCAAGAAAAATATGCTCACAACCCACAAAAATTCTGAGCCACAATAAATAGTTTCATAGTTTCATAGTATAGTACTAGGCTATCTGACCTGGGGCATTTGTAAGCCTAGCCATAGTGATGTGGCTTTTGCCACCCCATGAAATGGTACAAAAATGTACGGAATAAATCTAGAATACTGTGCCTCTGTCTAGTAGTGACACAATGAAGGTCCCCTTATATAATAGAATTAGTTTACTGTGCCCCTGTCTAGCAGTGACACAGATGTGACCCCTGGGGTAAACCTACGATCTCCCATCCACTCATCAAGATTTCTCTTGAAGAGAGTCAGTGAGGGGCTCTGCCTAATACGAACTGGGATCCTGTTCCAAAGCATGGGAAGCCTCTGGGTTATGAATCTATCCCTCCAGCATGTCCTATTCATACTTGTGCCGAGGTTTAAGTCTTTAGCTCTCGTGGTCCTGATGGATTTGGATTTTTTGAGGTGGAGCATGTCCATCAGGTCCTGATAGATTTGGATTTTTTGAGGTGGAGCATGTCCATCAGATCCTGATTGGACATGGCCTTGTACGTCAGGCAGAGATCACCTCTGAGCAGGTGGTATGGTACTGAATAGAGCTGAAGTTTCTTTAGTCTGGCAGAATAAGACATATGTTGGAGACCCTTGATCCTTTTGGTGAGGTACTTTTGTGGTCTCTCCAGCTGTTGCAAATGCCGGGTGAGGTACATACCAAATGGGGCATTGTACTCAATCATGGGTCTGATGAGTGAGGAATATAGGGGTACAATGACATCCTTGGATCTGGATGTGAATCCCTTCATGATGAGGTGTGCAAGGTAGAATGTTTTTCTAACCACTTTGGCAACATGGGTGTCAAATGAGAGGTCACTGTCTACTTGGGTCCCTAGGTCTCTGATTACTTTTTCCGTACTCAGTGGGTTGCTGTCTATGTGATAATTTGTGGGTACTTTGTTTTTTCCAAAAGGGATGACTATACATATTTTGGCATTTAGTTTAAGGCTGTGACTACGGCACCAGTTGTCCGTTTCAGTGAGGCCTTTTTGTAGGATGTGTGTATCTGCTGGTGTATCGACTATGGCGCCTAGTTTGCAGTCATCTGCAACTTTGTCAGCCACAGCCCTCCCATGTTTGCTTTAACATCTGAGAAATAAATGCCGAACAAGAGGGGTCCCAGGACAGATCCCTGTGGGACACCACTTGTGACTGGCTTTGAGATTGACATTGCTCCAGCGATTTTAACATTATGGGTTCTGTCTTTTAGCCAGTTTGCAACCCATCTAGTGACATAAGGGTTTACTTTTAAGCTGTTTAGCTTATCTATGATGCCTGAGTGGGGTATTGTGTCGAAGGCCTTAGCCAAGTCCAGGTATGCTGTATGGACTGCTTTGCACTCATCAATGGCTCTAGTGACTGTTTCAAAAAAGTCAACCAGGTTTAAAAGGCAGGATCTGCCCTTTACAAAGCCAAATTGGGTGGGGTCAAGTGTCTGTAGGTCCCCTATGTCTCTGTTTATGAGTTCCATAATTATTCTTTCCATAGCTTTGCAGACCAGGCTAGTTAAGCTTATGGGCGGTAGTTTCAGGGTCTGTAGAGGCACCCCCTTGTGGAGTGGGACCACTGTTGCTGTACGCCAGTGTTCAGGTACATATCCCGAAGTAAGGCTAAGGTTAAATAGCATTTTTATGTGTGGATTTAGCTCCTCTTGGAGTTCACGTAACACGCACCCCAGGATACCGTCAGGTCCCATTGATGCTGTGTTTTTTGCTTTGTTTAGGGCGGTTCTCACTTGGACATCTGAGATGACAGGGAGATTACATTCAGCTGGGATAAGTATTTCCTCTTTTGGGGGTGAAGGAGGGGAGAAATTTGCACTGAACCTGTCAGCCAGAATGTTAGCAATATCTGTGGGTTCAGTGTATTTTTTGTTGTTGTGAATCAACTCTGAGCATATCTGAGGGTTTCCGCCCAGGTTTCTAACATGGCTGAAGAAGGCTTTGTGGTTATCTTTAGTGTCCTTAGCGATTTTTCTCTCACAGTTTGCCTTGGATGTTTTTATGAGAGAAAGTAGTTTTCTGCTAATGTTGATCAGAGATGTCTTCCCTTCATGGGATTTCACCCTGACGTGTAGTAGCTTCCTTCTTTTGTTATACAATTTGTTTATGGCTGAGGTCCACCAGACAGGACGCTTACATTTGGTGGAGAGGGACTTGGATTTGTTTGGGATTGCATGATCCATGCATTCTTGAAGATGTCCATAGAAAGCATTTGTGAAGGATTCGGCATTGTGGGATGTGGTATCCACTGGCACAGTGGGCTTAAAGGATACCATCTCAGTCTTAAGAAGAGTGAAGTCTGCTTTTGAGAAGTTTTTCACTGTGGTCTTTTGTGCTGGGGTGGAGGTGGGATATGTATATCCAGGGTGATAAGTTTGTGGTCAGATCTCACTAGTGAGGGGTATACTTGCGGTGTGGAGCATTTTGTCCCCATGTTTGTGATGATCAGGTCTAGTATATTATCTCCGCTAGTGGGAGAGGTGACTAGTTGTTCCAGTGCATTTGAATTTATGAATTCCAGGAACCTTTGGGCTAGGATATTAGGGCTAGAATAATGTACCCAATCTATGTTTGGGTAGTTGAAGTCTCCCAGTATGATGGTATTTTGTGATACATTCATATCCTCCAATGTCTTCAGGAAGGCTGAGTGGGGTTCTTGAGATTGGGAGGGTCATCTGTAACATGCTACCAGTTGTATAGCAGTTTTGCCTATGGTTAGTTGCACCTGTATGGTCTCTGATGCTTCATGTGTTGCTACTAACCTGGAGGTGTGGGTGTCCTTTATGAATATGGACACTCCCCCTCCCTTTGTGGTTCGGCCTGGGTTTTGGGGCTGAAAAGCATGATACGAGGTATAGCCTGGTAGCGCTGGGGTGCTCTCAGGAGCCTTGAACCAGGTTTCAGTTACTGCACAGACATCGATGTTCTCCATGCTGAGGAGTGCATCAAGTGCCTGCATCTTGAGATTTAGACTTCTGGCATTGAGCAGCATTACCCTTAGTTTTTTTCCATTTTTGTTTTCTAAGGAGGTGGGTTTGTCTTTTGAGCCTTGCCTAAAAAGGCACTATGGGGTGGCAAGAGCCTTAGCCAATATCCGGAAGCCCAGTGGTGACAGGTGTAAGCCATCCCTTCCGAACCAGCGTGGCTTATCCAACATATCATCCCAGGCAGACAGACATTGGATCCCCTTAGAATGACACCAGTACTTGAGCCAATTGTTAAAGCTGACCATCTTGTCTTTGTATTGTGGTATCATTCTTGGTGAGGGCAAGATGCTGCTCAGGGTCAGGGTCATACCAGCCTGGGCTACATAATCGGAGAGCTCCTCTATGTCTCTTTTCATGTAGTCCAGGGAGGTAAGTCTCAGGTCATTCACACCAGCATGGACAATGACGGAGTCGTATTTGTACTTGCTTTGGAGTGACCTGAGTGCGTGTGTTATGTGGTGGATCCTAGCTCCCGATAGACAGCTCACAGTCACCTTCTCCTTGTTCAGCCTGGTCAGTGGGACATCAGTGTGTCTGACTATGGAGTCACCTATTACTAGTGTATCAGGCAAGGTGCTTGGCCTTAAGGGCTGAGATTGGTCGACACACTGATTTATTGAAGTATGTGTTGCATGTGTTTTGTTTTCTGGTGGTGGATTTTTGGATGTCTGCTTTGGGAGCCTCTGTTGTTTTGGTAAGTTTTTTATTAGTGCCTCCGAGTATGTCTTTGTGCTTTTATGTGTTTGGTTTGCAGTTGTGGTAGGTCTATGTGGGACTGGGATTGTTGTGTGTGTGGTTGCCATCTCCTCCTGTCTGGTCATGCCAGCCCTGAGTTGAGAGAGTTCAGCCTCCAGTTTGGCTATATAGTTGCATCTCTCACATGTATTTGTGTTTGTTGGGAGGAGGAGAGGGTTGTCTGAGTACATGAGACAATTGTAGCATTGTCTCAAGATACCCAGGTTGACCAGCTGAACTGGAGACGACACCAGTAATCTACCACTTGACATGCTAGAACAGTATAAGGGAGTGGTATACCTTTAAGGGAAGTGGATATTCACAGGGGTGGTAAGTAGATGTAGTGCTTTACTTAGTACGAGAGTGCTTACTTAGTAGAGAAGTATTGAGAACAAGTGCTAGGCTTATAATACAGTGAGTAGTCTGGTTATACTAAGAGTAGAGCTTCCTTAAGGGAAAATTTGAAGAGCAGACTTGGCGGAGCCAGAAAAAGTTTAACCTTGTTTAACCGGCGCTGCAGCACGACCACACAAAGCCGTGCAAACGCGGATTTTAAACAGTGAACTACAAAAGAGCTAGAAATGGTCCCAAACAACCAATTACTACAGCTTCTTGTGCTGAGGTCACTTCCCCCAAGGACAGGTAGGCTGCTCAAGGCTCCCCACTCCCACTGGTGAGCAAAGAAACTTCCTTCTATCCAGGTAAGGTAATGGACAACACAGGAACTACACCACAGCCCAGAATACAGCAATGCCTGTAAACTGGTCTAAACTAGTCGAGGAAGGCAGGAAAACAAGGATTTTTTTTTTTTGTTTTTTGGTAGAAACACACAGAAAATGCAGAAACAGTGATAAATTAGTTACACAGGCTAGCACACTTTAGTGGGCAGCCTCCACAGTTAAATTAAACAAACAAACAAGCAAACTTTCGATCAAATTCGACTAAAATGTAACTTTAAGTGCAGATTTTAAAATAATGCAGCAATCAGTTAAAAAACAGTTCAGGCTAGTTCAAGGTCACTGCATCCAGGAAAGTTCATGACTCCAACCCCTGTGCTTCCAAATAACCATGAAAACATTCCTACTCAGTTTAACAAATTCTTTACCGAAAGAGTCCAGACCCTTGCCAATGCCCAAAATAGTACTAGCAGCCCCACACCAATAACTACCTCAACCCACCCCAATATACAAAACAATAGCCACAGTTTTCACCTCCAGTCTGTATCCACCAAATCAATATCTAAACTCCTTGGTAAACTTAAATCAACCACTCTAGCAGCTGATAAGCTGCCAGCAGACTTCCTTTGGATCTCAGCTGAAGCTATAGCCTATTCGGTCTTTATTCTCATAAACAGATCTCTCTCAGAATGCAAAGTCCCCACCTCATGGAAAACATCATATATAATTCCACTGCACAAAGGAGGCAACTCCTTAGAGCTCACCAAATATTGCCCAATAGCAATCCTATCACCTTTATCCAAAATATTAGAAAGAGTTGTTCATACTCAACTAATACAGCACCTCTAGAATAACAACCTACTCTCCATATCCCAGCATGGTTTTAGACATTCCCATAGCATCACAACAGCACTACTATCATTCACCAACATAGTTAACCACCACAGAAACAAAGATCTATTTGTTTCTTCCATATTCTTAGACCTATCAAAAGCCTTTGACATGGTAAACCACAGTCTGCTTCTTGATACCCTATCCACCCTAAATATAAGTACCTCCTCTATATCATGGTTCAACAGCTACTTATCTGCCTGTCAGCAAGCAGTCCTATGGCAGGACCAATTGTCCCCCCTGTTACCAGTAACCATAGGAGTCCCTCAAGGATCCATCTTTGGCCCATTGCTGTTCTCTCTATTTACAAATCAGATCTCTTCATCCTCTCCCACTGCCTCAATAGTACAATATGCAGATGACACCCACCCTCATATGTGCTGCCCCTACACTTAGTGAACTGTAAACCCTTACCCAAAATAACTTCACCCTAGCCGAAATTTGGTTCACTAACATCAAACTTTTTAATCCCCAAAAAAAAAAAAAAGCAAATTCTTTTCAACCCTGGCAGAGCTCCTCCCCTAAATAATAATTTCACCATTAACTCTAAAGAAAACATTCAAATCAGTCCAGCCACACACACTAAACTGCTAGGCATAGAAATAGACAATAACCTGAGGTTCGACATCCACATAGCACAAACCATTAAGAAAGTTAATAAAAAACTTGGTCTCTTCTACAGGAACAAACAGTTTATGACAAAACGCACCAAAGTAACCATCGCAAGGACTCATATTTTATCCACCCTCCTCTATGCCTCTCCCATCTTGACCAATCTCCACCCAACTGATCTAAATAAAATGGAATCTTGCTACAACAAGATTGCCAAGTTTGCTACTGAAGCCTCATATAGGTCCCACCACTGTCTATCCCTTAAGCAACTCAACTGGCTTGAGTTGCCTCATATAATTCTACTCAATCAACTCTCTATAGCACACAAACTCTACTACCTTCCTGAGATAACTTCAGCACTTCAGAGCCTAATTCAGCCCCACATTCCCTCTAGAGCCTTAAGATCTAGTAACCAGAACCTTATAACTGTCATCAAACATAAAAACGAAGCTGGTAAGTCCCTCTTTGCCAACACCATTGCCAAAACCTGGAACACACTGCCAAGCCAAATAACTTCTACCTCCTGCTTTAGTCAATTCAAAAAGTCCTGAAAACCCACTATCTAAGTAACTGGCTATGCTCATGCCACTCACCAGGCTAATCCATACCAAGAGAATTTGTCAGGGTACAGCTATGTATAAACAGTTTCTCCCCTGAAAGCTTCCAAACCCATGTACAATTACCTTACAAAACTTATAACTGCACAAGAAAAAAAAATGTACCTCTAATTGTCTACTGTAAGAAATGTTAATCACTAGCATGATGTCCTGTTGTGTGTATATGCCATATGTATGTATGTTCTACTTCTTTTTACTCTCATGTAATTTATTGTAATGTGGAGCTTTTCTCCCTGGGCCTCCACTGAAAATGGACCTGTGTCCAGTCGGACTTTCCTGGTAAACAAATATAAAATAAATAAATAAATAAATACATTTTGGAAGTATTCATGTGTGCTAACCCTAACCTTGACCCTCATTGTGCTCCTAACCCTAAACCCACACATTAATTAAAAATCCATTTTCCTTAACACTACTACTACTCAAGACACTGACACACACACACACACACACACACACACACACACACACACACACACACACACACACACACACACACACACACACACACTTTTTTTAACATTTTACCATTTTAACATAGGTTCATAGGTAGGTACTAGGCTATCGGCCCAAGGGCCTACATAAGCCTAGCCAGCAAGGTTCCATGTCTTATGCCACCCAAGAAAGTTATTTTCCTGTGCCACTGTTGAGTAGAGACACAGAAGTGATCCCCGGGGTGTATTTCCTATTTCCTATCCACTCATCAAGATTTTTCTTGAAGAGTGCTAATGAAGAACTTTCCTTGACATAGATGGGTAGCTTGTTCCAGAGTATTGGATGTCTCTGGGACAGGAATCTATCCCTCCAGCATGTCCTGTTTATTGTGGTGACAAGGTTTAGGTCCCTAGAGTGTGTAGCTCAGAGGGATTGGGATTTCTTTAGGTGTAGCATGTCTAACAGCTCTGAGTTTGACATAGCTTTATATGTTAGGCAGAGATGACCTCGGAGTAGGCGATATGCTTACGGAGTAAAGCTGGAGTTTTTTACAAAGGCGCACACCCAGACACTTTGTTTAATATTTTACCATTTTAACATCACCTACAAAGGCAGCACCTCTCGACTGTATCCCTTCCCCAGTCATGCTGTATTTCATTGCTTGCAATGGAGTCTGCACCCAGGAGCATACCTACTAGAGATGCCTCATGTTAATATTGATAACTCTAGACAGAGTGTTTCATTAATGATTTTCTATGTGGTATAGGAAAGAAATCAACTCAGAATTATTTTAAGATAGTATAAAACTATTTTAACATGCATGATACTCACAATACCCATGTAGGGATAGTTGGTATTCACGTTTTGGGCATCAGTGTCTGTTATAGCATCGTCCAACTAGAAAAACAAAAGCAAAGGGTGGAATTTAAGCAGATTATGTTTATAAGGTATTTCAGAAACAAAGTATCTTAATAAAGACAATAAAGTTAAATGAGATATCTACAAAATAAGTTGCTGAATAACATTTAAGACCTTAATATAATTAAACGAGTTGTTTATTATAACTGAATAAAATATTTTGTTAACTTTCCTTATGTATATATTTAATTTACTTTTTTTGCTGCTTCTATTCCTGGTTCTGTCTGAGACCTTTTTCTGAACTAAGATATGTTATACACAGGGGTTAGAGCAGAGGCATTATTGTGGCTTGTTATGACTCAGTTTCCATTTTAAATGAAAAACAAAAAAATCAAGTGCTATCCACCAACTCTTCTGTTACAGTACATGGAATTCATTAAGGCAAAAGAAAGCAAACTTTTGAAGCTCCCTATGCAGTTATTATTTTTAAAGATTTCTCAATGTTTTCTTCAATTTCTTGTTTTTGAATACAGTGACTGAACTTTATTATTTATCTTTGAATCTTCTGGGCCAGAGATGTGTTATTTGTGTGTGTGTGTGTGTGTGTGTGTGTGTGTGTGTGTGTGTGTGTGTGTGTGTGTGTGTGTGTGTGCGTGTCTGTGTGTGTGTGTGTGTGTGTGCATGTGTGTATATGTGTAATGTGCAAGCATACTTGTATGTGTATATGTACGTGTGTGTGTGTGTGTGTGTATCTGTATAATTGTATATTTGTGCATGTATGGGTGCATGTTTGTGTGTGTGTGTGTGTGTGTGTGTGTGTGTGTGTGTGTGTGTGTGTGTGTGTGTGTGTGTGTGTGTGTGCGTGTCTGTGTGTGTGTGTGTGTGTGTGTGTGTGTGTGTGTGTGTGTGTGTGTGTGTGTGTGTGTGTGTGTGTGTGTGTGTGTAATGTGCAAGCATACTTGTATGTGTATATGTACGTGTGTGTGTGTGTGTGTGTGTGTGTGTGTATCTGTATAATTGTATATTTGTGCATGTATGGGTGCATGTTTGTGTGTGTGTGTGTGTGTGTGTGTGTGTGTGTGTGTGTGTGTGTGTGTGTGTGTGTGTGTGTGTGTGCGCGCGCGTGTGTGTGTGTGTGTGCAATCGCTTTTTAGCCTCAGTTAGGCACTCTCAGATGTTTGTATTTCAGGTTTATCTCTGCTAGAAGCATGCAGATGCTCCATCTCTAAATGTTACCCTCATGCATTGCAGGTTAAGATGCAGTACACTGTAACAGGTAACAATCAAATGGAGTGTAGACCCTACCAACATCTCCAGATTTTTTTTACAGTCTTTGAAGGAAGCTTGCTTGATCACAGATGCAGAGCTGTTGTTTGATATTTTTTCTTCCTTGAGAGGCAATTGGCAATGTGCAAACTTTCCAGCATCAACACATGGCAAAAAATAACAGACTTCTACCTCGCAAACTGTAGAGTCACATTATAATCATTATGAAGAAATACCTTCTAGTTTTAATGATGACTGTGTTCTCTTCAGGTATTCTTCTACCGTCTGTCATTTTCCTCAGTTCTGTTTGGTATATTCTTTGCCTTTTACATTTGCATCCTGTCGCCGTTTAAGTTTTTTTTTTCTGATGCTTCTTCCCTTAGCTCATTCACCACCCTGTGGGCAGACCTCTCACCTATCCAGAATTTTGTATAATATCCAGATTTTTGCTTCATATTTTTTTGGTCTGTTCCTCATAAAAATTAGGTTTTCTGACAAATCATCGAGGACTGAAGTCAGAAATAATAACAGACATTTCAGTTGTAAACTACATATCCTTAAAAATGCAATTTAATTTGAATCCTGTTATTTTAGCAACCTAGGTTTATAGAAAAAAATCCAAAAGCCTAAGCTTTTCTTCTTTTAAAGGAGAACAGTGCTCACAGACTGAAAAAACATGTTTATTTCATCAAGTCTTGATGTTTCCTACATTTTAACACTACTTTTGGACTCTACATACTTTTTTTATATTTTTAAATGTAATTCCAGAGTCTGCCCACATGGGGTCTGGCATCTTGATTTTTTTAGTCTGCCTCTAGGTATCTCTCAATGCATCCTAAGCTCCTGTGTCAGGGATGTAGCCAGGCATACACTTTGTACTTTAGATAGTACATTTTTTTTCTGAGCATCATATCAATGTGGCTTTTGTCAGCTCATATTATGTCTACAACTGTCTAAATGAATGCCTTTAACAAAAGGTACAATATTGCTAATCTAAAACCATTATGCTAATAGTTTTAGGGGGAACCACTGAAAATGTTAATTACATTTATAAAGTGCCTTGGGGGACAGCATTTTGAGACGTGTCTATTTTTAAGTGATAGTTGTCTATGGGGGGTAGCACTAAGAGCTTATGAGTACAAAATAGAATTTGCTTGCTATACCTCTCCTGTCAATGCATCAACTTTGCATATGTTTTCACATATACCCTGTTTTCTTTTAGTCTGCCAGGTTTAATTACCATTTCTTGCTTTTTAATGACTACTTAAAAGACAAACACGGATAATAACACAGAACAGTATTCTCAGCACATGAACTTTGTCTCCTGCTGTAAGCTGTCAATCACAGCAGCAAACACCTCAAATTTACCACTTTGACAGATACTACAGGGAGGTGTTTATGGGGGGGAGGAGAGATCAGTTTAAGGAGTTAAGGCATAATGAAAGAATGAAAATTGGCCACTTTAGAAAGACGTAACAATCACAAAGAATACTGTTCTGTGTAATTATCCCTGTTTGTCTTTTCAGTAGTCATTGAAAGGCCAGAAATGATAATTAAACCTGACTGACTAAAAGAAAGTAGGGTATACATGAAAACACATGTAAAGTCAATGCATTGATAGGAGTTTAAGGGCTATGATGTACTATTTTAAAGCCAAACACTGCAATATGGGATATTTAGAGGAAGACTAAAAAAATCATATGCTGGACCCCATGTGGGGAGACTCTGGAATTACATTTAAAAATATAAAACAAGTATGTAGAGTCCAAAGGTGGTGTTAAAACGTCGTTCCATAGGGTCATAGGTGTGTACTACTCTAATGGCCCTGGAACCTTTACAAACCTAACCCCAAAAAATTGCCCAGACACCATGTCATCCGATGTTAGTTCACAGTGCCCCTATCCAATAGGTCATCTGGAATGATCCCTGAAGTGAACTTTCTGTTACCCATCCACTCGTCAAGATTTCTCTTGAAGACGGCCAGTGAGGTGTTCTGCTTGAAATGAATGGGAAGCTTATTCCAGAGTATGGGCAGTCTTTGGGAGATGAACCTGTCCCTCCAGCATGTTCTGTTAATTGTAGTAATGAGGTTGTGATCTCTACAGCGTGTGGCGCGGGGGGATTGGGATTTCTTTAGGTGTAACATTTCAAATAGGGCTGGGTTGGACATAGCTTTGTAAGTCAAGCAGAGATCACGTCTAAGTAGACGATAAGAGACTGAGTACAGCTGAAGTTTCTTGAGTCTGCCTATGTAGGACATGTGTTTAAGGCCTAGGATTCTTTTTGTGAGGTACTTTTGTGGCCTCTCCAGCTGTTGTAGGTGTCTGGTCAGGTACATGCCAAGTGGGGTGTTATATTCGATGACTGGTCTAATGAGGGATGAGTAGACAGGGATGATGATCTCTTTCTTCCTGGATGCAAAATCTTTGGTTAGAAGATGTGCCACGTAAAAGGACTTTCTGACCACATTGTCAATTTGGTGGTCGAAGGTGAGGTGGCTGTCGACCTGGATGCCCAGATCTCTTAAGGTCCCTTCCGTGTTCAGTGGGCTCCCATCAACATGATAATTCGTGGGAACTGAGTTTTTTCCAAAGGGGATGATAACTAATTTTTTGGCGTTAAGCTTCAGGCCATGGTTCCGACACCAGTCACTGGTCTCAGAGAGGCCCTTTTGTAAGATGTCTGCATCACTTGGGGAGTTAATAATGACTCCTAGCTTGCAGTCATCAGCAAACTCGGTCAGTCAAAACCATTCTGTGTTGGCCTGGACTTCTGAGAAATAGATGTCAAACAGGAGAGAGCCCAGGACCGAGCCCTGTGGGACTCCACTCATAACAGGTCGACAGTCTGACTTGGAATCACTCTGTGGGTCCTGTCTGTGAGCCAATTTACAACCCACCTAGTGATGTAAGGATTGATGCCAAGTTTGGTGAGTCTATCAATGATACCTGAGTGGGGAATGGTATCAAAGGTCTTGGCAAGGTCGAAGTAGGCTGTATGTACTGCCTTACCGTCATCCACAGCCTTGGTGACTGCCTCGAAGAAGTCAAACAGATTTAGTAAGCAGGATCTTCCCTTGACAAAGCCAAACTGTGTGGGGCATCAAGAGTTTGGAGATTGCCTATATCTTTGTTAAGCAGGTCCATGATGATGCACTCCATAGCTTTGCATACCAGACTCATCAGGCTAATGGGGTGATGGTTCCCTGGGTCTGTGTTTGCTCCACCTTTATGGAGCGGGATGATTGTAGCAGTGCACCATTCATTAGGGACATAGCCTGAGATAAGGCTGTGATTGAACAGGGCACACAGATGTGGTTCCAGTTCATTTTGTAGCTCATGTAGGATGCAGCCAGGGATATTATCAGGTCCCATGGACGCTGTATTCTTGGCTTTGGACAATGCAGCTTTTACCTGTGCCACAGGAATGGTGTGTACCAGGCTTTCTTCTGGTATTGTGATAGGGCGCTTGGGGGGGAGGGGTAAAGTTGGCACTGAATCTGTCGGCCAGTATGTTGGCTATATCTGTTGGCTCAGTATAGGAGGTGCCATTGTGCAATAACTCAGAGCAAATCTGGGTATTGCCTTTGAGGTTCTGATATACCTATAGAAGGCTTTGTGGTTATTTTTGGAATCAGCTGCAATTCTGCTTTCATAGCTGGCTTTAGAGGATATGATAAGGGATCTCAGCTTTTTGTTGAGACTGATAAGGGAGGTTTTCCAGTCCTGTGACTTCATTTTTTTTTCTGCAACAGTTTCTTTCTTCTGTTGTAGAGTTTATTGATGGCTGGGGACCACCAGATTGGCTTTCTTTTTTTGGAGGAGAGCATCTTAGTTCTATTTAGTATGGCAAGGTACATCTGTTTGCTTACATGCTTGTACAATGCATTGGTGTATGATTTGGCATACAGCTATGTTCCATTGGCATGGATGCCGAGAAGTTAGCCACCTCAGTTTTTAGGAGCCCAAAGTTGGCTTTAGAGAGGTTTTCAAGTTGGTCACATCAATAAATGATGAAATAAACATGTTTTTTTTCAGTCTGTGGGTGTGGTTCTCCTTTAAACTGTAGCAAACCGCTTGCTACATTTATAGCAAGTGGCTTTCTACAGTTTATAACACACATTCAGAGTGCCAAAGTGCTTCAGTACTGACTGCAAATGCATACCTTCAAATGCACTAAAGACTAATTGACATCTGGTGATCGCACCCCCGTAATATTTTGTGGCCTGGATGACTACCCTCTTCACTTAGACCAAAAGGATACTGACAGATGAAATATAAACAAAGCAGTTGTGAAACAAAATACACATTTCAATCCAGTAGATATCAAACAGTCTCTTTTCTCATTTTAGCATTCTGCATTTTGAATTAAGGACAATATGGTGGAAGCCCAACAGTGAGATCCTCCTCCATTATCTGGACATGTTCTCCCTGGCATGGCTAAAGGTCTCATTCTCCCATGGACCCATTTAAAGCTTAGCTAACTACCTGTAGGTCAGGCAGACTGGAATTTTCTTCTCCTTTTGCATTTCCTGTTCTTCCCAGGAGGCAGATAGCATTGCCTCCTCTTCTAGTAAGGCAGGAATGGAGACCTCCATATTCCACTGTTCCCTAAGAAGGGTAGCTCACTCTAATAGTCTAAAGAGTTTTCTTTAGTAACTACTTGACCTGAAATCACATTCTTTCTCTCACTCCTTTTTATCTTTTTGCTTCTCATTGAACTTTATCTCACCCTGTGCTTTTAATCCTATTTTGGGTTCTGGGAATCTCTCTGAGTTGGTCTAATGGTGTGTTGCTCTAACTGTAGTTGAGAGGGTCCTGTGTTTGAGACTTGGCAGGGCTGGTTATTTGCAATTACATTAGGAACCTAGAGTCCAAGCTCTCTTCCCCCTCAAGCCAGTATATCTGGCACCAAAATGTTGTCAATATAATCACTACACCTCAAACACCACCCACACCTACACAACACGCACCTACATATGCAGAGGTCCTCCACATAAACATATCCAAACAAAGGTGACCTCAGAGGCAAAAACACACGTAATCTCTACAGCCTTCCACACCACATAGCACACATAGTCTACACACCTGTGCCTCACAGCCACTAAGGCTTCACCATAAACCCAACATATTAGTCATAGGAGACTCCACTGTGAGACACATGGATGTGCCTCTCACCAGGCTAGATAAGGAGAAAGTCACGGTTAGTTGTCTGTCAGGTGCCAGTCTCTCAACAACAGGTACTGTTATGACTCTGTCATAATCCATGTTGGCGTGAATGACTTGACACATACCTCTCTGGACTATATGAAGAGAGACATGATTGAGCTCACTGATTATGTGCCCCAGACAGGTATGTCCCTAGCCTTAAGCAGCATTTTGCCGTCACCCAGAATGATGCCTCAATACAAACAGAAAATGATTGACTTTAACTGGCTTAGTTTCTAGTGTCATTCCAAGGGGATCCAGTACCTAATAGTTTGGGAAGATATGATCAACAGACCACGATGCTTTGCCAGAGATCATAGGATCTTAGGAGTTTACTAGGCTATTGGCCTTGAGACCCTTATAAGCCTAGCCAGGAGTTTAGCCCATGTTTAGAGAAATCAGCACCTAAATCCCCTGTCCAGCAGGGATAAGGGTGGAATCCCAGGGGTATATTTTCTGTTTCCCATCCAGTTATCCAGGTTGCTCTTAAAAAGGGGTAAAGAGGTACTCTGCTTGATGTGGAGAGGGAGTCCATTCCATAGATGGGGGAGTCTCTGGGACACAATTCTGTCCCACCAACAAGTCTTGTTGATGCCACAGACCAGGTTGAGGCTGAGCATATGGGTTGCTCGAGTGGAGCTTGACTTGCGGATATGCAGCAGTACCATCAAGGTGGGGTCCGTGCTCACCATGTATCCCAGACAAAGGTCACCTTTGAGGAGTCTGTATGAAACTAAGTAGAGGGATAGGGCTTTTAGCCTATCTGTGTATGGTAGATGTTTGAGACCCTGGATTCACCTGGTGAGGAACCTCTGTGGTTGCTCCAGCTGCTGCATGTGCTTTGCGAAGTACATGCTGAAAGGGGCATTGTAGTCAATAATGGGCCTTAAAAAGGAAGAATACAGGGATGTTATGACCTCCTTGTCCCTGGATGAGATACCCTTACTTATGGGGTGGGCCATGTACAACAGAAGCAACATGGTTCATGGAAGATGGCCTGCATCTGTCTCACATGGGCTTTAGGATTCTGGCAAAGGTTCTTGCCTCCCCTATAGTGCCTTTTTTAGGAAAATTGATGAGGTGAAAACTACCAACATAAAATTTCAACAAAACACAAATTAAAGGTCATGCTGCTAATCTCTAAACATGAAACTGCACTCATTGCAAGCATTCCTAACCCTGGAAAATGTTGACATCTGTGCAGTCAAATAAACCTGGTATAAAGCTGCAGAGAGCACCCCAGCCATACCTGGTTACTCATCCTATCATACATTCAGACACAAACTGTGAGCAGTAAAACCAAAGGAGGTAGAGTTTCAATATACAATAAAGACATATACACCTCCTGGCTGGTCAAACAGTATGACACACAGGATACACTCCAAGTGCAGTTAACCATTGACAAGAAAATCATAACTAGCTACCAGACCCCAAATCTGACTCAAGATGCCTAGTCAGTCCATTTGGACCTGTTTGAATCTAATCTATCAAGATTCAACCCTTTACCCTGATTCTGGATGACTTTAACTTCCCAAACAAAGATTGGAAGAACTACTCATGCCAGAACACAAATGCCCAGAGATTCCTTGATTTTTGTCAATGCAAATGCCTTGGAACAGTTAGTTGATACCCCCACAAGAAGTGATAATATCTTGGACATGGTATCAACCAACATGAGTAACCACTTCAGCATCCCTATAGTATCATCCTCCCTGGTAACATCTGACCACAAAGTGGTCACGTTCAAAGTCACCATCTCCTCCAATCCCCCTCTTGCTAGGACCAGACATAAAAACTTCTCCAAACTTGATTACAGCCTCCTGAGGGATGGTATAAACAGCTTCACAGCCCCCTCCCCCTTTGTAGGAACTAGCACCAATACCCAAAACTACACCAAAATACCATACAAGCATTTATATAGATGCATGTAATCAGGACTACCTGAGAGGACTAAATCATCCAACACAAGGAAGAGTAAACCTTTCTGGTGGACATCTGCAATAAATAAAGTCTATGACACAAGGAAAAGAAATTGCTGTCCAAGACCAAGAAGGAGCAGGTGCCCAATTGGAAACAATGTCTCCTTAGCCTGAATAAGCAAATAAGAGCAATAGTGAAATCCTACAAAGCAAACTTTGAGTCCAAATTGGCCACATCTACTAGAGACAATTATAAGACCTTCTTCACATATGTCCGCAATCTCAAAGGAAGCACCCAGATATGTTCAGAACTGGTGGTCCAGGACACCACATATACAAATGCCGTAGATATAGCAAACTTGCTGGCTGACAGATTCAGTGAAACTTTACCTCTTTGTCCCTCCATCAGTAAATCAGGACATCCCCAGTACCTGCCCCCTTCCTCTTATATCTAGGGAAGAGGTCATCACTGCTCTCTCAAAGGCAAAAAATACAGCCTCCATGGGACTCAATAACATCACAGGCTGCATCCTATGTGAACTCAGGCAGAAACTTGCAGCACCATTAGGCACCCTATTCGACCAAAGCCTAAGTACTGGCTTTGTTCCAGCTGAGTGGAGGACAGCCATTGTCATCCCTTTACACAAAGGTTTAGCATCCACCGATCCAGAAAATTATAGACCCCTCAGCCTAACTAGCCTGATCTGCAAGGCCATGGAATGGATTATCATGGACCTCATTAACAAGGACATTGGCAGCCTCCAAACACTTGATCCCACACAATTTGGCTTCTTCAAGGGGAGGTCATGTCTACCAAACTAGGTTGACTTCTTTGAGACAGTCACCAAAGCCATGGACGAGGGGAAGATGGTGCACACTGCCTATCTTGACCTGGCCAAAGCCTTTGACATGATTCCCCACTTGGGCATAATAGATCAACTTTCTCAACTAGGCATCAATCCATATGTTACCAGTTGAGTAGCAAACTGACTCACTGATAGAACCCACTTGGTCAAAATAGGGGAAGCCACCTCAAGCTGTAGAGTCATAACAAGCGGCGCACCCCAGGGTCCGGTCTTACGGCCTCTGTTATTTGAGATATACTTTTCTGAGGTGCAGGCCAAAACCAGTGGGCTATGGCTGACTAAGTTTGTAGATGACTGTAAGCTGGGTGCTGTCATCAATTCCCCTAGTGATGTGGACATCCTCCAAGAGGGTCTCACTCAGACAAATGACTGGCGCCAGAAACATGGCCTCAAGCTGAATACCAAAAAATGCATCATCATCCCCTTTGGGGAGAGTGACGTCCCCATAAATTATCACATTAATAATAATGTCCTAAGCATGCAGTCAGTTGTGAGGGATTTGGGCACCCAGGCTGATAGCAACCTGAATTTTGACCACCATGTTGCTTCCATTGTATGGAAAGCCTTCTACATGGCCCACCTCATAAGTAAGGGTATCTCATCCAGGGACAAGGAGGTCATAACATCCCTGTACTCTTCCCTTATAAGGTCTATTATTGAGTACAATGTCCCTTTTGGCATGTACCTCGCAAAGCACATGTAGCAACTGAAGAGATCACAGTGGTTCCTCACTGGGAGAATCCAGGGCCTCAAATATCTACCATACACATTTAGGCTAAAAGCTCTATCCCTCGACTCAATTTCATACAGACTCCTCAGAGGTGACCTCTGTCTGGCATAGAAGGCGATCACGGACCCCACCTTGATGGAACTGCTGCATATCCACAAGTCAAGCTCCACTCGGGTAACCCGCATGCACGGTCTCAACCTGGTCTGTGACATCAACACGACTTGTTGGTGAGACAGATTTGTGTCCCAGAGACTTCCCATCTATTAAACAGACTCCCTTTCCACATCAAGCTTTACCCCTTTTTAAGTGCAACCTGGATAACTGGATGGGAAAAAGAAAATATACCCCTCGGATTCCACCCATGTCCCTGTTGGACAGGGGCATTGGGTGCTGATTTGTCAAAATATGAGCTAAACTCTTGGCTAGGCTTATAAGGGCCTCAGTGCCACTAGCCTAGTTAACCGCCTATGATCCTATGATCCTACGATCCTATGCACTTCTGCCTGGACTCTTTGTAGTATAGTGGCAGGGACTGCACTGCTCTCTAGACATATTTATCTGTATTTCCATCTTCCTGGTACCCCCTACTAGTGCCCAAGGTCTTGTAGACTCTTGGCTTTCATATGGCTCTAGGCTCATGGGGGTGTCTCAGTCCTAAAAACTGATGGCCTGTCTCAATCTTGATTCTTTTACAGTGGTTATGCTAGATTCCCTAGTGTTATCACCTTTCCACTGTTCCAAAGATTCTTGAAAAACAGGAAGTCTTTCCCATATACTATGTTACAGAGATAAGAAGCCATGGCTACCAGATGGAGGACTCTTCCAAATTAGGTTTGTACCTCCACCTGTGTAACTTTGTAAATTTACCCCATGAATATGCACTACCTCAATAGACTTTGGTGGGCAAGCTTTCTTTTCCCAAACATGCTGTGAATTCACTAACATAAATGCATTGCCAGAGTCCAGCAGCCCCTTTTGTTCTTGCCTCTCCACTCTTATTAAGCATTTTATTAGCTTTGCCTTTTTACAGTAACAGAATTCGGTCTTGGTCAACCAGGTCATCAGCTGATCTCATTCCATAGCCTTTTTACGATTGCCTTCCCCCAACTCTTTAGTGGTTTGTATGTGAGTTTTTAATTTAGTCTCACCATTGCAATATTTGTATCAGGGATTAGTCCAGATAAAATCACTTTAGCTAGAAGATCTAGGAAGGTCATCTCTGATAACCTCCCTGTAGGAGGAATAAAAACACCTCTTTGAAGTTTCCAGTGGTTTACTCAGTTAAGTTGGTAGATGGACAAGTGTTCTTGTTCTAATACATTACATTTAACAGGTTAGTTATTTAAAGGCAGTTACAGACTATGGTGGAGGGTACATGGGAGCTGATTGGAGGAAAATCTGGAAGATGGAAAAACAAGGAGCCAATCACAAAGCTTAGAGGTTACTCCATTATTTGAATATTATGACCAGCTCAGCAGCCTGTGGAACCTCATTTTTACTTAAAAATTTTATTTTATTTTTAACTTCTAACAAAGAAAATATGACAACATACTATGAGCTACAACTGTAGAATTATATATAAGAAAACACTTTTGCCTCAGTACTATCAGGTTTATCTATTAGAGTGGTTTACAATTTGGTCATTGAAAATGCTTGCTTTTATGAGACTATCACCAGACTTTATTAGTCTGTTTCGTAAAATGAGAGGCTGTATCTGCACTTTAAAGAATGGGCAAACTGTACATCAGCACCCTGATTGGAGAAAGAATATTCTCCAGCATGGTATTAATGTACAAGTAATGCCCAGTGAAAAATGAGTCCACTGCTTCATGGCAGCATATCAAGCTGCCATTGAGCTCAGACTGCTAAAAAAGTAACGTCTGACATTACTTTTACACTCGCTAAGCAGCGCTTTTGCTGTTTAGTGAGTGTAAAAAAAAACAGAAAGGTGTGTGTGCGTGTGTGTGTGTGTGTGTGTGTGTGTGTGTTTATTTTTCTGTCTGTGTCTGTGAGTGAGTGAGTGCATGCATGAAAGTAAAGAAGACTGTGTGTGTGTGAGAGAGATCAAGAGAGAAAGAGCGGTCTTGTGTGAGTGAATGTGCGTATGAAAGCAGAAGTGACTGTGTGTGTGTGTGTGTGTGTGTGTGTGTGTGTGTGTGTGTGTGTGTGTGTGTGTGTGTGTGTGTGTGTGTGTATGTGTGTCTGTGTGAAAGAGAAAGAGAGATCGATGGAATCAGATAGAGAGTCTCCTGGATCTGCTAGCTAAATTGATTTTATTTGGACTAATCCTTTATACTCTGTTTCTTGTTAGTCTTGTCATCCTGTGGGTCACAGGTGGGATACCAGACTTCACTCGAGCCCTCAGAATTTCCCCTGTTTTCAATGCAGTATTTGGTGATATGCCCTCACCTACCACACTGAAAACATAGAATAGAAGACATGGTTCCTTTTATTTTACTCAATGTTTTCTTGGGTGTATATTATTGCGTTGAAATACCATAACAGCGAACACCTAACATTGCAAGTATTCAGCGAAATTCTCTTCCACGATTCACTGAAAACTTAAAGGACAAAGATGTAGTTGGCCAATTACACAATTTTGCCCTTTTCTCCACTGTAGTGTGATCTCGGAGTTGGTATGTTTAGTTAGGGGGTGTGGGTTTGTTTTAGGTAAATTTAGATCAGTTCGTTTATGGGGCAAGTATTTGTCTGCCCTTTAAGTATTTAGCGAATTGCAGAAATGCATTTCGCTGGATATTTGCCAATGTTTAGGTCTTTGCTTTTACGGCGTTTCGACATCGTAATACAGACTCGTTTTCTCAACTACTTTACCAGATGTTTCTTTAAATACATGTTCACAGCATGGTATCCTTCCTACTAATGCTACAAAGCTCTAAGCATCTTGTGGATCTGCTTGACATACACAGTTTTTAAGGATCACTGGCAGAGCTGTTTTAAATGTATAATAAAAAGTTATGCACTTACCATAACGCTCCATGACTGTAGTCCATCTCGCCTACATTCCTGCTGGATGGGTTCGGAGCCAGCTCGGCCAATACTAAAGCTCGAGAGCTTTTACTGGCTCGAGGTTATCCCCTATCCCATGGTGCACCACGGCAATTCCCCAGATCTCGTTTGCAAGAAAGTAACTAAATACATAATAGTAATTATGCTATCAATAATGATGTACATAGAAAACAAAATAACTTTGTTTTACCATCCATGCCATGTGGACAAACAACTATAACAATGTCAGACAGCATTATGGATAGTCCACCAGTTCCTCCAGGATACAGGAAGGGGGAAGGAGGGTGGGACGCAAGAATGTAGTTGAGATGGACTACAAACATAGAACGTTATGGTAAGTACATAACTTCTTAATGTTATGTAGTCCTATCTCGCCATAATTCTTGCTGGATGGGACAGTGTCCCCCAGCACCTTTATCCCAGGTGGCTCAAGCAAAGAGTCTCTTCAGCACAGTGGACTCAAAGGATGGCCTGTCCCAGGAGGCCAAATCCAATTTGTAATGAGTGACAAAGGTATGAGGTCTTGCCCAAGTAGCTGCTGCACAAATGGTATCAATTGGGAGTTTTGATATGAAGGCTAATGAAGTTGATACTGCTCTAGTTGAATGGCCTTTTTACTTTAGCAGGTAGTTGTTTCCCAACATTTTTGTAAGCAAATGAGATGCAGTCTGAAAGCCATTTAGACAGAGTCACCTTGGAAAAGGGCAAACCTTTGTTTTTCTCTGAGAAGGAAACAAACAATTGATCTGATTTCCTAAAATCTTTAGTCCTATGCAGGTAAAAATCAGAGAATACTGTGGACGTCTAATTGATACAATCTGTATTCTGATTTATTAGTGTAATTGGGGAAGAATACTGGTAATTCAGTAGTTGTGTTTAGATTATGTTCTGAGCATACCTTATGGAGGAAAGAAGGATTATTTCTTAGGGAGACTCTATCCTTATGAAATATAATATATGGAGGTCGAATGGTCAGAGCTTGCAATTCTGAAACCCTCCTAACAGATGTTATAGCTACAAAGAACAATGTCTTCCATGACAACAATTTCAAGTCAGATGAAGAAGACGGTTCGAATGGTGGAGAAATCAAAGAGGTCAGAACTAAATTTAAGTCCCAGGGTTCCGGAGGTTGCCTGATTGGAGGTTTGAGAAGGAGGACTCCTTTCAAAAAAGATTTTACATAAAGAGTGGGACATAATAGAATTTTCCATGTTCCCAAAATGATAATTTGAGATGGCAGCCAACTGGACTCTATTGGTAGAAGCTGAAGCTCCTTCTTGAAAAACAGATAAAAGGAAGGACAGGATAGACTCTATGGGGGCTGAGTAGAGATCTATGCCTTGTTTAGCCACCCAAATGGAAAACCTTTTCCATTTGCTGGAATATAATTTCCTGGTGGAAGGTTTGTGGGAAGAAATGAGAATGTGTTTAATGGTAGGAGAAAGGGATATACACCTGGCTATTCCTGGAAATGGAGCAGCCATGCTGTCAATTTCAGGGTTTGGATGGTAGGATGGAACTTTCCAGATTGGCGAATCAAAAGATCTGGAGATGGTTTCAGAATCCATGGTTCCTCCAAGAGATAGGGCCACAGGAAGGGGAACCAGACTTGGCGAGGTCAGGAAGGAGCAATGAGAATCAGGGTACTTTTCAACAGTTCTGCTTTCTGAATCACTTTGGGTATGAGAGGAAAGGGTGAAAAAGTATAAAGAAGTCCCGGAGGCCAACTGTGGACCAGGGCATCCCTGGGTGACTCCCCCAGATGGGGAATGAGGGCAAAGTAGTTGCTGCATTTGGTGTTCATGTAAGTGGCAAATAGGTCGCAGCAAGGGTGGCCCCATTTGTGGAAAATCTCTTCTGCAACTTCTGGTTTTAGGGAACACTCATGAGGCATATGAATTGCTTTTCTCAGTTTGTCTGCTATCACATTGGACTTCCCTGGAATGTGCATTGCTACCAGAAAACACTGAGAGTCCATCATCCATTTCCATACTCTTTGTGCCTCTCAACAAAGTGGGTAAGACTTGGCTCCCCCTTGCTTATGTACCACACTACAGACATGTTGTCTGATTGAATTGCAATTGTCCCGGTGGGAAGTGAACTGTGGAATGCTTGCAATGTGTAAAGCACTGTTCTAATCTCCAGAACATTTATATGCAAGTGGTTCTCGTGATCCTGCCAGATACCTTGGACTGTCATTCCCAGATAATGCCCCCCCCCACCCTATCTGGGAAGCGTTTGTGGTCAAGACTGCATTTTGTTGAGGGAGAACAAGCGGACAACCTAGATAAAGCTGATCTGTATGTAACCACCATGTTAGATCCTTCTTGCAGGAGTTTGTAATGAGTATTTGGTGGGACAAGGGTAGATCTTGCATTGACCACTGGGCAAATAGTAGCCACTGAAGTACTCTCATGTGTAGATGGGCTAAGGGAACTAAGAGAATGGTGGATGCCATAGTCCTTAGAACTTGAAGAACTATCCTGGCCTGTACTTTGTGTTTGGTCAGCAAGAATATGACTTGGTTGTGCAATGATTTAATCCTTTCTGGGGTCAGTTTTGCTGTCATGGTGGTTGAGTCTATGTCTGAGCCTAAGAAGACAATGTGCTGTGATGGAGATAAAGCAGATTTTTTTTAGATTTACTGTAATCCCTAATCTGGCGCGCAAGGATAGAGTCTCGTCCCTGGCTCGGATTAGTTGGTGCTTGGTGGTAGCAGTGAGAAGCCAGTCGTCTAAGTACAGAAACACCTGGAATCCCTGACATCTCAGGTGAGCTGTGACCACTGCCATACATTTGGTGAACACTCTGGGGGTTGTAGTGAGGACAAAGGGCAGTGTTTGAAACTGAAAATGACTGGCTCCCAGCCGAAAGTGTAGATGTCTTCTGGAGCGCCTGTCCATTTTGATATGGTAGTACATGTCCTGAAGATCTATGGAGCACATCCAGTTGTCTTTTCTGATAAATGGAAAAACTGACTGCAGAGATCATATGGAACTTCAATTTTTTTACAGACTTGTTTAGCTTGCTGAGGTCTTGAACTGATCTCCAGTCCCCGGTATTTTTCAGAACTAAAAAGAATCGTAAGTTCCGGATCCTATTTGCTCTGTGGGAAATTCTTGTATGACTCTTTTTTGAAGCAACAAGATAACTGCTGATGTTGTACGGTCTATTTGATTGGGTGGCACATCTGGTAATGACTGATTTGCAGGGGGATCAAAAACAAAGGGAATGAGGTAACCTTTGGAAATTATATTTTGTACCCATCAATCTTGGGAAATTTGTAGCCAGGCGCTTGGGTACAGTGAGAGACGACCCCGACTGCCTCCAGAGACGGACAGTCAGGCAAACCCTCAGGGGCGATGAAAGGGTCAATCAAAGAAAGTATCTCTATCACCCTGGTGTTGTGGAACCCCTCTGTCACAAACACGGTGCCTTCCATTATAACCTCCCCCTCTGCCTCTAGGGGAGGGTTGACCTTGTGCTTGAGGGGAAACCTTTTTGGGATTTATGGAACCACATTTTCCATCCTGTTTGACCCTTGGGATAGGGTCTGGAAGGAAAGGAGAAATGGACTCTGACAGCAGATAAGGTTTTCCCTTCCTGCTCGCACCTGGTCAAAAGAGTTGAACCATCAAAGGGGACGTTGGTAAAGGAAGACTTGAAGGATTCTGTAAAATTGCATAGACGCATCCAGGAATGTCCCCTAAGAGAGATCCCTGCTGCAGCCACCCTGATCTCTCTGTCAGCTGCATAGGAAATCCGCCTCATGGAGGAGTTAGCAATGGAGGTAAGGGTGGAGAGCTGCACAGATCTTTGTGGCTACTGCTACCACCACAGCATTCACAGGTACTCCCTTGGTAAGAAATGATTTGTCTTCTGGAGCAGTGATAAATTTCTTTGGCCTCCTTGGGACAAGCTCCACTGTGTCCGGAGAGGTCCAAGCTTTCCGAGATATGACCCCTAACAGTTGGTCATATGGCGGTGTTACCCAGGAGGTGAAAGGTCGGGAACCAAAAGCCTCAAGGTACACTGATTCATCCTCAATAGGGTTAGAGGTCTTCTAATCACCTGTCTGTCTAAGGATTTCAAGGATGTCTGCAAAAGAGACATCCTCAGAGGGGGATCTTGGGGACCCTTCTGACTCATCCAAATCAGTGTCAGAAGTGACAGACTCGGGTGAGTCAATGTGCTTCCTCTTACAAACTCTCTTCTGAGGGACCTCTCCAGTGGGGTAATCTGGGGTGGTCTCAGAAGAGGGGATACCTCCAATGGGGGCTCCTTGGGACTCTGGTTCCCTACGCTTAGGGGCAGGTGGGGAGAAGAGGCTGTTGCCGGCTGCTGGAAGGAGATCAGGTCCAATGGCAGGGCTTTAGCACTAGACAAAGCTTTCTCTATCACTTTGAAAGCTTTACCACCCCGCTCCAAAGAAGACCTCTGCTCCAAGGAAATGGAAGGTTGACTCTGAGCAGGAGGGGCAGGCTTCAAAGCAGATGTAGGAGCCGAGCTCACACGAGCTGAAGCGCCGAGAGAGAGGGTCAGTTCCAAAGAAAAACCGGGGTGACTATCCCTCTCGGAGTTGACCGAAGAGCATCGGTTTCCAGACCTCTCAGCTCCAGACTGAGCCGATGAGGTTAGAGTTATTGATTCCGAGGAAGCAGGAAGAATTGTCGGAACCAAAGGTTCCAGCACTAAGAACCCAAAACATTAGACTCCAAGAGTGAAGCAGTCAGAGGAGGAATAGTAGGCTGAAGATGGGATGGCTTCGAAGCCTTTGGGTCTGGAGGAGCTAAACATTTTGCCAGCACCAGGTCACAGAGCAGCCTCTTCACCACCTGCTCTACATCCTCATCAGAAAGTGTCCTGGAGGAATGGGTGGAGATAGATGGAGATCTCCTTTCCAGAATCGGAGATCTTAATGTTGGTGAAACTGGTTCCAAAATAGGTGAGTATCTCGACAGAGAAGATTGTCTCGGCACCAAAGAAACAATCGGCACTGAGACTGAAGAAGCAGAATTGGAGCAATAACTCTTTGGCTTCATCACTTTTGATTTCTTTGTTGGTTCTGAAGCAGGAACCGATGGAGATTTCCTTTTATGACTTTTAGGAACTGTCTGATCTTGTTCCAGCTGTTCTTGGAAGGAACTAGTCATAAGGCCCCTATCTATAAGTTTCCTTTTCCTTTCATTAAGAACCCTGGTGCTGAAAGAATGACAGAAGGTACAGGGTTCTTGCAAATGAGCCTCTCCAAGGCAGTACACACAACTGGTGTGACTGTCAGTCAATGACATTTTTTGAGAACATTTTTCACATTTTTTAAAGCCAGAAGGGCGGTGTTCTTTGTGTTCTCTGTCCTTATCCTTTGACATATTTCTTTTGAGAAGAAAGAACAATATAATAACAAATAAAGTAACATAAACCCAATAGAACAACTATAAGAAGAAGTAAATATAGTATTTTTTTTATATATAGAAGGGGAAAAGGCTAGCACACAGAGAGGAAAGGCCCTCTAATTTAAACGGGCAACTACGGCCCTCTAACTAAAACGGGCCGTACAATCCTTAAGAAAGGGGACAGGGGTAGCAAACACTCACGACAATCACACAGATTATAAAGGAAAAAACTATTAAAGAGAAAGTGAAGAGATATAGACAAAAATATCAAAAATATTTCACTTAGCCAATGAGCCAGTAAGAAGACAACCTTGAAGCTTTTGCGGCAAATGAGATCTGGGGAATTGCCGTGGTGCATCATGGGATAGGGGATAGCCTTGAGCCAGTAAAAGCTCTCAAGCTTTAGTATCGTTTTTATTTCCAGCTTTGTTTCCTTGCTGCTAATACCCTCTGGGTTTAAAGAAAAACTTCACAATATGGATTTATGGCCAGAAATACCTGCCCATGTTTTTACCAGGTTGCAGCAGAAATTGGAAATGGAGAACTGGGACACAGGCTTCACTGAGATTTCAGGAGGGTCTTTGACTTAGTTCTCCACAGGTTGCTAGTAAGAAAAAAAGAAAAACTGAAGATTTACATGAAAGAATTATCAGTGCCACGGATGTCAGAGGAGTCTTTTATTCTTTTTATTCCATAAAAATACTGAGTTAAGAAATGTTGTCTATTCCAGACTTCTCCAGAAATTAATATATGTATAAAAGTCACAGTTTAAATAGTAATTTATTAAAATTGCATAATCTGATTGACCAATTAAAACTCATCATTAACATATGTTACACTGAAATACAAACTCAGTACAAATATGAAATGTATATATGTAGGTATAAACACACACACACACACACACACACGCACACACATATATATATATATATATATATATATATATATATACACACACACACACACACACACACACACACACACACACACACACACACACACACACACACACACATGCCCACGTACATATATATATATATATATATATATATATATATATCTTACCTGCCTCGCGCAACGTCGTCACGTACTAAAGATATACCACGTCGGTCTTCTGCATTGTGTGTGTTCAGCGACCCCGCGATCAAGGCCTGGTCTCTTTCTTTGATCTTCTCTCTTCCGCTCGTGGTCTTCTTCTGCGCTGTCGACGAAGTCAGGTAGAACCATATATATATATATATATAGATAGATAGATATATATATAGATTAGATATAGCTATATATATAGATATAGATATATAGGTATATACAAATATACATGTATCTGCATATATAAATATGTGGAAAAGACTATGCATGCATCAACATGCACCATTTTTTGATCTTAAAATACATTTAATATAATTAATAGTTCATAGATTCATAGGCTAGTACTAGGCTAACTGCCCTAGGAGGCCTTTTTATGCATAGCCATATTTTCCTATTTGTAAATGATAGGATACATATCCCAGGGGCATATAATTGTGTTAAGGTGACAGATCATTTACAAGCTGCCACTGTCCAACAGGGGCATAGGTACCATTACAGATATAAAATTTCTGACTCTCTGTCCATTAGTCAATGTTGTGTTTGAATAGAGTCAGGAACAAATTCTGCTTCACATGGATGGGAAGCCTGTTCCAGAGTAAGGGTAGTCTCTGAGACACATACCTATCCCTACAGCATGTTCTATTTATGTTACAGACTAGGTTTAGTTCCTTTGGGTATATCTAAAGCTGTTAAGCTTGCAAAACTATGCCTCAGAAAGTCCAAAAGCACTCAGAAAAAACAACACCTAACACTGCACACGCAGTCACTCTCAGCGAAAGCCCAAACACTAAGGACCTAAGGCAGGCAAACACACTTCCCAGCACTCTTGTTATAGAGGACTCCATTGTATGACAAACTGATGCCACTCTAACTAGGCTGAACAAGATGAAGACAATGGTTAGTTGCTTATCTGGAGCTAGAATCCACCATGTCATGCATACACTCAAATCATTACATCACTTGTACCACTAGGATTCCATCATAGTCCAGATGTAAATGACTGGAGACATACCACCATGGACTATATGAAGACAGACTATGTGTCTCAGGGTAGTATGAGCCTAGCATTTATTTATTATTTATTTTACATTTGTTTACTGGTAAAGACTGACTGGGCATGGATCCCATTTTCAGCGGAGGCCCAGGGAGAAAAGCTCCACAAAGATTAGTACAGCAAATACAGTAAATACAATACACATGTTAATAAAGTACAGTACAGAGTCAAAAGTTAATAAGGTACAGTTTCAAGTCCAAGAAAGGAGCAAAAAGTAAATATATTATAAGGAGCACAGTGTGTTACAATAAACAATACAGTTGAAAGGACATTTTGTTCAGTCATTTGGTTACATTCATCAGTGGCTGGTACAGTAAACACACATTGATTAAGAGTATAGAAAGGAGTTGTTGTAAGCTTTCATAGAAGGTTAAGGTTCTGATCTAATTAAATGAAGTTATCCAGGGTCAGAACAATTGCATAACTAAGAACTATGTAAATAGGACTGGGGGAGTTTTTTGAAATTATTTTTGTTTACAGTGGTCCTAATATCTACGGGGATGGTAATCCATGCTTTTGTAACAGAAATGGAAAACAAGGAGTCCCCAGAGCTATTGTTGCTTTTGGCTAGCATTGCCTAGCATTGAACAGTGTATTAACATCACAGAAAATGGTGCCATAATATGAGCAAAAAATGATTGATTTCAACAATTGGCTGTCTTTCTGGTGTCATTCTAAGGGGATCTAATATTTGTCAGCTTGAGAGAACATAGTTAACAGACAATGTTACTTTGCCAAGGATGGTCTGCACCTATCCCCTCTAGGCTTTCAAATATTGACTAAAGCTTTATCCACCCCCAAAATGCCTGTTTTAGGCAATACCAAATTGACAAACCTACCAACACAGCAAAATCATCTCAAAGTGAACCTCAAGGTGTTACTGCTCAATTCCAGGAGCACAAATAAAAGTCTACAATCCCTCCAAGCCCTCCTCACACTTGTGAATATAGACACCAGTGTAGTTACCAAGACATGGTTTAAAGCAGTAGAGAGCAATTAGGCAGAGCAAGGTCTCAGTGCCTTCCACTCTTTTACACCAGTAGCTGCACAGACAAGGGCTAAAGGTGGAAGTGTCTTGAGATACATCAGTAATAAACATACCTCCAAGGTAATCAAATAGAATGATTAGCTGGAGTTCCTACACTTACAGATCATCATGGTCAAAATCCCGTACCATATCCTAGCCAGCTATAGTTCACCCTCCATGTCCCCAGAAGCTCACAATGTATACTTAAACCTACTGCAGATACTTACCATCCAACTTAGCACCTTACTAGTGGAAGACTTTAATAATCCGTTCAAAGACTGGAATCCTATATGGCCTCAAATCAACAAGCACAGAGATCCCTAGACTTTGTAAATTCAAACACCCTTGACCAAACAGTGAATATGCCCACTAGAGGCTCCAAATTACTGGACTTTGTACTCTCAAATATGGGAAAATGCTGCATTCCCTCAATGTTTCATCCTCCCTGGTAAGGTCCAACCATAAAAACTGTCTCCTTTGAAATCAAATCAACTCTGTAATCCCAGTAAAAGCAGTAACAGTTAGGAACTATTCCAATGCAAATTACCTTTTATTAACTGATGTTTTTTTTCAAAATTCAATGCCCCTCCAAACCCTGGGAAAAATTATGGCAAAAATCAGCCAGGGTAATTCCCATAAAAAATAAAAACTCCCTCTCAAACTAAATAGGCAACTAAGAGTGCAAATTAGGTCAAATAAAGATATCCTCCTAGGTGAAAGATAACCATAAGGCCTTTTTCACCTATGTCAGAAACCTCAAGGGCAGCATACAGCAATGTGCTGAACTGGTGGTTAATGGTGCTACATTCACCGAGCCAGACTGTATAGCAAACCTGTAAGTGGACAAATTCAGTTTCAACTTTATCCCCCTCTCACCCTCAACCATCCCCAAAAAGTGCCTTCTAACATAACCTCTCCAACTATAATTAGAGAGCATGTTGCCAAAGCCAAGAACATAACATCAATGGGCGCTAATAACATACCAGGATGCCTTCTGAACAGTCTAAAATGCGACTTATCAGGAATCCTGGAGTCATTATTTAATTATAATCTTAAAACAGGCTTTGTGACACAAGAATGGAGGACTGTGACAGTCATTCTCATTCATAAGGAAGGACCTTCAAGAGATCCTGGAAACTACAGACCCAATAGTCTGACTAGTCTTGTTCACAAAGCCATGAAGAGAATTATCATGGAAATTATCAACAAGATCATACGAGACCTCTTGATACTGCATCCATCCCAGTTTGGCTTTGTCAAAGGAAGGTCATGTTTACTGAATCTGGTGGACTTCTTTGAAAAAGTCACTATAGGCAATGGATAAGGGGAAAGTGGTAGATACTGCCTACCCTGATCTGGCTAAAGTATTTGGTACAATACCCCACTCAGGCATTGTCAACAAACTTATGGAATTAGACAGAAATTCTTTTTAACACACTGGCTAGCTAGCTGGCTCATGGATAAGATCCAAGAGGTTAAGAAAAGTGAGGCCACCTCTACAAGGAGGTCAGTCACCAGTGGAGTCCATCAGCACTCTGTGCTGGGCCCACTCCTCTTTGGCATCTACTTCTCAAATAAAGCCAATGTCAAAGGCCACTAGCTAACTACTTTTGCAGATTTTTGCAAACTGGGAGAAGTTGTTGAATCAACCCAAGATGAGAACACCCTTCAGAAACATCTAACACAGACAAACTCTTGGTGCCAAATCCATGGTTTAAAACTCAACACCAACAAATGCATTATAGTACCTTTTGGGAAGTTGACCACCTCAGGTAACTCCATCATCAATAACACCCCTAAAAGTTGATTCACTAATTAGGGATCTTGGTACTCATGTAGATATTAACCTAACTTTTGACCAATGTGTCCAAGGTAGTTAGAAAATCCTTCTATGTTCCTCAGCTTATAATTAAGGGCATGGCATCTATGTCCAGACAGGTCATCATACCCATCATAGAGTATAGTGCCCCCTTTCAGTATGTACCTGACCAGACACATGCTGCAACTGAAACATCCACAAAGGCTCCTCACAAAAAGAATACAGAGAATAAATACAATGTCCTATGCTGATTGTTTCAAAGCCATATCTCTTTACTAAGTCTCATACAGACTTATGAGAGGTAATCTTTGCTGTATGTAGAAGCCATTCCTGGATCCTGTTTTTATGAAACTTTTGCACATTCACAAAACAAACAGTATCAGAACTACTATATCTAAATTTTGCTTGCAACATAAATAGGACATGTTGGAGCGACAGATCTGTTTCTAAGAGAATTACCATTCTCTGAAACAGAGTCCCAAGTCACATAAAGCAGAGTTCCTCTCTAACCCTATTTATGTGCAACTTGGACCAATGGACAGGCAACTGGAAATTCAACCCTGGTTTGGTACCTATGTCTCTATTTGACAGAGGTGGATCAGTAAATCCACCCCCCATATAAATCAAATTTGTGTATCAAATTTGGGTTGCACGGATAGGGTTATAAGGGGCATAGTGGTCATTAGCCTAGCATACACACGTGAATCTATGAATCAAGTCCATCAGTATGGGTCAGATGCTGACTTGTAAGCAAGGTGTATATCACCTCTCAGAAATCTAGAGGCACAGAATAAAGATTTGGTTTTGAGTTAGTCTGCGGACTCCATGTAGTTTAACCTTGACTTCTTTTTGTAAGGAACCTCTGTGGGCATTCCATTTGTTGCATATGCCTGCTAAAGTACAGAGTGACGGGAGAATTAGACTCAATAATTGGTCTAATGAGCACTGAGTACAGGGAGACAATGACATCTCTGGACCTGGATACCATACCCTTGCTTATAAGTTGTGCAATATAGAAGGATTTCCTTACAACAGTAGACACATGATGGTCAAAGTCCAAGTCACTGTTCACATACATTCCAAACTGCCTAACAACTGGATCTACTCTTTGGGATGTATCATCTATGTGGCAATTCCCAGGGTGGCCAAGTTTCCAAAGGATATTATTGTACTTATATTATACTTTGGCATTTAGTTTTAGGCCATGGCTCTTGCACAAATGGACGTTGCAGTGGTGCAGCGGTAGCGTTGCTGCCTCACAGCAAGAGGTTCTCCAGTTTGATTCTTGGCTGGGGTGTCTTCTGTGAGGAGTGTTATGGTTGCCACCCATCCCGTTGTCAGCGGGACACTCACGTGTTGAGGCCTCTCATCCCGCTTCCCACAGTCACCAAGCGTGGGACTTTAAAAATCCTGTTTTCCCCCTTTTCGCTTCGCGATTGTAATTCAAATCAATTGCCGTGGAAAAGCCAAAAATACTTCTGTTTTTTCCATGGCAATGCGGCTATGTCACCACCCGGACCTGCAGTTAGAGGGATTCCCTGCTAGGTCCGGGTGGTAACGCAGCACAGTAATTGACTGCAGGGATTTGAGGGGGCGGGAACTTGTTCAGAAGAGCCCCATAAAGATCGCAGCTGTAGAGCACTAAGCTCTATAGCAGCTGCAAAAGATCTGATTTAATTTCTATCTCCAGCCAGCCCAGTCAGCCAGGATTGAAGCCAGCCAGCCAGGATTGAAGCCAGCCAGCCAGGATTGAAGCCAGCCAGCCAGCCAGGATTGAAGCCAGCCAGCCAGCCAGGAAGGAAAGAAAGAAGCCAGCAAGGAGCCTGCCTGCCAGCCAGCCCAGCCAGCCAGGAAAGAAGCAGCAAGGGAGCCTGCCTGCCAGCCCAGCCAGCCAGGAAAGAAGCCAGCAAGGGAGCCTGCCTGCCAGCCAGCCCAGCCAGCCAGGAAAGAAGCCAGCAAGGGAGCCAGCCAGCCCAGCCACTGCTTGAACAACCAACTAGCCATTCCAGCAGGAAGGAAGCAAGCTAGCCCAGCAATAACTGTGATAGTGGTAAGTAGATAATTGCATTTTGTGGCTTTAGTTATTTAAAATGGGAATAGTGTGCTTTATTTAAGTTTTTAATGTTTAGAGGTAGATGGGGATGTAGTATGCAGTATTTAAATCTGTGCAGTGGTTATTTTGAGACTTTTGAGTACTAGTTTAAAATGGGAATATATTGTGGTTTAATTTTTTAATGTTTAGAGGTAGATGGTGGGTGCAGTACGCAGTATTTAAATCTGTGCAGTGGTTATTTTGATATTTTTGAGTAGTAGTTTTTAAAGATATAAAACCTGAATGTATATGTAATTGTTATTATTCTTGGGGTATGATTTGGAAGCATTTCTTTTAAAAGGCTGAACTGTGTATAGAAGTTATTTGTTTCTGTTGGGGGGCAGTGAAATATAAATTTAGTGTGACGCATTTCTATTGTCGTAGCTTTTTCCGGGTATTGTCTGTTTGCAGATAGGAAATGTTCGAGCATAGTTTGCACTTTTTTGTATGGAAATGTGTGCACTTTAATGCTGTTTTCAGGAAGTTACAACATACTGTTTAGGTAATTTTTCCTGTTCCTGCAAGTCCATGTCTATGTGGTACAAGTCTACCTTTTGAGGGGGAATGTTAACAGTTAATGTAATTCATTTATTATTCTAGTAGGTACATGTTGCCAATTTGCCGAAGCTGTTTCAAGATTGTTTTCATTTATACTTGTAAATGTGTGCATTTAATTTATTATGCATTTTTAATAAGGTTAAAATGTACTGATTTGCTTGTAATGTGAATATGGGTGTGCTGCTTTTACTTGGGCCTGTTTATTGCATTGATGTGCTGGATTAATTGTTGTGTTTTGAGGTAAAAGGAGCCCATGGAGTCTGCTGTACATTGTAGTTTATGTTACTTCTCTTGCAAGAAGTATTTTTAAAAGTTAAAATGTTTATGGAATTTTTTCCCGTTTATTTTTTTTTGTGGATGGATGCTCAGAAGTTAATGCAATGTATTTGAGATTGTGCTAAACCATGTCGTTGTTACAGGGTAGTTTGCGTCTATATGTAGCAAAGTTTGTATTTTGTGTTTTAGTGATGTCTTCAACATACTTATTTACTGTTTTCATTATAATCCGATTACGACCAGTGCTGCTGTTGGGCATGTTCATTAATAGATCATTGCGCTGTGTAAATTAGTGCCATACATTTCTTAACCGCTGAGGTCAAAAGTTAAATTAGGTCTATGGTATCCACTGTGCATTCTCATTCATTTTACTGTTTTTTGGTTCAGTGAATGTGGTTAACTTTTTTTGTCTTGAGGGGTGGGGTGAGGTGGGCATGTTCAGTGGTAAAAATAATGCATTTCATTTTCTACAAGCTGTATTAATGTTAGTTTTCAATGGCCAAAATGCCCCCTACATTACCTCATTTACTATTTGACCTTTTTCAAACTGTTTGTAAACTCTTTTTTGCTCTATTCCTCGGTCATTTCGCATGCCAATGTTTTTCAAGTCAGTTCTTTTGTGTGCCAATGTTTTTTCAAGCCAGTTCTTTCACATGCCAATGTTTTTCGAGCCAGTTCTTTCACATACCAATGTTTTTTGAGCCAGTTCTTTTGTGTGCCAATGTTTTTTCAAGCCAGTTCTTTCACATGCCAATGTTTTTCGAGCCAGCTCTTTCATGCGCCAATGTTTTTCAAGCCAGTTCTTTCACACACCAATGTTTTTCGAGCCAGTTCTTTTGTGTGCCAATGTTTTTCGAGCCAGTTTTTTGTGTGCCAATGTTTTTCGAGCCAGTTCTTTCGCATGCCAATGTTTTTCAAGCCAGTTCTTTCACATGCCAATGTTTTTCAAGCCAGTTCTTTCGCATGCCAATGTTTTTCGAGCCAGCTCTTTCATGTGCCAATGTTTTTCAAGCCAGTTCTTTCGCATGCCAATGTTTTTCAAGCCAGTTCTTTTGTGTGGTAATGTTTTTCAAGCCAGTTCTTTCGTGTGCCAATGTTTTTCGAGCCAGTTTTTTGTGTGCCAATTAAGCCAGTTCATTTGTGCTGTGCAGCAGTATGTTACTGAACCCTACTAACAGTGTTGGTAAATATGTTGCATATCAGGTAAGTACAGATTCAAGCATGAAGAGAGCAGCAGTTTCATCACAGTCAACCAGCAGCAAGAGAATGTGCAAGTGGCAGGACGTTTGGAAAACAGAATTTGACTGGATCGAGAGATGCACTGATGTCAAAGCATTCTGCAGGTACTGCAAGAGAGAATTTCTAGTGACCCACGGTGGAAGAAATGATGTCGCACGACATGAGGCAAATGAATAACATAAGACTGCCATTCTTCAAGCTAAATCCCTCACCTGATGATAAAGTGGGCAAGGAATGCAAACTTTGAGGGACCAGAACTTAGGATCATTGCAGCAGAAGCCTCTGAGGTTTTCCATGCTGTTAAGCACAATATTTTGTATAACAGCTTGGACTGTGCAGTAAAGTTGGCCAGCCAGTTGTACAGTGACTCAGACACTGCAAAGAAACTATCTTGTGGCAGAACCAAGGCTGAAGCCATAGTCGAAAATGTTTTGGGACCACACTCATTGGAATGCCTCCTGCATGACCTTCAAAAACCAGGTACTTCATTTGCAATTTCATCAGATGCTTCCAACAAAGGGAACATAAAATTATTTCCCCTTGTTGTGAGGTATTTTTCTAAAGAAGAAGGGGTGGTGAATGGCCTTTTGGACTTCTATGAAGACCCTGATGAATCGGCACAGGCTATTTCACAGCAAATTTCCAACATTATGGAAAGGCACTCCTTGCCCTGGAACCATATTTCAGCTTATGGGACTGATAATGCCAGTGTGAACTATGGGAAGAAATCTGGTGTGTATACCAGATTAAAACAAAAGTGCCCATCACTCCAGAAGGCTAACTGTGTTGCCCATATCATTCACAATGCAGCCAAAAAAGCTGCAGCACAACTACCATACGATGTGGAAGCATTTGTAATGAGACTTTTCAGCCACTTTTCCGGTTCTGCCACAAGGACCAGGGACTTGAAAGACTTCTTTGAGTTTTGTGGCATGGAATTTGAGAGTCTGTTAAGACATGTGCCAACAAGGTGGCTGTCACTACTCCCAGCCATTGAAAGAGTAGTGAAAAATCTCCCAGTGCTCCAGTCCTATTTCCTCTCTCAGGGAGAAGAGGAGACCCCCCCGGCAGATATGGCAGTACTTTTCAGCTAATGAACATGGTGAGAATGAATTGCCTACGCTGCACCAGTACTATTTGCACTTTCTCTGTGCTGTTCTTGTTGATTTTAATGAACATATAAGTACATTAGAAAAATCAGCACTTACTGCCATGGAAACTTTTTGTGTAATGGTCTCTCTCAAGCAAAAACTACAGACAAGAGCTGAAGGTGCTTTCTTTGGAGGGAAACTTAGGGCACTTATGAGCACATTAGACAGCACTTCTGCTAACAAACTGAAAAGAGACTTCATTGTGTTCTTGGAGACAGCAGTGAAATACCTGGAGCAGTGGTTTGATTATACTGAAAGCAACTACTTGTTTACACTATCTAAATTATCTCTAAATGAGCCCTTTGCCTTCAGTGACTTGCTTAATGTGACCACTGCCCTGAGTCTGCAGGATGTAGATGAAGATTATCTTTTTAGGGGACTACTTGGCAATTAGGCCCTCTCTCGAACAGTTATGTAACACAAGCTTGACTCCAGGAGAGAAGTGGCTGAAGCTTTTCAAAGAAGGGCCTGAACTGACTACACTCTATCCGGTAATTGCTAGGGTTTTATCTATACCGCCCTCAAACGCATTTGCAGAAAGAGTTTTTTTCATTGGTGAAAGGTAAATGGACAGATGTGTGAAACCGATGTAGTGTGGACTTGTTAAAAGCTGAACTAATGATGAGTGTAAATTACCGGATGAAATGTTGTGACTTTTACTCAAATATTGTTTCAAATCGGGCCCTTCTTCAAGCCATAAAATCAAATTCAAAATACACTTTTAAAAAAAATATTGTACTAGTGTGCAGTATAAAGTACTAGGGTGCAGTTCGTAATTTTGTGTTTTTCTTTTTTTAGCATTAATTTGCTAGGGTGCATATGTAGTACTATGGTATGTAGTTTTGTGTTTGTTCTTTGCTTTAGCTTTAATTGACAATAAAAAGTCTTAATTTTATACTTGGCTTGTATGTGGTATGTAGATTTTTTTAAGTTTTCTTTCTGAATAGCAATGGTTGGTTTATGAGTTTTACTTTTTAAATAAACAAGTGTCTGTTTAATGAGTAGTGTGTTTTTTATTCCTTTAAAGTTTATTTATTGTTACAACTGATTAGTGTGTGTTTGCAGTAATAGTTCACTTCATTTAAATGGTTTGAGTTTTCAGTATGCTGTAATGTCACAATGTTGCATCCATAATAATCTCCTTTAACAACTCTGGTGATGTCGTGGTGGGGTGTGGCCAGTGTCATGTTGGCCACACCTCTATCCTGTTGTCCACACCCCCATGTCCTACTTTGCCCTTGTTAAAAGGTGGCAACCCTGAGGAGTCTGCATGTCCTGCTTGCGTTCATGTGGGTTTCCTTCAGGTGCTCCACTTTCCTCCCACGTTAAAAAGACATGCATCTGGAGCATTTCTCCTCAGGCCTCCTCTGAAAATTAGTTTAGTTCCAAGTTGGAATTTCCTTGTTAACAAATGTTAAATAAAATAAAATAAAAATAAATTAGTTTGCAACAAGCACTCTTGGAGGACATTAGTATCTTAGAGGGATAATATAGCTGTGCTGAGCTTGCAGTTATCTGCAAACTTGTTTTACCAGAGACCTTTTATGTTAGCTTTGACGTCTCAGAAGTTGATGTCAAAAAAAGAACAGCCCTAGCACTGAGCTCTAAAGTATTCCACTAGTTTCATGATTTTGTAGACAATTTCCAAATGAGGAATAGTGTTGAATGCTTTGGCCAGGTCAAGACAGGCAGTGTGTATCATTTTGTCTTCGTCCATAGCTTTGGCGACTCCCTTGAAAAAGTCTACCAAGGTTGAGCAGGCATGATCTGTTCTTGACAAAACCAAATTATGTTGGATCCAATCACTAAAGATTTCCTAAGTCTTTGTTTATAACATCCATGATGGTTCTTTCCAGGGTCTTACAAATGAGAATAGTCAGATAAATGGATCAGTAGACAGCCTGCCCTTGAGCAGAGGACTAACTGTTTAATAGTCCTCCATTTGCTAGGAATGAAGCCAGACAATCAAACCTGTCTTGTTTAGGTTATCACCCTATTATAATGTTCAAAGCTGACTACAGGGGTCTCAAAAATAAACTTAAACCATTTTCCAAAAAACACATTTAACCGTGCCTAGGCATTTGTTAGTTCTTGTGTTATTCAATTTACAGCCTACTGAATACTCCAATTAATTTTTTAAATTATGTCCTCTTTTACCAATAAATACTGGGTGGGACCCCAGTTTATAAACTAAATCTGGGTCACTCAAGATAGCCTTCCAATAATCTTTCATCACCATTTTAATACTGTTGCCATCTAAGTTAAATGTAATTAACAACAGTTCTAACTATGTGCAAAACAGGTGCCTCAGAAGGAGAATTAATAATCTTGAAATGTCTTACCTCAGTTGCTAAAGGACAGAACAAAAATGTATTATAACTTTTTCTACAAACAACTTTATCAAGTTATTTATTTATTTATTTATTTAGGACCCGCTGTAGTGGTGCTGTAGTAGCGTTGTCGCCTCACAGCAAGACGTTGTCCCGTTCGATTCTCAGCTAGAGCGTCTTCTGTGTGGAGGCATGCATGAATGGGCATGCCTTCGTTGAAGGTTGTGCATCAGGGCTGGTAACTCGGCATGTAAAAATCCACTACCAAACATTAGCGGACCGGAGTTTCGCTGTGGCAACCCCTAACTGGGTTAAGCCGAAAGACACAACAACAACATTTATTTATTTATTTATCTAAAATAGTATCATCAGATATAAATTTAGGTAAGCCAAAGCTGTGTCCCTTTATTATGTTTTTCTTAACATGCAAAGGATGTATGCTGGCTGAATAAGTGCGATTGTTAACAACAGTTGACTTTCTAAACAAATCAGAAGAGAACATATTTGTGCTTCATTTGTAATAAATCTCTTTTATTTACTTCACTAATCCTAAATGTAAAATCTAAAAAAGAACAATTTTGCAAATTAAATTGTACGCACTTAATGTTAAATGTTAATGTTAAATGGCAGTTGAGATTATATGCTAATAGTTACCCAGGTCTTAATGAAACCATCACTATTAAATGCATTCTACAAAGGAAAATGGTTAAGGTTTGTTGATGCACAGTCTTTTTCAAATATCATATATTTTATATTGTAAATATACATAGATATACACACACACACACACACACACACACACACACACACACACACACACACACACACACACATGCACACACACACACACACACACACACACATATATATATATATATATATATATATATATATATATATATATATATATATATATATATATACATGCAAAAAAAATATTTACATTAAGCTTATATTTCAGTGGTAAGTATGTTAATGTAATGTCTTTTGGATTTTCCCAGTTAGGGGCTGCCACAGCAGAACTCCGGTCCGCTAATGTTTGGCAGTGGATTTTTGTGGTGCCGAGTTGCCAGCCTCATGCCCTTTGATGAAGGCACACCATTCACGCACGCACCTACCTGCATGTCTTTAAACATCACTCGACCACGGGGAGGACATGCTGACTCCACACAGAAGGCATTCCTGCCGAGAATCGAACGGGAGAACCTCTTGCTGTGAGGTGACAATGCTAACTGCTGCACCACCGCAGCCTCCTAGTGTTTTGATTTTTAATTGGCCAATCAGATCATGGGATTTAAATGCCTTTCTATTTAAATGGTGATTTTTTTTTTTTGTGTATATAGTTACTCACTCTTGACGAAGTCCAGAATAAAGGAAAATGCTAACAAAGTATTGTTTTTTCCAAATATAATTATTATTGTTTTCACTTGAATCAAAACATTACAGGTCATGAATTGTGTACAGCAGTGTTAACAATTACCAGATATGACTTATTGCAAAGTAACAGTATGTTAACAAGAATGGATACATGACTTGCAATATTCCTTACTTGATATCACTGACTGTATCATGTCTTCCCATTTCTAAAACAATATACAATCATGTATTTGTGTATCATTTATTTAAGCTGATCAGCTACTACTACAATTGTACAGGAAACCTACCCTTCTTAACTATGTACACTATCTACATTATGACATCACCATAGTATCTATTAACTCCATTTCTGGTTTTAAAAGGATAGAGAGTGTAAGTCCACTAAGGGAAGAAAAATAAAGAAAAGAAAGGGGATGGTTCTTAATACTGCATTCTGAGGCCTGTTCCTTCACTTTTTATTACTTATTTATCTGTTAATATATCCATAAGCTTTTTCCTCTATTTCAGGTAGTAAATGCGTTTCCTTGGGCTTTTTGTAATCAATTTACTTGCTAGTATGTATTTTGTGGCTAAGACTTAAAATTCTTCCCATGATACTTTTGACCTGTTAAGCCAGTTCCTTGCTATGTAGAATTTTAGTAGGGCACATATGGTTATTATGATGTGTTTTTCCATAAGCATGATATTGTTTGGCATTATGTGAAGTATTGTTGTTTCCCAAGATAGCCTTGTTTTAGTGTAAACTTTTTTTTTGTAGTTTGAATCTTAATGAGCACCACAAACTACAGTTGTGTACACTTACCATAAATGTAGATGTTTGAGTGTATTCACTGTTGCAGTGATCACATTTGGGTTATCTGCTTGCAGTAGCCCTCAGTCGGCCTGATTAACAAAGTCTTGGGTCCTGCATCAGTAGCTGTCCCTTCTTCCATGACGTCAGGTCGTCAGGGGTATAAAACATGCAGCCGACGCCATTACATCACTTTTTCTTGCCCCAGATGTCAGGTGCCCCTCTACTGGGAAGCAATTAAATCTATAAATATACAAGGTTATACCTCCAACAAAAAAGCAAATACACCAAAAAGCTTTTAAGCATAGTAAAGGAGAGTAGAGGTATAGCCAAAAGAAGAAAGGGGGCTGGAGGAAGGGTAACCAGGACTGCAACAGTGAATATACTCGAACATCTACATTTATGGTAAGTGTACACAGCTGTACTATGTTTTTTGTGTTTCACTGTTGCAGTCATCACATTTGGGTAGATTTCCAAAGCTAAGGATGGGGGCAGGAATTTAGATAGCATTAGGGCCAGCTATAAGGCCTGCAAGACTGCAGTGGCAAAGCCAGCTCTGGATTTAGAGAAAATTGGCAGATGGTAATGCTTGGTGAAAGTATGTGCAGAACTCCAGGTAGCAGCTTCTAGGATGTCCCTGGTAGGGACACCTCTAAGAAAGGCTGAAGAGGTAGATGCAGCCCTGGTTAAGTGGGGTCTGATCCCCTGTGGGATAGGTTTTCCATGGTGCTTGTAGCAGAAATGAATGCAATGACCTATCCATTTGGAAATGGTTTGCTTTGAAATAGCCTTTCCCTCTGCCCCTTCCGCAAATGCCACCAGCAGTTGGTCAGATTTCCTTTGAGGTTTAGTCCTGTCCAAGTAGAATCTAAGTTGTCTGTGCACATCTAAGGAGTGCAGTATCCGTTCCCCTTTGTTCTGTGGATTAGGAAAGAAGGTTGGCAAATGAATGGACTGATTAAGGGCCACACTGGATACCACCTTGGGCATGAAGGAAAGATTGGTCCTGAGAGACACCTTGTCAGCATGAAAGATGATGAAAGGCTCCACTGCCACAAGGGCCTGTAATTCAGATACCCTTCTTGCTGAAGTGATTGCTAAAAGAAAAGCTGTTTTCCAAGAAAGGAATTTTAAATCTGCAGTAGCAGCTGGCTTGAAAGGAGGAAGAGTGAGCTTTTCCAATACAAAGTTAAGGTCCCAAGCTGGAGTTGGAGCTCTCCTGGGTGGTCGTAGATTTTTGGCCCCTCTGAGGAACTGCTTAAGCAGTGGATGAGAGAAGAAGGGAGGTTCTGTGTTATAATGAGCTGAAATGGCTGAGGTGTGAATTTTGATGGAGGAGAAAGACAAACCCTTGTGAAGCATCTCAGTTAAGAATTGTTAAATCTGAGGTAAATTGGGCACTGCTGTGTTCATCCTTTGAGATTGGTTCCAGGCAGAGAATCTTTTCCATTTTTCAGCATAAGATTTTCTAGTACTAGGCTTCCTTGCCTCTAAAATGATATCCATCACTGGTTTACTGAGGGATGGTAAAGGAGAGATTAGGTAATTAGCCAGGCTGCTAGGTTCAGTGTTTGAAGCTGAGGGTGCAGAATCTGGTTCTCCTGCTGAGAAAATAGGGTAGGAGTCTAAGGCAGGTGCCATGGGGCCAGCAGTGACATACCGCTCAAGAGGGGGTACCAATGTTGGCGTGGCCAGTCTGGTGCAATCAAAATCGTCCTTGGTTTGTCTTGTTTGATCTTTAGTAGTACGTTGGAGAGCAGAAGAAGAGGAGGAAAGGCATAAACTGAAGTTTTTCCAGCTGAAGGACAGAGCATCCACTTTCCAAGCTTGTTTGTAGGAAGTCCTTGTGCAAAATTTGTCCGATTGATAGTTCTGGGGGTAGGCAAACAGGTCTATATCTGGGCTCCCCCATTTGCTTGTCAACATGTTGAAAATCCTTGGTTCCAGTTTCCACTCGTGTGGGCCCATGAGCTTTCTGCTTAGTTCGTTTGCCAGTGTATTTAGTTTTCCTGGCAGGAATTGAGCTTGTAGATGCACTTGGTAGCTCAGGGCTGTGTTCCACAATGCCATGGCTAGTCTGCAGAGGGGGTAAGAATATGTACCCCCTGCTTGTTTATGTACCACATAACAGTGGTGTTGTCTGTCTTTACCATTAATTGTCCTGGTAGAATGTGGTCCTTGAAGGCTGTCTGAGCATTCTGTACAGCTAACATTTCTTTTTGATTGATATGCAGGTGCATTTGACTTGGGTTCCATTTGCCCTGTATGCACTTCCCTGCCAGGTGAGCCCCCCATGCATAATCTGATGTGTCTGTTGTTAGGGTTTGGGCAGCAGGGGGTGGTGTGAATGGTAGTCCCTTGTTTTGGTGGCAGGCCTCTGCCCACCAAAGAAACTCTAGGCGTAGGCAAGGTATGATAGGAATCATTGTTTCTAGATCCCGAGAATGTTGACATCATAGGCTTTTTAGATGCCATTGTAGTTTCCTCATATGCAGTCTTGCATATGGAATTAGAAGAATGCAGGAGCCATGAACCCCAAGGCTTGTAGTATTTGCCTTGCAGATAGCAGGGTTTTTGTGGCCACTTGTTTGAAGTAGGTTGTCAAATTATTTATTTATTTATTTATTTATTTATTTATTTATTTATTTATTTATTTATTTATTCAGTTTGATTACCGGGGAGGTCCACTGGGCTGGGGAGCCCATTTTCAGTGGAGGCCCGGGGAGAAAAGCTCCACAGTAAGTTTATTAGATACATGTTTTTCAATCATAGTAAAAAATACAAAGTAAAAAAATACATAAAAATACAAACAATATGGTTCAATCTCCAAAGCAGTAAACAATCAATACAATTACAATTAAGCTTAGGAGAAAATGAGTATACAGTGAAATAGTTGGAAGTAATAATTAGTCATGAGAAACAAATAAGTAATTGAGAGTGGGGTAAGGAATGAATTTGTTTCTCTGGCTTGAGGGAAGCCATCTGAGAAGTTGTATTCAAGCTTACTCCCAGGAATATAATTTGTTGACAGGGTACCAGGTGTGATTTCTTTTCGTTTATGGTGTACCCCAGACAAGTTAGCATCCTTTGTACAAAGGCCAGATGATTCAAAAGTATGTTCTGGCTTTCTGCCTGAATTAAACAATCGTCCAGGTATGGGTATATTTGAATATTTCTTTGCCTGCAAAATGCAATGACTGGAGCTAGGCACTTTGTGAATACCCCGGGCGCAGTAGATAAGCCAAAGGGTAGTGCAGAGAACTGATAGTGCGTGTAGCCTGCTTTGAAGCGTAGGTATCTTCTGCAAGATTCCCTGATTGGGATGTGTAGGTATGCTTCCTTTAAATCTAGTGTTGCCAACCAGGCATCTTTGCCTAGCATAGGGAGCAACTGGTGAAGAGTCTGCATCTTGAATTTTGGAATCACCAAAAAGGTGTTTAGAGTGGACAGGTCCTGTATAGGATGCCATGAACTGTATTTTCTGGGTACCAGGAAGAGTCTGGAGTAGAAACCTTGTCCCTTTTCCTCTTCTGGTACCAACTGAATAGCCCCCATGCTTAAGAGAGAAAGTACTTGCTTTTGGGCCTCTGCCCACTGATTTGGGGATAGATCTGGCAATCCACTTGGTGTTGGTAATGTGTGGAAGTGAAATCTGTATCTCTGGGACACTACATTTAAGACCCATTTGTCCTGGGTAATGAGTTCCCAGTTCTTTGCATGAAGAGCAATCTTTCCCCCCAAATGGGGCAGTCAATTGAGAAGTGCTTGGAAATTTTAAAAATAAGTCATTGAGACAGTTTACCATAGGGGGGAGTTTTATTACTCCCTGATTTGGAAGTGGAGGCCCCCCACTGCTTAGTCCTATGCATACCCTGGGACTGAAGCCTGGGAGCTCTGCTGGATCTGGGTTTGGACTGAGAAGGTCTGGAAGAGGCAGGAAAGGGCCAATTCTAGGAAGGCCAATGCCTACTAAACCTTGGAGGTTGTACTTGTAAAAAATCTTTAACACTTTGCATAGATTTAGCTTTTTCCTCCATCTTTTTAAGAACTTCTTCTGCCTTGTTGCCAAACAGGCAGTCTTGGTTTAAGGGAGCATCCAGTAATTTAGCTTTAACATGATCTAGTAAGGATTGCTCCTTAAGCCAAGCATGCCTTCTTAGTACAGACCCAGCCACAGCAGCCCTGCAAGATGCCTCTAGTGAATCAAAACCACATTGCAAAGTATTTTTTCCAACTTGTTCAGCCGAGTGCAGTAACTCCTGTAAATCCTTATTATCAGCACAATCAGGAATCAACATCATTGTCTGCTTAAGCAATCCAATAATATGCTGCTGATACTTTCATATGAAACTGGCAGTTTAAGGCCCTAATGGCCAAAGTGGCAGAAGTGTATACCTTCTTACCCCACCTATCTAGCGCCCTGGAGTCTCTATCAGAGGGGATAGGATTTTTGGCAGTAGTAGCTTTAATACCCTTGGGTCCCTGTGAAATGGTCTCAGGATCCGCAGTAGGATTTTTAAAAAGGAACGTGAGAGTCAGGGACCTGTAATATCGATCAGGTTTTCTTGGAGCAGGAGGTAAACAGTCAGGGGCCAAGCTAGATTCCGAAAAGGCATCATCAACAATGTCTAGAACAGGAGGTATGGCTAAAGGCCTGTGCTGGGGCAGTAGTAAGAAATCCCTAAGTCTCTTTTTAGAATCAGAGAAATCCTGACATTCCCAACGAAAATGCTCCCTGAGAGTATGGAATGTTTCACCATAAGAGAAATCCTCTGGGGGAGCAGAGGGAATAGAGTCCTCTGCATCAGAATCCTCATAGGTAGATAAGGGTAAATCCTGGTCATCAGAGGAAACAGAAAATTCAGAATCCTGGTCAAAAGTATCATAAGCAAACTCAGTCCTAGGTCTCTTAAAGGGAGAAGGCTGGCTTTCCCTGATTAAAGCAATAAGGTCTTGAGCCATTCTTATCATTTGTTTTTTAGGCATAGAGGCCTGACCATGCAGTCTTGGTGTCAGTTTTCATGGCATGGTTCGAGTTTTATGCCTTGAAGAAGAAGATGGCTTCGGTTTAATATACAAGTCAGTAGGCCTGAATACACCCTCAGAAGCCGGTGCCTGCACAGCGGCTCCAGACCCATCCAAGGTAGAGACATCTGTAGGTTCCACAGTTGAAGCATCTCATGGCATACCGGACTCCGAATGGGTCTCAGTAGAGGCCTGCGAATCTGAAGTAGTGGGTATCAGGGACTGCAAAAGTGCCTCACTGAGTACCGGCGAACTGGCGACTGGCAGCTTTGGACCTAGGTGGCCTATATCTGTCTTTATCTTTGCATTTTTTTGGAATGTCGGTAGTCGGATGGCTTACCGAAGACATATCAGGATAATTGAACTAAGCACCAAAATATTTAGAAGCAAAAATATACCGACGATGGATAGTTCATGGTTTAAATAAGACACCAAACCGACAGCAAGGTACATCATGGTCAGGGCCTAGGCAAGGAGTACAGTATGAATGAACATCTTTATGAAGTATTTGCTTTCCACAAGTAATGCAATTATTTACTTTTACTGATATCGGTTTAGGGCATGAAAAAGATTCCCCAAGGAGTTACTTAGCTTTTAGTTGAAGACTTCGGTTCTGCAACTTGAAAACGAAAATTTCAGGATTCAGCCGACCGGCACTTACGAACTACTTCTGCTTTGGGCACCGCACGGCAAGAAAGACTGATGTAATGGTATCGGCTGCATGTTTTATACCCCTGACGACCTGATGTCATGAAGAAGGGACAGCAACAGACGCAGGCCCCAAGTCTTTGTTAATCAGGCTGACTGAGGGCTACTGCAAGCAGATAACCCAAATGTGATGACTGTAACAGTTTAATTAAGGAAGCGTTTGTCAATAAAAATAAAGTACTCCACTAAAACACAAAACGCTGACTGCCACAGATGTCCAGAATGATGCTTCCAAAACAAGATATAACAAACTTTTATTAAATAAATGGTAGTTAAAATAGTTGAGCGCTTTCACCCATTATATATGGGCTTCATCAGAATAACTAACTTACAACAAACTGCCATTTAAACAGACAATTTGGCGCCAAATGCCGTTCTTTAAAAAAAAAAAAAAACTTACTTAAAGCAACCTTCCTTTAAAAATTACACATTAGTCAATAGCACATTATACAACATATCAAAGAATCAATAACTGTAATGATAGAAACACTACTATTTAGTCAAAAGCTGATTCTGGTTGTATTGCTTATATAAGCATAATATGATACAAATATGACAACATATAAAAAATATATTAAAAATGTGTTAAAAATTGTGACGGTACTTTAAAAACAGTCATGCTCACACTTCTAAAGTAAGAAATGTGTATTGTATGAATAAACAAAATATACATATATGTTTAAATGTTAACAATATCATAAAATATGTAAGAAGTGTGTAATAAATATGTATAAGAAAAATATATAACAAATACTAAAATACCAGCAGCTGAGACTGTTGAATGATCCTATTTGGAACTGGATCAACCTAATAACTGTGGTCCTTACACATTAAGTCCTTCTTATCAAAATAGGTTTAGTGGGTATATGGTCATTGAGACCTGGTAACGTTGAAGCATTGAAGCTTAATGTGTAATATTTTTCTTATACATATTTATTACACACTTCTTACATATTTTATGATATTGTTAACATTTAAACATACATGTATATTTTGTTTATTCATACAATACACATTTCTTACTTTAGTAGTGTGAGCATGACTGTTTTTAAAGTATCGTCACAATTTCTAACACATTTTTAATATATTTTTTATATGTTGTCATATTTGTATCATATTATGCTTATATAAGCAATACAACCAGAATCAGCTTTTGACTAAATAGTAGTGTTTCTATCATTACAGTTATTGATTCTTTGATATGTTGTATGATGTGCTATTGACTAATGTGTAATTTTTAAAGGAAGGTTCCTTTAAGTAATTTTTTTTTTTAAAGAACAGCATTTGGTGCCAAATTGTCTATTTAAATGGCAGTTTGTTGTAAGTTAGTTGTTCTGATGAAGCCCATATATAATGGGTGAAAGTGCGCAACTATTTTAACTACCGTTTATTTAATAAAAGTTCGTTATATCTTGTTTTGGAAGCATCATTCTGGACATCTATGACTGCAACAGTAAAACACGAAGAACATCTTACAGGCATTTTTGCAACTGTGAAATACATGCAATGTCAGCTACTACTGTGGGGCAGAATGGACAGTATGGTGAGTTAGTGGGGTTGATTTTATTAAGCAGGACAGGCATGTGGTAGGCATTATTATTAATCATAATTTGGGTATAGATCAAATTTTTAAAGGGGGATAAGGTTTGTTTTATAGCTGCTAATTTTTGCTTTACTGAAATATCGCAGTTCATTTCTTCCCAATACTTTGAGTATAATAGTGCGTTCTGCTATTTGATTTTTGTTATTAGGTTGGAAATATTGGATAACATTTTAGATTTGAGTGTTAACAGTTTTAGAATTTGATGTATCAAGGAGATGTCCTGATCATCCATCACACTATTGGAGGTTATCCAGTTTACTATAAGTATTATTTGCCTAATTATTACGTTATGTTCCTTCCTTACTTTTAAGGTAGATGTAATATATTGTCCATCGCGGAGTTTTAACTCCCAGATTGTGCAGCTTTTTATTATTGAGTATTTATCTAGATTGAGCATGGAATTCACTAACTTTATATGCGGATTTAGATGGATTGGTTGTAGGAAAATTTGGGTTTCTTTAAGTTGTAGGGAAGCTATTAGTTTTTGAAGGTTTCAATATTATTTTTGACTAGTGGGTAAATTTTAATGCTTTTAGGGTTCTGTGGTTCAGAAAGGAAAAGGCTCTTGGGTTTATGTTTGATGAAAGAAAGTGCTGGTAGTAAAGTTTAATCCACAGTGGTTGCCATTCTTTATTTGCTGGATTGTAGTTTATTTGGATAATACGACTAGCACTTATGATCTCATAGTACAGTTGGAAGTCAGGTAATCCAAGTCCTTAGGTAGCGATGGTCCATTATAGCTTATTCTAGTACTTTTAGGGAACCAGATGAACTTAGCTAGCTGAGCTTTCATTGTGTTAAAGAATTTATTAGGTATAGTATTTATGGTGGCATTTAAATGGTATAGAAATTTAGGGAGAATACTCATTTTTACTATTGCTGCTTTAGACAGGGGAGCTAGATTTAGTTTTTTCCATCTGTTTATGTCATTTACCACACTGATCCATGTTTTGTTTAGGTTTCTATTTAATGTGTCCTGTCGAGAGTGATTAAACATTACACCCAGGTATTTTAGGGAGTAGTCTACTTTAATTTTTGTTTCTGGGAAGTACAATTCTTTGTGATTTAGGGGATTTAATGGGAAAATAATAGATTTATTTGGGTTTAACTCATAGTTTTATACTGTGGAGAACTTCTCTATAGAGTCTAGGATTTTTCCTAGAGTAGTGTTTGGTAAATTGAAATAAATATTTAAATCATCAGCAAATGCTATGTATTTTATTTGGATTTTGTAAATTTGCATGAAATGGTGGCGAGTTCTTTGGGATATTTGTAAAAGCAATGCTTCAATGTAGATATTAAACAAATAGGGAGATAGTGGGCATCCTTGTAGAGTCCCAGTTGTAATTTTTAATGGTCTTGATCGTCTTTTGTTAATATAAAGTGTACTGGTTGCTTTCCCATATAGAGACTTAATCATATTAATGTATTCTTGTGGTAGTAGTTTAAATAGGAAGCTTAAATTTACCCTGTCAAAGGCTTTAGAAGCGTCTACTGCCAATGAGTATTTCAGACATCTATCTTTAGTTAGTAGATGTATTAGGGAGTCTATTGTGAGAGTATTGTCCCACACCTGCCTATGGCTCATGAAACCCAATTGTTCTGGGGATATTATATATGGTAGCATTTTCTTGATTCTGTGTGCTAATATTGTTGATAGTATTTTTATATCTATATTCAAAAAGCTATAGGTCTATCGTTGTTAGGGTTAGTGGATAATGGAGTATTTTTATAGATAAAGGAGTCAGACATTGATGGCACTGGTCATTCTTTTGTATATTTATGACTGGGTATAGGTATTGCAGAACTTAGCCACGGTTGGTATGATTTAATCATGAGGTCAAAGCCTGAGTGATTAAACAAAGTTTACAGTGGGTAAAAGCTGAGATACCCACATCCAGGAGTGAGTTACTGCTGTTATACAATGACATTATTTATGAAAGAAATTGCTTACTTTTCTTAAATATTTTTTTTTATTGTAATGGCACTTTAGTGTTCTTCCACCACCTTCCTGATTTACTGATGTGCAAACGTGGTACTTAACGTCTGTATGCTTGCACAGTACATCAGTACAGTGCTAGGGAGCTGGCATAGAGATGTACTGTGCATACATATGGTACTTACGTCCGTATGCTTGCACAGTACATCAATACAGTGCGAGGGAGCTGGCATAGAGATGTACTGTGCATACATATGGTACTTACATCCGTATGCTTGCACAGTACATCAGTACAGTGCTAGGGAGCTGGCATAGAGCTGTACTGTGCATACATATGGTACTTACATCCGTATGCTTACACAGCACATCAGTACAGTGCTAGGGAGCTGGCATAGAAGAGGACATTCCAGTGTTGGTTTGCCTCAGTCTTTTTTTTTTAATTATTTATTTATATGTTGGGAAAGTGCTGCAGTATTAGCTGAACAATGAGTCATAGAGCAAACATATGAGGAAAGGTAGGGACATTCTGTTAAAGTCTGGAAAGTTGACAGGTAAAGTGAAAAGCATTGCAGCCTTTGATATTAGCTCAACTGTACCATTTAACTGTCCAGATTTTTAGAGAGCATGCTGATTTTTTTCATATTTTGCTTCGTCCTCTTAAAATATTTGAAGATTTTTTAGCATATGTTAATAGAATGTCTGTCCACTCAACAGTAGTTAAGCTAATAGACATGTTTCTCTCGGGATATACTTGATTTACAGTGCACTCGCTGGTTGGGTTGTCCAATCAGCGTGCTTGCTTTTGAATAGCAACAAGCAGTTATTGTATCAGTTTCATTTTACACCAGCCAGTTTGTGTTCTTTTTGTTTTTGTTTACTATTAAGAAAATTGGGGGATTGTGGTTAGGACCAAACCTAAGGAAATGTACTGCTGCAGGACTAAAGGGAAAGTTACAGTGTGTTGTGGTGAGAGGAACAATGTCACAAATAATGTGACTAGCAGAGTGTTACAGGCATCCGTCCTGTGGGAATTCCTCTTTATAGTGCTTTTTTTAGTCATAGCTAATGGACTACTGATCAAGGCCAGCCTCTTCAATAATAACATAAAGACTGACTCAGCAGTGGAGGCCTGAGAAAGATTCAAATTAATGATTTTAAAAGGCTGGACAAAAGTGGAGAAAGGTGGCATTTAAAGTTCAGTGCAGACATATGTAAGGTGCTCTGCTCAAACTATAACAACCATCCTGTGAAGAATCAACAGGGAGAATGGATCTGATTGTATAATGACAGGAAAAGGATCTGTGAATATTGATTGCAACTGGATTGGACTCCCAGAAGAGTGAAAAGGCAATGATAGCAGCAGACAGTATACTGTAGCCCAGCTCTGAGGCATAGGGGGGTGGAGCGCTGATCATGACCTCTGTGTGACTAGCAGGACAAGTACAAAAAAGCTAAATATGTAGGGGTTAGAGTGAACATATGACACCTGTTCATTGATACTGTGGGGAAGGTGGTGGCCTTGCTGGTATCTACTAGAGAAAGAGGTGTATGGCATGCACTACATGTGAGGAGACATGTGCTTGGCACTGCTAAGCAATGCTTTTGCAGTAGCCTTTGTTGGGGGGTGCGGTAAATAAAGGAGCATGTGCAGCATTCATTGCTTGTCCTTGTATATGTAAGCACACATCAGCTGCTAAGGGATGGGTTAAGGCTTACAATACCTGGATGATGACCTTTGTGATCTTGTTTCACCTAATAGGGAATGAAGGGGCCAGGAACAGCTGCCACTTTGAGGGGAATAAAAAGGACACAATAGGTTGATGGCTGACAGGCAGCAGGGACCAAAAAACAGAGTGATGTAGTTTAACATCAGATGGACAGACTCCAAAAGCTTTACTGGGCTGTGGTCAGATCACACTTGAATACTGTGCACAGTTTCATAAAAGGAGAGGGACATCAGGCTGTTTGAGGGAGTGCAGAGAAAAGCCAGAAGAAAAGTATGTAGCATAAAGTGAAAAGAGTATGAGAAAGAATGAGATGAGCTGGAAGAGATGGAAAGATTTGATATGTTGACATGTGAACATTTCAAGGACAGGTGAAAGGGTCTTCTAGAAGAGGAATGGCAAAAGGGGAAACGTGTGGATAGGGGTATTACATTTTGTGGAGTATGCATTATGGTTCTCTGGAAGTACATTTCAATGGGGATTGCAGCTGCATGGAATAGAATACCAGGACAGGTGATGGAATGTCAGTCCAGAGGGGCATTCAAGAGGCATTGGACATGAATAAAAAGGGCTAGAGGCAAAACAGATATGATGTGGTGGGAGAATGTTACATGCATAGAAGTGCCAGATTAATTAGGCTAATTTCCCCCTTTTGTTGTTGTTAGACCTGATGTCATTTAAATGTACAAAGTACAGTATTCTCTTTGCATAAGTCTAGAAATGCAGCCATATTAAAGCAGGCTTCACAGTTTACATACAATTGCAATAAATGCACTTTCAGTCAGTGTAAATAACCTTCAGTCAAGAATACTGGTAAGAACAGAATGCCCTGTACATTTTAGTACAAACACATCTTGTTTGTATGCTACAAGGTTTGGGAACTGAGGCTAAAGAGGTGTGTAGAACAGGCTCTTGGTATTATTAGGAAATACTTCAGATACAATTAGTTGTTAGTTTTGGATTGATATGCAGAAAGTTATGGCAATGCAGTCCTCAAAAGGCAGTACAGACACTCGGCTATGAATGCAGAAGTCAGGTCAAATATCCAGCATTCTAGAATATTATTGATCTTATTCGGGAGGACCACAATGTATGTGCAGAAACTATGGACATAATTATCAGCACTGTTATTGGAGATAGTACATTTCTGATGGTCAGTATAATGAGTGCAGAAACTATGGGGCATTAAGATTTGATTCGGATATTGTTGATATTGGGTCTATATTATAAAATTGAAAAGACTTTACCGCGAACGCTCACATGAGTGAAAATGCCGGTAATCGAAGTTGCTATTGTGGGGGGGTTGGGCCCCCCCCCCCGCTAAATATATATTCTAACTCAGAGGTCGCACTACAGTGAGGAAAGGGCAAATATCCCACTCCTCACTGTAACACAACCCCACAATCGCGGTTTCGATTCCCAGCATTTTCGCTCATGTGAGCATTCACGCTAAAGTCTTTTTGTGAATCTAATATAGACCCGTTGATAACCTCCACTGTGCATAATGAAGCATACTTAACCAAACTACAGTGTGTGCAGACTTTATTCTGAAAAGCAGAAGACTATTTGTCTCATAAAGGAGAGACTGGCACCTGTTCAGCACAGTTCTGGGTAATTAACAGATAAAGAAATTCATTCCAGTCTCATTCCAGTTTCATCCAGTTGTTTCCAGCTCATTCCAGTATTATACGGTCATATCAGTTCTTAAAGTCATCAAATAGATGTAATGTGAAAAAAAGACATGTATATACATGGCATTCACAATACAGCCATCCCCTCCCCCGTAACCTTCAGATTTCCTTGTAACTCTTCACCTGTATAGTTCATTAGTGTTTTGAAGCATGCTTTCCAAAATTTTTTATGCTATATTCCTCACTAGTGCAACTTCAACAATGTTTTGTAGACAGGCAAAGTGACCCTAGAATTGGAGTTAGACCTGTGAAGGCACAGCCCAATATCTTATTTACTCTCATCATTCCTGGCTTATGGCAGTGAAAGCAAGATACCTAGCCCTTTTACTCATTCCAGTACAACCTCAGCAATGTTTTGTAGACAGCAAGATTACACCAAGAATTGGAGGCAAAGCTTTGTATAACATTCTTTGTAATAAATTCAGTATGGTTATAGGAAAGTGGATCAAATGCAAGTTTGTAAAAGTGCACACTTATTCAAAATAACGTATACACATAGCTACTACGCATATGGAATGATCATCTTTTACCAAAGTTCAGCAACCTCAGAACTGATTATATTAAGTAAGGGGAAACAAGCAGCAAAGTCCTTGTGTATGTATGGGAAGCTTTGACCCCACCACAAAAAAGCAAGTTTTGTTGTAGGTGGATGCCATTTGTGATATTTTTTTTCTGATGAAATGGCATTCATATTGACTTTACTCACTCTGCCAGCCTAACTTATGGTGGTAAGGCAATGAATTAGGAGAATGTAAACACACTATATACTTGTCTGAAATACAGTTTGCTTGAATGAGGTTATGCCATATGGGCCTAACAGTTTATCCCCTGAGCATCCTCAGAAAGTGTACAGATCCCTGAATGTGAGCTGATTGGGAGCTTTGCACCACTAAAAGGTTTAGATGCTTGGCACAAATACCATTGCAGGCTGTTATTTGTTGAAATGACATTTGTACATGTTATATTTTCACTGGCACGTTAAACCCTCTTGCATATGAAGGTAGGTCAACAGATGCACACTCTTTCAAAATGCATTGACCGAAAGTGCTGTGACTTTGATTCATCTGGAAATTGCGTTTTCCTAAGGTACAGTGACCTTGAAGCTGATTATATTAAGTAAGCAGGTCTTGAGTGCAAAGCCTCCTCTGTGGAGCTGTATGAAGGGACGTTGGCCTTACCAAAAAGAACATGATTAAAAGTTGTTTAATATCAATGCCAGTTCAGACTTTTTTGTTACTGAATGGCATTCGTATATATTTCACTTGCAATGGTGCCCTAACTAATGGAAGAAGGACACTAGATTGAGATTAAGTATACCAAATACACAGACTTGTCTGAAAATGGCTAGTATAAAGGATACAATAATACATCTTAATGCCACGGTGCACTGACTTTTGAACTGACTTTAAGGTAGGATGGATCAGTAGGCAGAACCTTCTCACAGAAAAAAAAATAACTACATTTAAACATTTTTAGGGGTGCTATCTTGGAATGCCTTACTACCACGGTACAGTTCACACAGATTTTACTGACATCAGTGCTCTAGCTCCGAAATGCATAAAATAATAATACACTGAGGTAGTCATATCCAAAGTGTCATTATCTAAACATTTTGTGAAGATGATAGTGCTTTGTGAAGTTGTCTGCCTTCTTGAACTGCTCAATTAATTATAAGAATGTTGTGGGTTTTATAGAATATGTTTTCATATTATAGTTATATGAAAGTAAATCTACAACTTAATTAGAGAAGTAATGAGGCAGCCAGAGTAAACTATCTCAGACACATCAGAAAATGAGGCTTCTGTAGCACTAGAAAAAGAAAAAAACCCTTGTTGACTGCTTGGATCCAGGTGTGGGCTAGAAAGTGATGGCTGAGAAGCAAAAACTTTTTTTAAATTATTCTTAAGGTGTGGGAATAGCAATGGGAATTATTTTACATGAGGAGTTTTTCAGCTAACAAATCAATGTTAAACACTACAAACACTGGAAAAAAGAAAAGATGATTCTAGGTATTTGCATACCTCTCAACTGTTCAGATCTTCACAGAATGTCCAGATTTATGCCTCATATTTTTGGTCTGCTCCTCATTAAATTTGAGGTTTTCTGTCAAATCCTTGAGGACTGAAGTCACTAAATAATGACATGCATTTGATTTTCAGACGTCATATCATTCAGAAAATGCACACTAATGCAAAACGTGTTATTCTAGCAACTTTCTAAATTTATTAGAGCAATATTTAAAAATCTGTCCCGATTTTGGGCCTTTGTCCTTCTATTTGTGTATTCTAATTTGTGTCTTTATCAAGATTTCTTGCATTTAGAGGTTGAGAGATTTAGGTATTTGTGAGAGTAATCAGATATCATACTGACCACGTAACAATGATTTTTGAGAAATTAGAGATAAACTACCCAAAGTATATAGCTAGAGAGTATGTAAAAATCAGCAGATAGTAGGGTTGGGGGGCACATACATACATACATAGAGATATTTCAGGGATGGGCAATAATGCCCTTATAGCCTGTCAATATACCAAACAGTTATTCCCATTATAGGTGGCCAGGCTGTACTTAAAAATATATATAACCTAGTGCTTGCTTTGGTAGTCTATTTTATTCATCAGATACACTTTCAGAGAACCAGTAAGTATACGTCTCCTTCCTGCATTATCTTTTACATTGGTTGTCTGGCAATTCTCTGCTACTTTTTGATAACTCCAAACATTCACAGCGGTAGTTCACTCTAAATGCCCTATATAGCTGAATAATGTCTCTGACACTATGCAAATTAAGATATTTTAGTCTTTTGCAATAATTTACATTTTCACATCCATTGATGCGGTCAGTATATTTCCCCTGTACTCTTTCCAATTAACTCATGCTTATTTTCTTATATGGTTTCCGTATTGCTAGTCCATGCTCTAGTTTGGGTCTAGTGTAACTTAGAAACAATGATGTCATCATTTATGCTTTCATAGATTTTATAAATCTTTTTATACAACCTATAGTTCTACAACTATCTTCAACCAATAGGTTGATTTGATTAGTAAAACTCAAAGCTAGATCTACGCATATGCCCAGGTCCTTAAATGAAACTACTGCTTCAATTACTGTGTATTGCATTAAACATTCACCTTTCAATTTATGTCCCCCAAACAGGGAGATTAAAGAATAGAGCCAGATGACAACATTTGTGATTAATGAGGCATGTGAATGAGAAAAAATGGATTGTTTGGACTTTGTGAAACAGAAAATGTCCATCTGGATTGGTTTCTCGAAGAACTCATTTGATATTGAAAAGCAGTGGCAGCTCATGCTATCGGACTGTAGGACTGCAGCCCCCCCAGCTGTGAACCACAATGGTACAATCCGATAAATCCTCCTAACCTCGCATAGAAAGTGAATCCAGACTGCTGCCTTACCAGTCCGGATTCAGGAAGAAGGCAGCAGACTGCTGATGCCCCAGAAGTCTATGCGGTGCTAAGGTCAGCAGTCTTGGAATGTTCGCAAACAGGAATGGGAAAAACGCAGATGAGCAACTTTTACAGCTGAGATATGCAGGATGGAACAGCTTTGGATTATTTTATCATCAGGATGGAACAGCTATGTATTATTTTATCATCAGGATGGAACACAGCTTTTATGAGCCGAGATACTCAGGATGGAACAGCTTTGGATTATTTTATCATCAGAATGGAACAGCTTTGGATTATTTTATCATCAGGATGGAACAGCAGCTTTTATGAGCCGAGATACTCAGGATGGAACAGCAACTTTGGATTATTGCAGGTACAGAATGAAGGTGTGTGAACAGCAGCTTTTATAAGCCGAGTTACTCAGGATGGAACAGCAGCTTTGGATTATTGCAGGTATAGAATGAGGGTGTGTGAACAGCAGCTTTTATGAGCTGAGGTACTCAGGATGGAACAGCATCTTTGGATTATTGCAGGTACAAGCTTTGGATTATTGCAGGTACAGAATGAAGGTGTGTGAACAGCAGCTTTTACTAGCCAATGTACTCAGGATGGAACAGCATTATTGCAGGTACAAGAATGTGTGTGTGTGTGTGTGTGTGTGTGTGTGTGTGTGTGTGTGTGTGTAAAATGTCCCATTTGATTTATACTGGTGGCTATAGAGAGAACTAAGGATACCTGCTGGTGGTGGTTAGAGAATACCTCAGGCTTGAGCCCTGTACCCTGGGTGCAGGTAACAAGAGCCTGAATTCCCTACCCACCACCATTTGTGAAACGTTTGCAGATTTTTGCCTCATATTTTGTTCTGTTCTGTTCCTCATAAAATCTGTGGTTTCTGAATTTTTAATTCCTTGCGTAGTTGATGGTACAGTGGTGCAATGGTAGCATTGTTGCCTCATAGGTAGAGGTTCTCTGGTTTGATTCTTGGCTGGGGTGCCTTCTGTATGGAGTCTACATGCCCTCCCTGTGTTTGTGTGTTGGTTTGCTCTGGTGTCCTCCCATGTTACAAAGACATGTGTCTGCAGTATTTCTCTCTGAGCATCTGCTGAAAATTGGCTTTTGTTCCAGGTCAGACTTTCCTGTTTAACAAATGTTAAATAAATAAAACTGACAGGCATTTTAATTTCAGACTTCATATTCTTCAGAAAGTACATAGTAACACAAAACCTTTTATTCTAGCAATTTTCTAAGTTTATAAGATGAATATTTGAAATTTGTCCCTAGTTTTGGGAATGTATTCCCCCATTATTGGCTTTGTCCAGGTTTTTGTGCTAAGGTTGAGAGCTATGGTGAGAACTGAATTCACTGAATATGTTTGAGGGCTGTATTCCCCCATAACTATCTTTGTCCAGGTGTTTTGTGCTAAGAGGTTGACAGCTATGGTGAGAACTGAATTCACTAAATGGTAGCCATTTAAGTTTCAGTATTCCTCTCTTTAATAAAACAGCTGATCTGGCATAGTGGTATGTTGCTCTGACTGTTTTGCACAGGGTCCTGGATTCAAGACTTGGCAATGAAATGTATGGTGGAAACACAGCATTTTATATTAGCAACTTTCCAAGATTATACAGTCAATGTTTAAAATGTGTCCCTGGTTTTTGGGCTTTGCCCCCCCCCCATAAACTTTTGGCTTTATCCAGATTTCTTGTGCTGCAAAGTTGAGAGATACAGTTGAGTGTCAAATCAATTTTACAAGGAGCTGAGAGTTGTAGGGGAAAAGAAGTTTAGTGCTGCTTATGCTAAGTCTGCTTGCATTGTTAATAGTACAACAGGTAATGTAATTGCTTTTGATGCAGAAGGCTGTCGGTTCTACTCCCACAAGGGGTGGATGCTGCCGTAAAGAGAATGTCATATTTGGCAAAGATACAGGCACTTTATATGTAGATGAAACAATGAAATCTAAAGTTGTTTGCTAGCAGGAACCTCTTCATTAGTTACAGATCTCTTTAATGTGGAATTATTTAGATTACTTTTACTTCTGCAGAGATTGTGCATATTTACTGATACTGGTGGATTGTAGAAGTTTGAGTAGACTTTTATGATGGAAATGTTCTCAGTTGGGCAGTTTTGTCATTACTGGTGCATGCATTTTGTTTCATTGTTTACTTGAAAAATGTTCAAAACAATAAATTTAAAACACCCTCTAACAACTGTACTATATTATACAAGAAATATAATTTAATACAATCAGGAAGGTGTGTCACACAACACATATATGTCTTGTGTGCAAGGGGCCTATCATTTGAAAACAGCCCAAAGTTAATCTTTATACTAGCCAAATGTATTTTCTTTGAATGTGGATTTCAATCGTGTTTCAATGAATGTGAGTTTCAAGGGCAGTGAAGTTTTAATGCTGTCTATTTTCATTGTGAGACTGCATTGCATTGTTTGGCAGCTGTCTTAGTGTTTGTGCTGCAAAATGCAAAATAAAACTTTTCAAATTAATTCCAAATCATTGTAGTAAATGGGGCGAAATAGCCAAGTAATGGGACATTGGAATGGCTGCGGGGAGGCCCAATTCAACCATGATTTTGTGAGGGGGGGGTGGCAAACTCAAAGACAGCCCCGGCTGAACTATACCTCTCAAATGTCCAGATTTCCACAGAATGAATAGATTTTTGCTTTTTATTTTTGGTTTGTTCCTCATAAAATTTGTAGTTTTCTGGCAAATCTTTTAGGAATTAAGTCACTAAATAATGACAGACATTGAGTTTCAGACTTCATAACCTTCAGAAAAATGCATGCTAAAGCAAGACCTGTTATTCCATCAACTAAGTTTATACAAGAGCAATTTTAGTACTATTTGTATGTTCCCCCAATATATTTGGCCTTGTCCAGATTTCCTGCTTTAACAGGTAGAGAGGTACTTGCAAATACATTGCTTTATAGAATTAGGCATATCCATACCTCTCAACTGTCCCCAATTTTGGCTCAAAATGTTGCTCTCCCTCTAATAATCCCTTCGCAAAATGGCAATTTTGGAAGAAAACATGGAGGGTTTACAGTTAATAAATAACTGCAATAATCAGAGTTATAGATTACTTTTATTTCAGAAATGCATGTAGATTCATTTATTTTGTCAGCTGCTCAAGTTAACAGTACTAATATTAAAAAAGTGTCCTTTCTTTGACAGGTTCCCAGCTGTATTGTGTGGCTATTTTATATTTTTGCATCACATTTTGGTCCATTTTTCATAAAATTGTGGTTTTCTGGCAAATTAGTGACAAATCATTAAAGACTTAAGTTAGAAAATAATGACAGACATTTGAGTTTCAGATTTCATACCCTTCAGAAAATTCATACTAATGCAAGACCTAGTTTATAACAGCAATATTTAAATATTGTCCTATATTTGGGCTTTTGTCCCACTTTTATGTATGGCTTTGTCCAGATTTCTTGCTCTGAGGTTGAGAGCTATGACAAATGTGTCAGGGCCATCACAGTCAGCTTGAGATATTTCACATTGTGACATACTTGTTGCACACCACTCCTCCATGTAGTGACTCTGGATGTGTCCAAGCAAGGCAAGGAGCAATTATGCAGTGTAAGTATGCAGAGCATCCCCCCATCCAAGGTAGACATAAGTACTACAGTGGCTTTTCATCTGTCCTTGCTTGATTTTGCAGAATGTTCTGGTTTTCTGTCATATTTTTATACTGTTGACTTATGCTTCTTATTATTCAGAAAGTGCCCATTGCTCTGTGTTTAAGTAGTAATGCTTTCATGACCATCAGGTAAGCTTGTCTGAGATTGTAAGATGCAAGTAACCTTTAATAAGCATACTGTTAAAGAATTACCAACATTGAAAGCCTTTTTGTTGTTGCCATGCAGAGAATAATTACATAACTAACGTATAAGTCTTGGGTATTTAAATGCATACAATAGTATTTGCAATAAAGGACAGGCTTACAGTATTTTAAGAAGCTCATTACCTTTGTTGGAGACTTGCAGTCATCTTTGCAGGTTTTATCCTTAAACTAAACAGAATGTCAATCTATCATGTGTGGTCCATAACCTGTGCAGTAATCCTTTAAGCAATTTATCTTGAGCTTGTTTCTTGTTTGCTGTTCATTTTTTACTTTGATCATGTTTTCCCCATGAAACAAGTAGAGAGTTGTTGTCAGGCAACAGGTCTTTTTTTGGATAAGAAACATTTTTACAAGTGGGGTAGCACAGAGATTGCTACTTTCAGCATGTTACTTGCTACTTTTATAAAGCTGAATATAAATTATAATTAGAACTGCAGTGCAAGGAGAAGTGGTTTGAGTTGAGTGCTGCTTGTTTTTCTTGTACTTGATTTTGACTGGCATTCCAGTAATGTATTTAAAAAGTAATTTATTTTTTCATGCCTCATAACCTTTTTGTTTCCATCTAGATATTATGTAAGCTGTCGTACAGACAATGCATTGAAATGTTTTTTTTTTCTTCTACACTTCATTTTGTCTTGATTGGACTCTCATAATGATGGTTTGGCACCCAGGGCAGCATATTTATTTAATTAAAATTCCAGTTTTTATGGTTTTGATCATAGCTCCACCCCTTTCTTGTTGGCTGCACCCCTTCCCATTGGCCCCATCCATTCAGCTATCTCCTGCAGTCCCCCTTTGATTTGACGTCACCAGCTGCCACTGTTGAAAAGACATATTATTTATATTTGACTGTTGCAGATTAAGATATAGGAAAGACACAAGGGACTTTGATGTAATGTGTAACTTGATAGGAAAAGGAATAGGTGCTTTGTCAGAGGTATTATGGTAGACCTGCATATGTTGCTCATCACTTTTCTGGGACTACTTCAACACAACGATCACAATTTATGCAAGCTAGCAGAGACATCAAATGTAAAGTATAGGTCGACTTTTCCAGTTGTATTAAAGGTATTTCTTAACAGTGGAGTACAGATGTGTATGAATTCACAATCAGCATGAATGGTATTAGGAAATATGCTCTATACTACTATACTATTATCTTCTATGGTAGAATTTTGAAAGGCTAGTGAAGTAAATTGTTTAAATGTTCATGTGCTGTATTTCTTCATCTAGGGTGGGCAGACAACTGAATGTTAGGCTATTGAAATTAAGCACCACATTATCAAACATTTTATGGTCTCCGGTATAATTGGCAAGTAATAACCCTTTTAAAGATGCACTTTTGCTGTAAGCATTTATGCTATGGTTATGGTTTACCTTACCAGTGCAGAGAGTTGTAAAGATTAAATTTAGTTTCATATGTAACACTGGGGCAGTGGACATATTAGCACCACTTTGTAGTAAAAGAGTACTGTGGGAGAGAGTGGCAAACAGCAATGGGAAGAAATGTTTTGAATTAATGATGTACATTTAAGGCAACATGTACCACTTAGCTATTCTGAGCATATATATCTGATTGCACTTTATTTTAGGGGAGTCCTACCAATTGATAAAGAGTGACCAATGATGTTGTTATTAAGATTTCTGCTCATCAAATATGAAGTTTCAGGAACTGTTTTTCTTTGTATGGCTGTTCTACAAGACCATGCTTGTACAAACAATTTTTTAAACTTTTTTAGACTTTTCTTTTTTCCTCATAATTGTGCAACCTTGAAATTAGTATATAATAAGGGGTTTAGTTGGCAAAACCCCTCACATGGAAGCATAGACTATCTTGTGCCTGAACCCCCCCCCCCCACCCACTTAATTAATTACAATCACTGACAGATTAGATGGTATTTTGTTTGATGAATTTGCTAGTTGATTAGAACTTGACATGTTGCAGTAAAGTCTTACTTTAGAGCTGCAGTTAAAGCCTGAAGCACACAGGCTTTTTCACAATATACTGCATTTATTTGAGGTAGAATATTTCAGTGGCAGGAAGGTTCGGTGACTTTATTTGGTTCCACTTCAACTCTCCGGTCTGCACAACAGTTTTATTGAAGGTTAGCAATGACCAACAATAAACTGTCAGCCTGATTATTATGTTGCAGTTAATAGCATTTAAAAGGTCTGGCATGCTCCACAGTCATAAGTAATGTCTCATTATTCTGAAGTTTTTCATAGATGCAGCACTCAGAATGTCACCACTAACACTTGTGAAGTAACACTGGGTCTGTCTGAGCTCAGCCAGCAGAGCTTAAATCTGAAATAAAACCTGCAGTTGAGAAATACCTTAGGGTATGGCTTCACTACTGCATAGTGCTGATAATACAAGGTCCACCTGCAAGGAAAGCAACATGTTGCTTACTCATGTATACATGCAAACAGAAAAACAAAACTAAAGTTTTAAGATGACATCACTGCTGCATTAATGTGATGCAATATAAAAAAATAAAGTTTTAAGTCACAGTAACAACATTTTCCAATTTTGTTGCATCCTGTAGAAGGCCTACATGCCTCTGCGATTAACTGTGTTAATCACTCTTTTGATCTAAATCACTGAGGGTACTGATAATTCTATTGTAGTATTCAAATGAATCTGAGATTGAAGCACAGTCCCAAAACATCTTCACTCAACTTGAAGGCTAGTTTGACTCCAGCAACCTCGTACTTGACAGAAGCAATATTAAACAAGAGACAGAGATCAACCTGACTCTACAGAAGTCGTTCAGCTTAGTTCAGAATATGTCTTTCTTCTGCAGCATTTATAAGAAATGATAACATGTAAGCAAGCAACTTGGTATGATTGCAAACTAAATTCCTGTGCTCTGGGGAATATGAGCTCACAGTCGCTATGGCGATTTTCATCCTATGCATTGGATGAAGGAATTATTCTTTCTACCACTTGACATAACATAATTAGAATGTCAGCTGGCTCTTGGAATCTAATGATCAAGTTTGCCTCTGGTTCGTACAGTAAAGCCCATCACTGCCAAGTCTTAACTAAATGCGGATGGTTAAGGTTTACATCCAATCCCACTTTACATACAGGAGTCACGTTACAAAATGCTGCTAAAGACTTGTAAACTCCATTGAGAAGCATACTGCTCCAGGGATCCAGTTTGTGAATGGCATCTTCTTGAGTTCCCTTGAACCCAGTGCAAGTTGAGTGACATTGCATATACCACCTCTGCCTCCCTTGAACACATTGGATACTGGATCACTTGGCAGTACAGCTCTTATCATTTTAACAGATGCACTTATTATCCTCATTTGACATTGGAAACCTTACTAGGGCCCATATTTATTGATTTCTCTAGGCTTTTGGTCTTGTGGACAATCATCATGATCTCACTCTGTGGCTTCAGCTTCATCTCCTAAAATTGGTTCTTAGACTGTCTGCATAGCAGATTCTTTAGAATAATTTTCCAACAGATTCAATTTTCTGTCCATCCAGTTTTGACAGGATCTCTCAAGGCGCCCTCCTTGAACCCCTGTTATTTTCTCATCTGTACAACTCGATCACCATCTCCATTAGGAACACTAAGATCAACCTGTACACTTACTGTACTGTCATATGGGAGTCAGATAGTTGTTTTACATCCGTCTGTGATTCACTAAACTCTATCCTGGCCTGAGTCTGCAAGGGTTGTGAAAAAAACATGTTTCATAGGTTCATAGGTTCATAGAAGGTTACTAGGCTATTGGCCCTAGAGCCCTTATAAATCTAGCCATATTTATTCTGAGTTGCCCCAATTGTCAGTGGTCAGGTGTGTGAAGTTTGCAGACAGGCTATGGTAGTTAATACTGACTTCTTCTATCCAGGATTGACATGGGTGCCACCCCAGGAGTGAATTTGCAGTCACTCATCCATTCATCTAGGCTGCATTTGAAAGGGTCAGGGAGGGGCTCTATTTCATGTGAACTGGAAGCTTGTTCCAGAGAAGTGGCACTCTCTGGGAACTGTATCTCTCTCTCCAACAATACCTGTTCATGTCAGAGGTTGGGTTAAGATCTCTGGAGTGAGTGACTCGTGCAGTTTGATTTACGAATGTGTAGCATTTCCATCAGGGCCGGGTCAGAGATTGCCATGTAAGCCAGGCACAGGTCACCCTTAGCAACCTGTAGGAGACAAAATACAGTGACAGAGCTTTCAGTCTTTCCTCGTAAGACTTGTTTTGTGTACCCTGTAATTTCTTGGTGAGAAACCTCTGTGGTCTCTCCAGTTGTTGCAGGTGTCTGGTGTGGCACATGCAAAAGGAAGCATTGTACTCAATTACTGGTCTGATGACGGCTGAGTATAATGGAATCATAACATCCTTATATCTGGATGTGATGCCTTACTACTGTGTGTATGTGGTGGTCAAAGTTCAGATTGCTATCAGCTTGAGTACCCAGATCACATACCACTGGGTCTACACTTAGGGGGTGCTGTCGATAATGTAATTAGCAGGGATGTCAGATTTCCCAAAAGGATAATAAAGCATTGTTTTGCATGTAGCTTTAATATGGTTTTGGCACCAATCATTTGTCTGTGTTAACCCTGACTATACTATATTAATATTGTTGGGGGACTCAATGACCCTCCGTGTTTGCAATTGTCAGTGAACTTGGTCAGCCACAGACCATCCAAGTTTGCCTGGACTTCTGAGAAATAAATTACGAACAGTAAGGGGCCTAGTACAGAACCCTGTAGTATGCACTGATGACTGGCCTTTTGCTAGAGGTGAAGTCACCCACTTTGACAGTATGTGCCCTGTCGGTGAGACAGTTGGCTACCCATCTGGTAATGTAGGGATTAAGTCCTAGTATGGAGAGCTTCTTTATAATACCTGAGTGGGACATTGAGTCAAATGCCTTGGCTAGGTCAAGACAGGTGGTATGCACTGTCTTTCACTTGTCCAGGCCCTTGGTGACGTTCTCAAAGAAGTCAGCCATGTTTAACATGCATGATCTACCTTTAACGAATCCAAACTGGGTTGGGTCCAGAGTTTGGAGATTACTTATGCCCTTGTTAATAAGGTTCATAATGATTCTTTCCATGGCCTTGTAGATGAGGCTAGTCAAGCTTATGGACTTATAATTCCCAGGGTTGGTTGATGGTCCTGCTTTGTGCAGAAGGAATTACTGTTGCTGTCCTCCATTCCACTGGGACATAGCCAGTTTTCAAGCTTTAGTTAAATAGGGATACAAATGGGTCTGCTAGGTCATGTTTTAAGTTGTTTAAAAGGCTACTTGGGATGCTGTCTGGTCTCACTGTTGCTGTGTTTTTGGCCTTGGAGAGCACCAAGATGACCCGCTCTCTTGAGATAATAGGCTGAGGAATGGTGGCAGTTATACTTTGGGGAATGACTGGAGGGGATAGGGGGGTAAAGTTTGCTCCAAATCTGTCAGCTAGCAGATTGGCTGTAACCTCCAGTTGAGTATTGGTGGTGCCATTCACAACCAGTTCAGCGCATAGTTGGGTATTCCCTTTTAGATTTCAGACATAGTTAAAGAATGCCTTGTGATTATCCTTAGCTAGGGAGACAACTTTTGCTTCATAATTAGCTTTGGAGGACTTGACTAGATCTCTAATTTGTTTGTTTAAGCTAGACAGAGATTTCTTCCTCTGCTGAGCCAGTTCCCTCTTGTTCTTGGACATTAGTTTCTTTCTCTTGTTGCCCACCAAGATGGCTTGTTTTTTTTTGGCAAGACCTGGTTTTAATCCAGTCATGTACAGCTGAATCTATATAACTGCTTAAGTGGTTATACATGGCATTCTTGTACACTTCTACATAGGAGTCCATTCTATCTGTGTTCGGGGGGGCCTTGAAACTTCTTATACCATCACTTAGTAAGAGGTAATTTGTCTTTGAAAAATTCCTAAGCATTTTTGAGCTTGATGTGGTACCTGGTCTTATAATTACATTGAACAACACTGATTTACAGTCCGATCTTACCAGGGTGGGCATCACACTGAGGAGGAGGGGGTGAAATGCTGTCCCATGTTAGTGAGTACTATGCCCCAGGACATTTGAACCTCTTGTGAGTGCATTGACTAGATATTCCAGAGCATTTGCATTGACAAAGTCCAAGAATCTCTGAGCCAACATATTTGTGGTCATGTATGTTTCCCATTCAATGGTAGGATAATTAAAATCACCCATGAGTAAGGTGTTGGGTTGTATGGCAAGTGACTTTAGTAAGTCCAGGTATGTGGCATGCTTTTCTTGTTTCTTGGTGGGGGGACCTTTAGCTAGCTATGATGTGGTAAGGGGCTTTCCTATAGTTAATTAGACATGGAGTAACTCAAGAGGGTCATATTGTTTGACCGGTCTCAAGGTGTACTTATCCTTAATGAAGATGGACACACTTCCTCCTTTGGTTCTTTCTTGCTTAGTGTGTGGTCTGAACCGCACATTTGAACCATGTCTAGGTGAATGCACAGTTGTCAGCATTTTCCAAAATGAGGAGTGCTTCCAGGGAGTGCAGTTTCTTGTTTAGACTCCTAGTATTAAGCAGCAGCACCTTGAGTTTATCTAGAGAGGATTTGGTTATGTTGTCAGGTTGGTTATTTTGACACTGCCTAAAAAGGCACAATAGGGGGTGGCTAATTCCTTTGTTAATATCCAAAAGCCTAGAGGAGACAAGTGCAGACCATATTTGGCAAAGCAGCATGGCCAGTTGACCATGTCTTTCCAGGCTAACAGACGTTGGATCCTCTTGGACTGATACCAGAAGTAAAGCCAATTGTTAAAGTCAATCATTTTTTGTTTATATTGAGGCATTATCCTTGGAGAAGGTAGAATGCTGCTTAAGGTTAGGCTTATACCTGCCTATGACACATAATCTGAAAGTTCAGTCATGTATCTCTTCATATAGTCCATTTAAGTATGTCTCAAGTCATTTACCTTACCAGTACTTGTGGTTGAGTGAGATGAGTGTTTGATTGACTTGACGGATCCTGGCACCTTACAGGCAGCTAACCATAACTCACTCCTTATCCAGCCTAGTGAGGGGAACATCTATGTGTCTCAAAATTGAGTCATCTATGACCAATGCATTATGTTTTATGGTGTTACATCTTATGGGCTTATTTGCTGAGACACTGGTGTGTGTGTTATTATGTGTTGTGGCTGTTTTTTGCATTGTTATGTGTGTAAGTGGTTTCCATTTAGGAGGCCTCTGATCTTCTGGTAAGTTACTAGTGAGTACCTCTAATACAAGGCCATGTCAAACCCAGATTTCATCACCCAAAGACTCGAACCTATGAACATATGTGCGTTCATGTGTCATGTCTTTATTTAGTGTGGGGAGTGTGTGTATGCTGACAACCTGTTTGGCATTCGATTTGTCCTTATGTGAGAGTCTTTCAGCTTTTCCTGGTTAGGGGTCGCCACAGCAGCCCGATGACCAACCTTCAAAGAAGGCACGCCCATTCATGCTCGCACCTACCTGCATGTCTTTAGCATCAGTCGACCACGGGGAGGATATGCAGACTCCACACAGAAGGTGCTCCAGCTGAGAATCGAACGGGAGAACATCTTGCTGTGAGGCGACAACTCTAACCGCTGCAGCACCGCGTACTGCCTCCAATTTCATACTGTAGCTACATTTCTCACATAAAGTATCTGTTTCAGGAGTAAGTGGTTGTCAGTATACATGAGACAATTGCTACAGTGCCTCAGGATGGTCATATCTATCAGGGTGGCAGAGACATGATGTAAAACTGCCTGTCCATGATAGCAGGCTCTTACTGTATGTTTTATTAGGGAAGAGAATTAGTTAATTTGACAAAACTGTGCTAGTAGTGCAGAGACTACAAGAGGAACCTATACTTTGTGTAGGCTAAGGTTGATCAATAAGGCAATGCTGCTCACTGAGCAAATGAATTGCTCCTAGAGCAGTAGAAAAGCTTGGAAGGGTTTCACTGATAGCTGCTTAGGGAAAGGCTGAGCTTCTGGGCTTTTGTATCCACATAGGGAACTGCTAACCACTGTTGAGTTAAGAGCAGCATTGTGCAAACATGAGGCTTAAATAGGAACAAAGAGAAACACATTTTAGCTAACTACCAATCAGGAAAGCACACAATAAGCCTTATACCAGCAATCCCCAACTCGGACAGGTTAGATCAACACTCTTCTGCCACAAAACATGAGCGGCCTTAGGTCAACTGGTGCCCTAGGCAAAAGGGCTCCACGGCACCTCCACCACCCCACCCGGTGCCCCCATCCTGGTCTACCTACATTAAATAAATACTGGAAAAGCGCCCCTGCTAGAGTGGCACCCTAGGCGGCCGCCTAGTTGGCCTATGCCTAAGGCCGGCTATGAGTGTACAGAAAAACACCTTTTTAATGTAGACTAGCAAGTTTGTAGTCCAAGTGTAACAAGACCACACAAACTACCTACAACAGCCCTACAGCTAACAGATATGATGTAATACAGTACAAATAACTACTTAAAGCAGTAGCAGACAGTACATTTTTTTAAACTGCTAAAGTACAGTCACAATATGTAAGAGAAGTGCAAGAAATACTTAGAGCCCTTTTGTGTGTTTCCCTGCTCAGATAGACCAGATAAACACCTACAGATACTAGATGAATAATCACAGTTCTCCTAAAGTAAAAGCACAGTAAAGGAGTGTCTGAAGTGAAATGCTACCAAAAACAAATGCAAAGTTTTTTGGACTTTTACATTTCCTTAGCTTAAGTGAAGAAAAAGGGCTATTATAGGCCAAGATCGTGAGCTTCTAAGAGTGGTTCAGTTTAAAATATTTGGAAATATGGCTTGATCCTGTACTTATCCTCGCTTCCTGTACCCATATGGTGGTAAATAAAATAACAATGATGCTTTATACATGCAAAAGTCTAAAGAACTTTTCTAACAATGTTTTACTTGTTTTTGCTTAATATCAAAGTACACTGCTGACGCCTGCACTGTTTACAGCTTTTTAGTGACCTTGATGTATTTTTTTTCTGTGGTGACAGAAAAGAAGGCTAGACTAATTCCAGGCTTGTGATTATTGTTCAGGCAGAACTAATTGTGTTTCCATTGCCTAGTATGATCTATTTTGCTTTTTTTATTGTCTTTTGTCTTGTATAAATAAGACATTTTAGTGAAGTGCTGTACCTAGCGCTTGTTGCTGCAGTGGCACAGGAGATATGACCTAAATCTGTGCTCCAAACTCCATCTTCTCCCTGACTGGTAGAACCTACAAGAACCCACAGCTGCTCCAGCTGTATGGAGATCCACAGAGTCTTTCTGAAGAAGTACTACAGCTGCATCCTTTAGCTGTTCTTAATGATTCATACATTTGTAGTTGCTGTCTTTAGCCGGTAAGTATCCAAAATTTGTGAGGCGTTGCGCTACCTCCATCCTTTGCATAATCTACTCCTCTGTTTTCATACTTTTCACCAGTAGTGTAGCTTGTATTTTCCTCCCATAAGTCATCAGATCGCTCCATATAGTTTACTGTGCTAATAGCCCAGCTTTTATACTTCGCCATAAATAATCCCAATTTTCTTATATGTAGCTTGTTCATTTTTTCGCCTGTGTATCACTCATAATAGATTCAGATAGCTATATCTTGCCATAAACTAGATCACCCAGTTTTCTATAGTTCATTCTGCATTCTCTTAACTAACTACCAAATTCTATGATATCATAAATAACCCTAAATTACCGGACAAAACTGGATGATCAGCCCATTTCTGTCCCTTCTGTTGCCAGCCTTTTAGCACTTAGTATCTTCAGGCAGGGTAAGAACTATGTTATGCTCACAGATAGTGATTTCATGCTCAACATCAAAATCTCTGTTCATGACAGGTACAAATATTTAATTAACCTGGAGGCTTTCCACTCACTAAGAAACATGGTCTGTGAGTAGCACTCAGCTCCAGCTCAACCTAAACAAATATCTTACACTGAGGCTAAAAAAAATCCCCACCAAAGGCTGGTAGAACTAGAAAGACTAGATCTTAGCATACGTCTAACTCCTCAACTGTTTCATACACAACAACGTGTCACCAAGAGACAAATCACTTCAAATCTGTTACTGATATCTGACTCTGTAGTTAGGCAGACAGAGTCTCTACTGTAAGCTGTTTTTCTGCTGCTAGGATCTCTGATGTCACAAGGGCTCAAAGAACCTTTCACTAGACAAATATGAATATATGCAACATGGTGGTAGTCTGTGTGGAAGTGAATGACTTGGGATACAAAACCCTGAGGGACATGCAGGCAGACATGAAGAAACTCTCCATGCTTGTGAATAAGTGCAGGTAAGACACAGGTCTTGAGTGCAATACTTCCTTCTTTAAGAATAATGCCTAGGTACAAAGAAAAGACAATTAGCTTCAACAACTGGCTACATAATTGGCATCATTCCAGGGGGATTCAGTATGTATCAACATTTGAAGTATTTGACAGTGCAACTTAATTTAACAAGGATGGCCTGCACCTGTTTTCAAGGTTTCTGCATATTGGCTAAAGCCTTTCCTGCCCCCATAGTGCAGTTTTAGAGGCAGAGTTCAACTAATAAGCATTGCAATGTAGCAAATCTAACTTAAAAATGTATTACATTAAGGTGACTCATCTAAATGCCAGAAGTCTCAACAACAAATTGCCTGAACCTGAGTCTCTTTTGCCTTGCGAATGTATCCATGTTTGTATAATTAATAAATCTTGGTTTAAATGTAAACAGAGCACTCACTCCTTACTCCTCCTTGTTCCAGAGCAAGGAGAAGGCACTGTATAATGCATCTGTCTCTCCAACTTGACTTATTTATATGTTGGTAAAGGTTTTAGGCCCTTTGTTCTTGTAGTGGAATTATTTGACTTTCAGAGATGTAGAAGATCTAGGACAACTGGGTCTCTGATGACAAGAAAAACTAGGCAGATGTGACATCTGCTGAGATTCTGTAATACACTGAACACATAGACAATTCCTCCAGCTTCTCTTAGTAGCTGGGGTCGTTCTAGTTATTTTATATATTTGGTGATATACATTCCAAATGTGGCATTATAGCCAACTAATTAGCCTTATTAGTACTGAGTATAACTGAGTGGTGACTTCTTTAGAGCTGGATGATATTCCATTGGCAATTAGCTGCACTAAGTAGAAGGATTATGAGTGGACAGGTGATCCACTGTGGTGACCCCTAACCGGGAAAAAGGCGAAAGAAGAAGAAGAAGAAGGATTTTCTGACTAATTTTGCCACTTGTTGATTAAAAGAGATGGATTTATCAGTCCAAGGTGAAAGGTCCCTCACTGCATTTTCATTTTGTAGGGGGTATTGTTGATACTTTATGTTGAAGGGAGAGGTTGTTTACCAAATGCAATGATATTGCACTTTTTCATGTTTAATTTTAGCCCATTTTCAGTACATGAGGTATTTACAAATGTGAGTTCTTGTTGGAGAGCATGGGTAGGAGAAGAAGATATAGAGGTGTATGAAGGGGGGAGTCTTCCCCAGTGCAAGGTGTCAGAGGGCATCATCAGTAAATGCTGATGCAGTAGTAATACAGAAATAGCATTCAGAAATGAATGCAGATACTGCATTTGTGGTCAGCGCTTTAACTCTGGATGTGTGGTCTTTAGACTATAGCAAGTCACTTATCACATCTGTAGCAAGCATTTGTTACAGTCTACAAAGAAGAAGACTTTTTTAGTCCTTAGCTTAGAATTGCAGTGTACCAGATTGGGGAACAGCATTTGGCACAGCAAAATAAGCTGGCTACTGCTCTGAGAAGACTTGAAAATAAGTAACAGCTGTCTCGCTATGTTAAACCCATTTAACATAGTGAAACAGTTTGTAAAAAGCAATTGAGATCTTGGTTTCTTCATTGCTTTTGCCCATGGCTCTGATGTACTGTGTAGGCATATGCATGTGCAGTACATCAGAACTGCCGCAGAATACCAGACAGCTGCGGAAGGGCAGCAAGGAGGCATTATACAATGCCATTATTTAAGAAAAGTATTTTTTTTCTTAAATAATGTCATTGTATAATAGCAATAACCCATGCCTGGGTGTGGGTAATGCTGGATTTACCCACGGTTGGCTTTGTTTGGCCACTCGGGCTTCGCCCTCATGACCAAACCACACCTACCATGGGTAAATCCAGCATTACCCATACCCAGGCATGGGTATTGCTATAATAACCCCTACCATCATGGTTACAGGGTCAGAGTGACAGCATAACTATTTAAGATCTGGACTACACAAGTACAGACCAAAATCTCCTACAACACAAGAAATTATAGAAGCTACCAAACACAGAGATATTCCTTGGCCTTTGAGCATCCTTGAATATCCACTGCAGGGATTAGTGATTCCTTCTCACTAAATGGTCCAGTTATGTGGACCACCATCTATCCAAAAAACAAACTTTACAAGACATTTTGTTCTGAACTGAAGTCATTCCTGTTTGCTGAGGCCAAACAGCTGTTATGTTAGAGCTCTTGTTTTTATTTATGACATCATATTAGTTCTATGGAACAGTAATAAAACTGGAATATAAATTTTGTACTGATATGATGATGCTTTTTTTGCAATTATTGTTCTTTTAAAACTTCTCTTGTAACACATCATGGCTGAAAATAATCTCTTTTGGTCCAGCCAATCTACTAGTAAAACATATTAAACAAAAGATTCATTTTGTTGCTTTTGCTAATTAAAAAAAAAAGGTGTACACGTATAGCCATTAAGAAAATTAGACTTTTACTTCAGGCATCTTCTATGAATAGTTCAAAAAGTGAAAATAACATATCAGTGCTGTATGACAGTAAAACCAGACTGCTAAATTTGCATGCTTGTAACAGAGTCAGAAGATTATTTTTAGTAAAGAATGAGGCAAGATTTAAGATAGTATTCTGTTACTACACAGCAGGTGACATCACAAAGCAGCAGTACTAAAGCTACGACTGGTACACTACCAAAGCTTTCGTGCATTACAATCTTATTTATTTATTTTTGCTAAAACAATAGGAACACTAAAAACATGGCAGTAAAATTGAAGTAAAGCATAATGCTATCCCCAAGTTCTGCAAAGTTCACCTAGCGTCATGCACTCTAAGATCAAAGGCAGACTTGAAATTGCAAAGGTTGGAATACATGGCCCATTATCCAAAGTAGTATGGAATGGATTGTACAGCTAATTTCAATGATAAAAAAACATATTTCAATTTCAAGAATGTACATATTTAGGTATTTATTTACTCATTTAGTCTCCAAGCAACCTTAGGGTGTTACTGTTCAGTGCTAGGAGCCTAAACAAAAAACACCACACCGTTCAAGTCCTCCTCACTTTGGAAAATGTAGACATCTGTGCCATGACCAAGACATGGTTTAAAGCTACAGAAAGTACTCCAGCAGTGCAAGGCTACACTGCCTTCCACACATTTAGACAACAACAGCACAGTCTGGGGCCAAAGGTTGAGGTGCCTCGATCTATATTAGCAACAAACATACCTCCAGGTTTGATAAACAGGATGATACCAATACCATGGAGCTCGTCAACATGCATATAGATAAAGTCATTTACCATATCATGGCCAGCTACAGGTCCCCATCTATGCCCCTACAGTGTCACAACCGCTTACAGGCACTCACCATCCAATTGAATGCCCTATTCATGGATGACTTTAACTACCCTTCGATAGACTGGAAACTTACTCTGCCACAGACTCACAGGCAGAACGTTTCTAGGACTTTCTTAGCACAAGCACCCTGGAACATATACTGCACACTCCAACCAGAGGATAAAACATACTGGATCTGATACTCACTGACAAGGGAGAGCAGGATCTGCTACTGAGCAACATGGGAGACCATTGCCCACTATGGCACATCCTCACAAAGCTGTCTCTTTTAAATTAAAAATCAACTGGGAAAATCCAGCTAAACCAGTAACAGGAACTATTCTAAGGCAAATACATCCTATTAAATGACAGTTTGTCAAAATTTAAGGCTCCTCCTAACCCCAAGACCACAGCTACCTATGCAGAACTGTTTACAGAGTCCCTATACAAGCATGTGAATGGTTGCATAAAGACTACTGTATTTACCAAAAGTGAACCCAAAACAAACACTAAAAACAAACCACACTGGTGTACTCCTCACTTAAACAGGGTATATAATAAAAGAAAAAATTCACAGCCAAAATCAAGAAGAGCAACACCATTAAAGACAAGTGCTCTCTTATACATCTAAACAAGAAACTAAGAGATCTAATTAAGTCCAACAAGGCCAACTACGAGGTCAGGATAGCCTCACAGGCTAAGGACAATCACAAAGCCTTCTTCAGCTATGTTTGGAACCTTAAAGGTTACAGACAGCAGTATGCTGAACTGGTGGTAAATGGCACCACCTTCACTGATCAGGGTGACATAGTAATTCTACTGGCTGATAAATTCAGCTCAAACTTCACCCCCCCTTCCCTCCCAGCTCCTCTGGGTGAAATCCCCTCCAATATAATTCTCCCAACTATTACCAGGGACCAGGAGCTGGCAGGACTCACTAAAGCCAAGAACACCACCTCTATGGGTCCCGGCAACATCCCTGGTTATCTCCTGAATAGTCTAAAACACAACCTGTTAGGACCACTTCAGGCACTCATCAACTACAGCCTTAAAACAGGCTACATTCCAAGTATATGAAGGACCACAGCAGTCATTCCCCTACATAAGAGCAGCCATCAGCCAACCCAGGAAACTACAGACCCATCAGACTAATGAGCCTAATATGCAAAGTCATTGAACAAATTATCATGGAAATGATAAACAAACACTTTGGCAACTTGCAGACACTAGACCCATCTCAATTTGGCTTTGTTAAGGGAAGGTCATGCCTATTTAAACTGGTAAACTTCTTTATAATATCCTTTGGGAAACTGTCAATCCAAGTTAATTACTCCATCACTAAAACACTCCTAAGAGATGACCCAGTAACAAGGGATCTGGAAACATATGTAGACAACAATCTAGCCTTTGACCAACATGTAGTTAAGATAGTAGTACAATCATTCTATGTCACCCAACTTGTAGGTAGGGGCATGGCATCTAGGTCCAGTACAATGCCCCCTTTGGCATGTACCTAACCAGACACTTGTAACAGTTGGAATGCCCAAAAAAATTCAGGGCATGAGTAGCCTGTCCTAAACTGATTTGCCTAAAGTCTCTGTCTCTGTATTCAGTCTCCTACAGTCAGTTGAAAGTGGATCTTTGCCTGACTTAAAGGGCTTCCTCAGACTCAGTGCCAATGGATCTGTTGCACTTATGCAAAACAAACCACCAGAAACACTAGATCCATGGATCCGAACTTCATTTGTGACATAAACAAAACATGATGGAGAGACAGATATGTGTCCCAAAGGATGCTTGTGCTATGGATTAGGCTTCCCATCCATGTAAAACAAAGTTTATCTCTGACCTTGCTGAAATGAAACTTTGACAACTGGATGCAAAATTGTAAATTTAGCTCTGGTCTGGCCCCCATGTCCCTTATGGGCAGAAGCCATCAATTAGAAAGGTATTATCCTAACCCCCCCACATCTCTTAGTTATCTGCCCATTAACATAACCTCCCCCGGTATAGGTTTGGGGTGCATAGCTAGGCTTGCAAGGGCCCTATTGGTCATTAGCCTAGTAACAACCTACTATGAACTTATATTCAAAAATTACTGCAGGCCAGCCTAATATCCTGCCTAAAGGTCTGAAGAAATTCAAAACCCTCCCCTCCAAACTAGTCATTAAGATTGCAATATATATCTCCAAATACTATGTCAATCTACACCAATGTATAGAGAATTATTTCCTGACTTAACATAATCAAAATGGGAAATTCAGAATTAAACAATTATGGTAGAATTCACGTAAAAACGAACTGTGTAATAGGGTGAAATAATGACATGCTTCATATAAAAGATTCACCACCTCCCACTATAAGAAAGTACTTAGGCAGGAGAGCAAAGAATCAAAACACACCATTAGGAAGACTATGGCAGGATATGATCTGAAATTAGCCACCTACTCCAAGGATACCATATGGCCTTTTTAAACTGTTTTAGGAGTATTCAAAGTTAAAGCCAAATTTGAACCTTGCATCCACTACTCATTCTGATCCCAAAGCCATAATTAATGTCCTGTCTGACAAATTCAGTTCTAGTTTCACCCATTCCAGTCACCGCTAAGTTCCCTTCCTTGAATCACTAATTTCTTCTTAGCCCAAAATTACTATGGACTAGGTTCTAGAAGTTCTGTTGAAATCCAAAATCAATAGCTCCATATGCCCATAAAATATATCATGATGTCTCCTACTTAGTATAAAGTACAACATTGCCGAAACCCTCCTAAACCTTTTCAAGCTTAATTTCTCCACATGATATCTAACTGACATCTGAAGAATTTCACAAGTGTGCCTCCACCACAGAATCTGACAACTATATCTTACTGCCTCACCAGTTTCAACTGTAAAATCATGGAATGTATAGGGATAGTCATAAAATAATGAAACTGGGGAACTACAAATCCCCAAACCTAATCATCATGGCTTCACAAAAGGTAGATCCAGTCTGCTTAAACTGGTTAATTTGTTTGAAAATGTAACAGATGCAATTCATAGGTTCATAGAGGGTTACTAGGCTAATGGCCCTAGAGCCCTTAGTTGCCCCAGTTGGTGGTTAGGTGAGTGAAGTTCGCAGAGGTAAGGGTCTATTTAAAGAGGGTCAAAAAGGGCTCTATTTCACATGAACTGGAAGCGTGTCCCATAGACGCAGCAGTCTCTGGGAGATGTATCTATCTCTCCAGCATGACCTGTTCGTGTCAGAGGCTTTGTTAAGATCCCTGGATTGAGTGACCCTCATACAGTTTAATTTATGAATGTGTAATATTTCCATCAGGGCTGGGTCAGAGACTGCCCTGTAAGCCAAGGACAGGTCACTCCTTAGCAACTTGTAGGAGAATGAATACAGTGATAGGGCTTCCAGTCTTTTTACATAAGACTTGTTTTGTGTACCCTCTAATTTCTTGGTCAGAAACCACTGTGGTCTGTTCAATTGTTGCAGGTGTCTGGTGAGGTACATGGAAAAGGCAGTATTGTACTCAATTGTTGGTTTGATGTGGGCTGAGTATAATGGAATTATAACATCCTTAGAGCTAGATGTGATATCTTTACCTATAAGATGTCCCACATACAAGGATTTCCTTACTACTGTGGATATGTGGTAATCAAAGGCCAGATTGCTATCAACCTGAGCAAAGGCAATTCTGTTTATATCGTTTGTCTGGACCTTATTAAAGCATTTGATATTATTCTCCCATGCTGGCATCACTGACAAACTCACTGATTTAAACATAAATCCCTGTGATACCCAGTGAATTGCAAACTGGCTCTCTGATCAAATGCACTCTTATTTAAGAGTTAGTAGAATCTTCACATCTAAAAGGCACATCATTAGTGGTATCCTGCAGTACTCTCTCCCAGGTCTCCCCTTTTGCATCTAAATCTCCGATGTGAAAGCAGATGCCAAAAGTCTGTGGCTGACCAAGTTTACTGTAAACTGAGAGCTATTATTGACTTCTTCATGGGCATTCATCTCCTCAAAGAAAGGCTTGCCAGAACTAACAATTTGTGTATTGTCTATGAACTTAAGGTTAACGCTGAAAACTGTTATGTAATTGCCTTTGGGAAACAAGTTTATCCTACTGATGACCACATAATCTGCACCCCCATAAGATTGACTGTTGTTAGAGATCTATGTTCACAGACAATGAACTGTACTTAATCATAATGTAGCAATTATAGTAAGGAAATCTGTCTTCTTTGGCTAATTAATTACCAAGGATATGTCTTCTTAGTCAAAGGATGTCGTAATCCCCTTCTATTCTTCTGTCATCTAACTAATTGTAGAATACAATGCAGAGTTTGGAATGTACTACTCCTAACACCTTGCCAACTAGAAAGACTGCAAGATTTTACAACTAAAAGAAATGAAAGGATTAAGTTCCCTTGGCTACAAAGAGACTAAAAACTCTCTTGCTTTTCTCTGTTTAACTCATTACATCTGAGTGATGCCTCCAGGTGCATCTGCAGTTAACTCCTACTGACACCTTTAGGCATCACATATTGCTTGTTCATACTTGCATCAATAATTCAAAAACTGTGCTACAGTATGTACAAGGATTTAAAAGATTTCAACTTAAAGCTTACACAATAGCAAACTTAACTTCATTAATATTTGACTTCTGTCTAGTGCAGGTAAATAGATATTACCTGTTGTTTTTATGATATTAACTTATATAAATAAAATTTTCAAATGTTTCTAAATATCTTAACAACCAAGTAACACAGACAGATATAGTACAATCCAAGCCCTATACTCACCTTACAGATTAGAGTGCTACTTGGACCCATGCTGTCTGATTAATTTCCACCATCAAAGGGCACAAGATAGGGTGCCCCCTCCTCCTAGTGAATTGTATTATTTGCTCTACAAATCCATCAGTCAACTACCATAAGGGAGTGGCAGTTGTTTAACATAAAACATGGGTACTAATGATTTTGGATGATTGACTGGTGTTAAGAGAAGATCCCACCCATGACATATTTCAGTATTACTTAATATACTAGATTCCTAACATCAGCTTTTAAGTTTAAAAACAAATGAACCAAAACCAGAAATGCTCATAGTAAATGAATCAGGCCTGGAATTAACTAAAGAACCAGTTCAATTCCCACTTAAATGGTGCCAAACTTCTCAGAAATACTTAAGCAGACTCTAAGGATTAAGACTAAAAGCAGTTAAGAAGTTGCTTCCTGTAATGCAGGTTTGATTCCCCCAGCTTCCATTTACTTAATCTGTGACTCTGTGTAAGTCTCTTAACTGGACACTGCTAATAGGCTGAGTCTGAAAACAAAAGTCTATGTGGATCAGTTTTCTACCCCAATTAACAAATACAAATAAATAAATAAAACTGCATCCAGACGTGTTGAGGATGATTAACCAGAACTTGAAATTTATAGGATACTCAAACACAGGAAACTTCACTTTTCCTGACTGAGAAGAAACGATGCCCTAAAGTAATTCATAATGATCTGACATCTTCTTCAGCTAACAGAGATGTGGGATTTCCAGACATTGCTGCATATTTCTTCAGTATTCGTACTGTAGAAATGATTCAATGCACAGGATGATAACCCACTGCTATGGGCACATCTGGAGGCTTGTTTACTGGGTAAGACTTTTCACAAAGCCATTGGAGGGGACAGTACTGCATTACCATCTCATCTTGCAGTTTGACATTAAGTCTGAATTGAAAGGAAAAAAAACATACATCTGTGGACTGAATATCCCCAGTGAAGAATAGGAGAACAGCATTATGATGACTGTTCTGGCAAGTTAAGGGCATCATGACGTTCTCCCAAATAAGACTGTAGGCTCCACTATTATCATTACTATCAACATGTTTTTGTAAAGGGTGCAATGACTGGTAAGACAAGAATCTTTGCAAATACTTTTAGTTGCCACACAATAATGGTTTTGCCCTTAAAGACATTAATCATGCTCAATCCCCTTTCAGTTTTACACTCCTATTGGAAGGTGGAAAAGTACAAGACTTCATAATTATACAAATACCTAAAGCACAACTACAGTATTGCTGTAACATATCACAGTTTACCAAACCTACATAGCCGGATCACATCAAACAAAAACTTCAACATCTCTGTTGTTTAGGATATGTGCCAAAACTGTCGGGCCATCCTTATATGCATTTATGATGGATACTGGACCCACACCAACGTTACTAACAAAGATGCAGCAAAAACTCCTTAAGAGAAGGATGAAGTATTAACGGTGCTGATGCCTACCACAGATTTTGTCAGTGTCCTCTTATCACCCAGCTTTAGGAACCCTTTTAGAATTAATTTCAGAGATAATAGGTGTCAATATTCCCACTGAAGGACAGATCTGAATCTTTGTTGACTCACCCACCCTAATTGTCATATCCTGTGGAGAGTGGGTTTGGCTAATTCTATCATCTACTGTCACCCACCTGTACTTAAAGCCAAAATAGAAATCCACAGGTGAACTGTCAATCAGCGGCTGTAATAGATTTTTACTTAGCTATGCTAACTTATTATGCTGTGATGCCTAGTTCACTTATAAAACTTGTTGACACTCATAGAGTTTTCATAAAAGTTGCTGCAATACACTTGTTGTTGTTGTCTTTCGGCTTTTCCCGGTTAGGGGTTGCCACAGCGGAACTCCGGTCTGCTAATGATTGGCAGTAGATTTTCACAAATGCCGAGGTGCCAGCTCGACGTTTAACCTTCAGCGAAGGCATGCCCATTTACGCATGTCTTTCGAACGCCCACCCAACCGTGGGGAGGACACGCAGACTCCACACAGAAGGCACTCCCCGCACTCCAGCTGAGAATCGAACGAGAGAACCTCTTGCTGTGAGGCAATAATGCTACCGCTGCAGCACCGCAGATGTTACTAATCTTTACAAATGTTTACAGTCTGTCTTAGCTCAGCAATATCAAAAAATTAAATGTTTACTATGCTTCAACCAGTATTTTCAATCATACTGTTGTAAAATAGTTTGAAGGTTTTCTAATAATTTATTTATGAGTAAAGTAGTGTTTTACAGATTTGAGATACATTAGTTGCTATTTTTGCAATTACGATAGGACAAATTGCTCGTGTACAGTACCTGTCTGATTTGTGTTTCAATTATATAATGCTTCAATGACTTGTTGAACTGTTTATTGTACTGTGTACTGTTCCTAATTGCAGTAAAATTTGTAGTTCTACTTGTTTCAACCTTGTTTTTTCACCCCATTTCTGGTAGCAGCACAAAGCAGGTAGTGAATGGGTGTTTGTTTATTTATTTATTTAAGCAATAACCGATGACGTGGTGTGGTATATTGAAGATTTACCCATGGTTGGCATGGTTTAATCACGAAGGAGTCGGTATTGCTATTATACAATGACATTATTTAAGAAAAAAAATACTTACTTTTCTTAAATAATGTCTTTGTATAACGGCGCATTACTGTTCTTCCACTGGTGGTGGTATACTGCTTCCTTGTGTTGATGTTCTGCGCATGGGTATGGGACTTACATTCCTATGCATACCCGGTACATCAATGCTTTGAAATGGAAGCAACGGAGAAAAGAAAGTCTCTATTGCTCCAATTTTTTCTTTTTCTTTTTTTCTTTATTAAAAAAAAAAAAGGTTTAGGACACTTTATACCAACGGAAAAAAGTCCGGGCGACTGGACCTTTTTCCGTTGGTATATTGTGGGATTTACAATGGTCACACTGGCCATTCAGTGTGCACGTTTTGGAATATTAATGGGGGTCATTGTATAATTGTTTATAACTTACTCTCTGTTTTACAGCTTTAGAGCTGGATTTCAAAGGAAGAACTCTATGAAAATTCTCACATACTAGTTACAATGGTACTTTGTAAGTATTCTGGCCAAATTACAATACAAAGAAAACTATCTATACCAAATATTATTGGAAACATTACATTTTAAGTAAACAAACTTATTTACTTAACAAGACATGCTTTCTCCAAATTAATACTCATGCTACAGCTTACCTCAAAGTCACTCATTGTTCCTGCAAAACAGAAAAAAAATGTTATTGTAATTTATGTCAGTTTAAAGACTAAACACAATTAATGGCAATGGGTTTCTTATCTCTAATCTGACAATACATGAGATGTTTGCTCCTGTTCTAACAGGTAGATGCATGGTGCAGCAGTTAAGAACTTTCAGACAACTCACCTTCAACTGTTATCCCATCTGCTAAAGAATGCATATGCTCCACCTTCTTCATGTACCTCATAAAGCTAGAATTTCCATGCTCATGTCCCACGAACTTTTGAACTCAGACACTAGTTTCCTTCACCAGTAGCTCTAGTGACAGTCTGTTCCATGCATTTATCATCATTATGTGAAGAAACACTTTTTCATAATACACACATCTTCATTTTTTCCTTCTTTTTTAATAGTGTTCCTGCGATTCTCATGTTTTAATGAACGCTTCCATTGTTTAACTCAATTAATACTTGTGACTAGACAGGTCTGTTTTATTAGTTTGTATATACTTATCTGATTAAAAATAAATATCTCTGCTTTCCATATATGAAACTGGCACTGATACATACCTATAGCTCAACAAGACAGTGTACAGTGAGTGGCTTTTTTACATTTTAAAAACATTATGATTAAGATTCAATCACTATTCAAAGATTACTTGCTTACTGGAACACAGGGTTTTGGGGGGGAGAAATGGGGCTTGATCCTATCCCTGAACTCAGTTTATTCAGGTATTTTAAATTAAAGTTTAAATTGAACTACAAACAAATGCAGCTGCCATAAATTAGGTAAGCTGGTTACAATATGTTACATAAAAATAAAAACGTAGCCATCATTTTTACATTTTGGTAACTTCATTGATGATATACATCACTGCAGCTACCTTCGTGCTTCCTTCAGTAAGTAGTGCTTCAGTTATAATGAGTATAAAGGTTGCTTTGTCCATTTAGCATGTAAAATGTTTTAGTTGTTTCGTTTTGCATCCTAGCCTGTAATCATTAGGCGTCCCCAATATCCCCTCAAACCTTCGGACCCTGAAGGTGGGTAATCAGCCTCCAGATCCATTGGGGGGGGTTGGTGCAGGGAACAGCTATCATCCATACAGGGATCACAGATGGTTAGGTAAGTATTTTGTGTTTATTTAACCTAACATCTAACCTAACCAGTGATGATATGTCCACCTGTGTCACTGCAAGGGTTACCTATGCTCCCGTCACATCCACACATGCATGCCCCTTTGCATACAAGGACAGGAGCTACCATCACTGGCTTGTGTAGCCACAGAGCTCATCTCCCGTCACTGGCTGCTGCTTTTAGTGCTATGTGCACCTCTGTCACATGTCACTAGGGCAACAGAAGCAGCCACACTCTCCCTGCAGGATAGGCACTACCCATCCCACCCTGCCTTCCCATCAGTTGCTTGAGCCAATGCTCAAACCTGGATTGCCTAGTTTGTTGTTAGGGCTTTATCCCTCTGTGCCACTAGCAGGCTAATTAGCATATGCATTTTTGAATCCTAATAACTATTCATTGTATAACTGATAGTAGTTACTACAAAATGGCAGCCCATTGATTTATTTACCAGACACCCAGTTCTGCTTTCCACCAAGAGTTGTATTTTGTCATTTGAACATAAGGTGATTTACTAAGAGATTAAAAGAAATATTTATATATTTAATGCGCTCATGCTATGCAACACATTTAAATGCTAAATACAAGTGAATAAAGTAAATATTAGTCAATTACTGCATCTCAAAATAAAGTATTTTGAAAGCTGAATAGATATGTCTGAACGTTTTATAGGCAAAACAGAAAAGTTAGAACAGATCAGTACTCAGTCATACAGGAAGTATTTCTTTATTAACTATGTCTTGTGGTATGTCAGCATCTTTCTGTCTGTCAAAGTATCTGTTTACATTTTGGCATAGCTTACAATTCTAAAGGAGGTTTGCTGAGGAGAAAATTGCAACAGGAATTTAGTGACATTTTTCAGGGCTGACAGCTGCAAAAATGTATATGTGCTGTGAAGGAAATGCAACATCCTACCTTCATTGCCTCCGTGCATCATCTCTTTGAATCCAGCCTAACTGAATACTGAAGGACATGTCAGAGCTCTAAAATAATTAGTCCTAGTAGTAGGAGTAGAATTATATCTAAGGTAGCTGAACACTAAATCTTCTGAAAACCTTCCAAGTCCACCAACATGATGACCACGCACATGGTGCCATATACTCTGCCACAATATTAAAGTTTGCTAGCAAGCCAAGATGAGAGCAGGGTCTGCAGATTGTGCAGTAGCACGTTAGATTTCAAATATCTCAAACATCTTATACTCAAGCATGGAAGACAGTGTAGTTCTCCATCTCTTCCACTTATGCATAAGTGCCCAGCTATGCATTATACAGAGATCTATAACTTTGAAAAGTTCTTCCTTAGGAGTATTTTACAAAAATGGTTATATGCAGAGGTTGTTAAAAATGTGCTTTGAAGAAATTATGTGCATGAAAAAGAGCTTTATATTTCACAGTTTGTTTCTGATAAGTTTGGATTCATAGATAGAGCCTGCACAGTATGCATTAACACTTGTAGTCAACCCCTGCAGGATATGGGGTCATTCATACACACAGCACAGCTGTACAATGTGAAAAAATAGCAGTGCTCACAAATGATTGCACGATGGTATGGAAATTAGGTATCGTATGCAACTGGGACACATAGATTAAGTAAATAATGGCAGCAAACATGGCAAAGTGGTTCAGAAACATCTTAAACCAGGTGCACTGTGTATTGTGGCACAAGCCCATTCTGAACACTGAAGAGCTTGGAAGTATGCTACGAATGCAGTAGGAATAGCTGGAGCTATATCTAAACAACATGTGTAAGTGGTCACTATCAGAGCCATTGCTGACCATTCCTACCATCGCAGAAGGTACTTACAGCACCTTATATATCAGCACCTAGCAGGTATGGAGATAGTGGCCCTACACTTAGTGGACAGGGATACCATGTGGGACCAATCTCAACTGTGTTGCTCACAAGTAGAATCAAGGTGATGCATGGAACAGCCATCCCTGCAGACACAAAGGTATGTGTGGTATTAATAGTATTAACCTTCTTAGCTAACGGGACCTTTCAATAACCAACAGGGGACATGTTAGGCATATCATAAGGGTCAGCCTCACAGTCCCAGATCATATACCAGTTCATTCACATTATGCTTCAGTATGTGGAGGAGCACATCTAAGTCCCCAGGACTGTAGAGGTCAGAATCACCACTATGCATGCCTGATAGAGTATTGTTCATTTCCCTGATGTCCTGGGAGCCATATCCTGGATGCACATTGTCATCAAGGCCCCGACTGGTTCACAGGAACTATGATACATCAATAGGAAAGGCTTCGACTCCCTCAACTGTTAGGTGTTTTGCAATGCTTTGGCTGTTACATATATATTAAGTGACCTTGTGCCACCCTGGCAGTACCCATGATTTAAACACATGGCATATGCCCATCCTGAACCACCAGTTCATGCAGTGGGACTTACCACAGGGTAATCTACTCAGTACATGCACACAAAGCAGGATACGCATAGATTCATAGGTAGGTACTAGGCTATCTGCCCGAGGGCATTTATAAGCCTAGCCAGAGTGTGTCAGCTTTCGCCACCCCATTGATTAATTAACTGAGCCTCTGTCAAGAAGAGCCAATGTGGTGAGGTTTAGCTCACTAGAGTGAGTGGCTCGCAGTGACATGGATTTCTTTAGGTGGAGCATGTCTATCAATTCTGAGTTGGACATGGCTTTGTAAGTCAGGCAGAGATCACCTCTGAGTAAGCGATATGCCACTGAGTACAGCCAGTGTTTTTCCAGTTGGGCTGCATAGGACATATGTTTGTGGCCAGTAATCCTCTTGGTGAGGTACTTTTGTGGTCTTTCCAGCTGTTGGAAGTGTCTTGTGAGGTACACCCCAAATGGGGCATTGTACCCTATGATGGGTCTGATGAGTGATGAGTAGAGGGGCACTATAACCTCTTTATTTCTAGATGCGAACCCTTTAGTAATTAGATGGGCTACATAGAAGGATTTCCTAACTACTTTGGCAATATGATTGTCAGAGGAGATTACTATCTACCTGGGTCCCCAGATCTCTTATCACCTCTTCTGTATTAAGGAGGCTGCCACCTATGTGGTAATTCAAGGGTGTTTTGTTTTTCCCAAATAGGATGACTATGCATTTTTTGGCATTCAGCTTGAGACCATGACTTTGACACCAGGTGTCCGTCTCAGTAAGGCCCTTTTGGAGAATGTCCGTGTTAGCCAGAGAGTCAATTATGGCTCCCAGTTTGGAGTCCTCGGCAAACTTGGTTAGCCATAGTCCTCCTGTGTTTGCCTGTACTTCTGAGAAGTATATGCCGAACAGTAGGGGTCCCAGGACCGAGCCTTGTGGGACTTGTGACTGGTTTAGAGTCGGACCTGGAGCCCGCTATTCTTACCGTGTGAGTTCTGTCTGTAAGCCAGTTGGCAACCCATCTCATAACGTAAGGGTTTATGTTCAGGCCGATGAGTTTTTCTATAATTCCCGAGTGGGGAATGATGTCAAAAGCCTTGGCGAGGTCAAGGTAGGCTGTATGAACTGCCTTCCCCTCATCTATGGCCTTGGTGACTGTCTCAAAGAAATCAACCAGGTTTAGTAGGCATGATCTGCCCTTAACAAAGCCGAACTGAGTTGGGTCAAGTGTTTGGAGGTTCCCAATGCCTTTGTTAATGAGTTCCATGATAATGCGCTCCATAGCCTTGCAGACCAGGCTAGTCAGGCTTATGGGGAGATAGTTACCAGGGTCAGTTGTGGCCCCTCCTTTGTGGAGCAGAATAACTGTTGCTGTGCGCCATTCTATGGGCATGTAGCCTGTGGAGAGGCTGAGGTTGAACAGTGTGTTTAGGTGAGGGGTTAGTTCATTCTGTAGTTCGTGCAAGATGCAGCCTGGGACACCATCTGGTCCCATTGACGCTGTGCTTTTGGCTTTTGAAAGGGCTGTTTTCACCTGTGCGACTGTGATTTCTGGGGCACTGCACTTTTCCGGTATTGTTGTGGGCCCTTTTGGGGGTGAGAGGGGGGTGAAGTCTGCATTGAATCTATCTGCCAGGATGTTGGCAATATCAGTAGGTTCAGTATATTTTGTGTTATTTTGTACTAGCTCAGAGCAAATCTGCGAGTTGCCACTTAGATTCTTGACATAGCTAAAGAAGGCTTTGTGGTTATCTTTTGAATCCTTGGCTATTTTTCTTTCGATGTTAGCCTCGGATGATTTTAAGAGGGACCTTCGTTTCTTACTGATACTGATCAGGGATGTCTTTCCTTCTTGGGATTTGCTTTTTTTCTGAACTAGTTTCCTCCTTCTATTGTATAGCCTGTTTATGGCAGGGGTCCACCAGACTGGTTTCCTTCTCTTGGGGGAGTGAGTCTTGGTTTTGCTAGGGATGGCACGATCCATACATCCTTGTAGGTGCTCATAGAGTGCATTTGTAAAGGTTCCTGCATCTTGGACACTGTTATCCTTTAGCGTGGGGGCTGTGAAACTTACCACCTCTGTCTTAAGTAAGGTGAAGTTTGCTATAGAAAAGTTTTTCACTGTGGTTTCCTTGGTTGGGGGTGGTGGTGTGGTGTAGACATCCAGAATGATTAGTTTATGGTCTGATTTAACCAGTGACGGGTTGACCTCCGGTGCGGAACACCTGTCGCCCATGTTGGTGATGACCAGGTCCAATATGTTTTCACCTCTGGTAGGGGAGTTTACCAGCTGATCCAGGGCATTTGAGTTGATAAATTCCAGGAAGTGCTGGACCTGAGAGTTTGTACTTGAGTAGTTTTCCCAGTTAATGGTAGGGTAATTGAAATCACCCAATATCAGGGTGTTCAGTAGGACCTTCATGTTTTCCAGTGTCTCCAGAAAGACAGAGTGGTGGTCCTAGATCATGGAGGGTGATCAGTAGCAGGCCACAATTTGCATTGCAGATGTGCCTGATGTTAGTTGCACATGGATGATCTCAGAGGTATCATGCTGCACCACTAACCTGGAGGTGTAGGTATCCTTGATGAATATGGATACACCCCCTCATTTTGTGTTTTGTTCCATGTTCTGTGGCCGAAATGTGGGCCATATACACATGTACCATAGAAGCAGAGAGCAGGTCAGATATAATGGTGTGACTGTAGTGTTGTAGGCAATGTGGACATACTGTGGGGCTATGGATAACAATCCCCATCTACAACTCACAGACCAAAGAGGAGTATGCATGCAACACCACCAGTGTAGAAGTTCATAACATCATCAAGCATGTGTTTAGACAACTGAAGGGATACTTCCACTGACTCAACACATCACGTGGGGTGCTGTAATATGCATCAGCCACCTACAGTAAAATCTTTCTGCTGTGTGACATTTGCACAATATGGCACAATGTAAAAAGCTACAGCAGCAAAGAAATATACCAGCAGGGCCAGCAGAGCAGTGCAGTATGTAGATTCTGGGAAGGAAGAGGCAGCACTAATATCACATGTGAGGGTGAGGTGGGTGCAGTGCTTCACAGCACTCACAAAGAGGTGGCCTCTGGTCTTCAGTTATGGACCATGGTAAAGACAACACAGAGTAAAATGATGCATTCATTATCACAGCCAAGCCATTCATGGGACTGCATGTGCTGGCTATCCTCTGCATCTTATCTATGCAGTTCAGGGGCGGACAAAGCACAGTTATCATCACTTACAAAGGTGGTTGGAGGTGCATTGGCAGATGACAGCAACACTGTATTATGAGATGGGTCATGAGAGATAAATGTGGTAGCCATTTTCTCTGCTAGCATGTTGTGGTGAGTCAGGGCTCAGATCTTCTCGTAGTGGGATTGAACTACAGTAGCATGACTGTTGGTGATGTTCACTGTGGTGGCCTACAGTCTTGGGGGTGTGCAATGTGATCTGTGAATGGGAAGGTGTAGAACTATGGAATCTCATGTAGGCACCCATGGGAAGTACTATAGAATTTTGACATCTATAACTCTGACAATGGTTACCAGCATGTTTGGCACCCCTTGTACTCACAGGTGATAATGAAGGCATAGAACATTCCTGAGCAGCTTAGCTTCACTGGTGGAATACAAGTATAAAGCCCTGATTACAGCCCAAGTGGATCAAGTTCAATTAAGTCACTTGGGCTCCTGACGTTGCAGGTAAGGGAGGATACATGTGTGTCCATTCTGGGACAGGATACACACTTGGGCACACCAGTGCAACTGATCCTTGGTGAAGGCCAAGGATCCATAGAGACTGCTGTCTACAAGGAGGGGAGAGGGCTTTGACTGAGTTGAATGCAGAGGCATGGGTGACATACCACAAGCCCATTATAAACCATTGCCTTAGATGTACAAGTGTGTATGAAGGTGGGGAATAGCCCTTCAAGCAGAAATCTCCTTCTGCAGTGGTATGATACCAGCCAAGAAGCCTCAGTCTCCTCACCTGCATCAAACATGGGTCAGAGTAAGTCCAGGGGGTAATAAGGAGATTTGGTAGGCAAAGGAGAGGAGGACATGCTCTGAAAGCAGCTGATGCCTAGCTGCAGAGAGCCAAAACACTGATTGATCAGCTTGATGAGGAAAGTCTAAGGCGAGGATACTAAGGAATGTCACCTCCCTTGACCTTGCAACTACCAGTGGTTGGGTGTTGCAGGCTGTGAGACCATAGTTGACAGTGAAGCTGTCTCAGCAACTGCCTGCATAGTGTGTGGTGGTGTAGCATGTGTCAGAACACCTCGTATCCAGACTATCCCATGGGTGTGTGCACCTCCAGCAGAATCTCTGTGGTATATGCACAGCCTGCAGCAACAGATTGGAGTGTGGTTGCCATGTGTCTCATTGAAGCACTCATGGTCAAGCCACAGACTACATTCACAATCTCCACACTGCTATTGGTAGTTGCTGTTTGGGCCTGGATCACTGACCTGCTTATCTATTGATTTACGCTGAATGCTGTTCTCAGAGCAGGGGCTAATCTGTAGTCATAGCTGTACTGCAACTTCCCACCTCTACCTATAGTGAGAATTCACAAGTCAGAGGATGTTCATAGGGAGGCACTCATGAGGAGCCCATGTGGGGATCACACTCACAGGTGGTCCATTCTGCACTGGTGATACCATGGTTTCATCCTGTATCTTTTCAGGGCCCTGTGTTGTTGGTGATGAGGAGGAGCCTTCTCATGGCAGTATTGGTGATAATGCCACTGTGTCATCAGACTGGGTCATGTCATGTATATGTTATACAGGTGACCTGCTGATATCTGCCATGTGCTATCCGACTGAGCTGGTCCCTTTAAAAACTTGAAGACTTGATACATTTTGAAACACTCAGACATATATCTATAACCTCCCCTGTACCATGTATAGTGGTAGACAACTCTTCATATGCATATGTATTCTACATTAAGAAATACATACCTTGACATGTGGCTTGTTGTAGTTGCAGCCCAAAAATACCTGGAAGAACAGACATTTAAAAGGCTCTCAGTGGATCAGTCCCCTTAAAAATGCAGTATGCCATATCATACAGCTGTGTATTTATATGTATTAGTCACTGCTAGGCCAGATCCCATATCCAGGCTACCTCTGGGGATGCAGGTCCACTTCTCCTCCTCTGACATGGACAGTAGGAACTCCTATTTCTCTGTCAACCATTTTGTGTTGGTGGTCCCCCCATGGTGAATATGGCTTTGGTAATGTCCCATGCCTTGTCCATTGCATGGAGTATCATATCAGTTCCCCCTCTGCTACCCTTCTCCACACCATTTGCAATAACCTATTCTGGCCACCCACAGCTTTCATGCCTGGACAACTCCCTGCCACACCTGGTCTTGACCCATCTTGTCTGTGGTATATTTTCATATGTTATGGATGTTGCCCATGCAGAGATGCAACAACACCTCATTTCCAGGTTTGTGAACTTTTCCAACTGCAGAGTGTAGCTTCTAGTTGTTAGGAGAGTAAGATTTTCTTGTTTGTTTTTTTTTTCTTCTCAAGGATTTTGCCTTTCTTGGAAGCCAATGACAAGCTTTGTGCACCTGTGTATTACTCATATCAGTGAATGGGGAATATCAGACAGTTCATGGAAATATCAACCTATGATCTGCAAGGATCTTAAGAAGCCTAACATTACATTCCCCTGGTAGTTGTTTAGCCTTCATATTTTATATACGAGTAACCCAGTGATGGCAGAATAGATGTGTTGGGACATTTACTTGTTGCCTATATCCATGAGGGAGCTCAATGCTAAACTGGGGGTGAATGTATGCCATCCAGTCATCCACATTACATTTGACCAGAGTAAGAGAAGTACTTTACTTCATGAAGACAATTCCATAGGAAAGATATTCACTGTCATACATAACTATCCCACCAACATGTCCTATTTATGTTCAAAAGAGATTGAGATTCCTAAAGTGTGTGTTCACTCTACTGCTGGACTTGTGAATGTGTAATAGATATGACGGAAGAGGGTCTGATGAGGTTCTGCATGCTAGGCAGAGGTTGCCTCTTAGTATCTTGTATGATACCAAGAAGACAGACATGGCCTTGAGATCATCTGCTTGGATTAAAGCCCTTGATATTTGTATTGAGGAAGCATTGTGGTTGTTCCAGTTGATACAAGTGTTTGGACAGGTACATATCAAAACTGACCTAATAAGAGCCAAGTACAGTAGAATGATTACATCCCTGGACCTGGATGCCATACTTTTAGATATAAGCTGTGCGATGAAAAAGGACTTTCTTATAACAAAGGATACAAGGTGATCAAAGGACAGCAATAGCTCCCTTCCCCTCATTATCCAGCTGGCTAGCAGGACCCTGTGCTACTGAGTGCACCCTCCACATGTACACTCTCCTGGTATGAACACAGGCTCTTTACACCTTTCTTGCACACACATATTCCACCCATGTTGTGGTATGTACACCCTGTTAATCCATTCCCATACAATGCATTGCCATGGCTACCACTGTGACCAGGTGTTTCATTTCCCATGTGTACTGTCCAGCCCTATGTGGTCTGCACCAGCACCAGCACAGCTGGATATGACAGTGACATGCCATTTTGTTTTATTTCCTCTCACACATAAAACAGGCATAGAGTACACTGCTGGAGTACATCACCAAAGGGGTACTCTGCCTTCAGTATTTGTGCAATTCCACTTCTGCAGAGTTGTTATATAATTAATAGTCTTGTATTCCACTGATTTTTGTGTGTAAGTGTTCTGTCTCAAAATGGTGTGCATGCTTCATATCACACCAATAAGGTCTGTGTAGAGTAGTGGTTATGCTGATGAATCATTTTACCAACACTATTTCTGAATGATGATATATAGAACACAATGTGCTGACCAGCAAAGTTGACACTAGCCATTACTATTGGTTCTACAGAAGCATGTGATCATTATCTGATGTTTGTTGGTGCTCTACTATTGTGATACATTGCATATCATGTGATGTCAAAACATGCATCCATGAACACGGGGCAACTATTTTGCTCCTCAGGCTGAAATGTGCAGTGGTCATAGCTTCTCCAGACATTGTTAACTGCAGGGATCTTGCTTTGTTTGCTAGGGAGAGCAAGATTTTCTTGTTCTTTCTTCACATGGGATTTTTCTGAGCACCTGCTGGGTGGAAACTAAATGCCTGGCACAAGTTTGTTATGATGGTGAGTAATGCCACTGGCATCATCCATTCTGGTGAGCAGTTTCAGCATCTGTACAGCAAACTGCAGCAGTGCAGCCCAGACCCCCTTCAGCAGTGGGAGGGAGTACAGTGGGCATGTACTTTAATTATCTTACTTTCCTTCTATAATTGTATTACCTGTTGTGCCTATGCACTGAGGTACGCATACTTTGTTTTTATACCACTTAGAAAGTGCAAACTGATGGCAGGATGTACAGGAGGATGGAGTGACTCTCTCAGCAACAAGGTGAGTATGCCAGGTGTGGCACCCCCAGTGTGTACCCTCCATTGTATGCATGCTCTATACCAAGTAGTGACTTTTTCTTATTCTTCTGTAGGTCTGGTTGTAGTGCAGGGTGTGGAGCACCAGCAGTCAGCTCAGTATAAGCAGGCTGATGTCTCTAGTGCTGGGTCAGAGTGGTTACCATGTCTGACTCTCAGTAGGGAAGTGGCAGTCAACCTTGTGAATGTTGCCTGAAGGGATCACTGGTGGCTTCCAATGACACATCTTAGTATGGGGACAGAGCCTCCACTTCTGACAATGGCATGGAGGAGACTTCCATCATCTCCCAGCATCAGTTGTACAGACTGGTGTCACTGAAGTACACTGACAGCTGGATACTTGCTTCAGTATGGTAGAGCACCTCCTGGTAATAATGGGTGAATCATACAACTTGTAGACTCTGACTATGGGTCCACCGGAGAAGCATCCTGCCCATCACATCAGTCACAGTGGTTAATTATGGTTGGGTATTGTCCTGTAGGCTGGTCTGGCAACTGGATGTGTGTTCTTCTCCCTACTGTGTCATTCTTCATGACGTGTTTCTTATCCTTTGCTCCCCTTCATCAATTGTTTACCCTCTATCAGTATATGTCCATCAAATTTCATCCCCATCATTGTGTGTATACCAGTCCATCTGTCTGCATCTGCAGATTATGTTTGTCTGTCTGCTTCTAATATCAATGCTTCTCTCTCTATCCATTCACCAACTATTCGTCTCTACCTACCCTACCAACCCTTCTTCATCATATATTGAAAATGAGACTCAATACCCCAGAAAAAGATGGCCTTGTCTTCCCTACCTGTCTTACTTTATGGTTGTACTTGTCTGTTTTCCTCTGCTTGCTATAGTCCCATATACTATTTTTCTGCCTCCCCCTCTCTCCATATTTCAATGATGAACTGGTTGGCACATTGCTGTGCTGACCATCTACTTGCTATCTGAAGTGGCAGCTATGTTGTACTTCATTGTACACATGGACATTCAAAAAATGTGCTTTGTTAGCTTGCCTTAACACTGATGAGAGCCGCGTCAACTATGAACCTAACTATAACATTGCTCCTCTGTTGATATCTGCCTCATCGGCTAAGCAGCAGTCTGTAGCATTACTCCCTCACTGACGTCAGCCACATCAGATGAGCACCCATCTGTAGCATTACTCCCTCACTGTGATGTCAGCCACATCAGTTATGCACCTGTTTGTAGCATTACTCCCCCAATGATGACAGCCACATTAGCTAAGCACTGATCTGTAGCATTACTCCCCACTGACATCAGCCATATCAGTTATGCACCCATCTGTAGCATTACTCCCCCACTGATGTCAGCCACACTGGCTAAGCACCGGATTGTAGCATTACTCCCCACTGATGTCAGCTACATCAGCTATGCACTCATATGTACATTTCTCCTCCTCTGATGTCAGACACACTGGCCATTTACCCACCTGTAACATTACTCCCACCACTGTTCCAGGTTAGCACTGCTCATTCAAATAATGTGGCTCTTTTGATTTATTATTTAATCCTTTGCTGAGTATATTGGCACTATACTGGTCCTAACATATACCTGATTAGTCCTGGGCCATGTCAGGCTATCAGCTTCATGGCACTTCGTACTATACAAGCACTCAGCACTTGTCTCTGAATCACATCCATAAAGTGTCTCGTTCAGGCTTGGAAAACTTTGAGGGTGTCACTGTTTACAGAACCTTGTAGACTGCAGAGATTATTTATATTCCTACTTTCTAACAGTAACAATTAATTAAAATAGCTGTTGTTTTTCTTTTTTTTTCTTTTGCCTAATACTCGCGTTGTAAAATCTATGACTATTAGTAGTTGGGCCAAAGGTTTATATAATAAACTAAACAGATAGTGAAGAATAAAGATATATTCGCGCATGTGTGTGTGTGTGTGTGTGTGTGTGTGTGTGTGTGTGTGTGTGTGTGTGTGTGTGTGTGTGTCATATTTAGGTTTAAGGTTGTCTGTGTGTGCCAGCACATACATGTGCTATTTTCCACATAATGCATGATAATCAGTTACAAAACAACTCTTGCAACAGTCATCCATCTGCCTACTTTGTTCTGAAGGATATTTTTCAGTTACAGCGAGCAGCACAAACTACCTGTCGTCAGCCTTCATGCCTACTGCTTTTCATTTATTTACATTGTTATTTTAGTTTTTTTAGCCTTTGCATTTTATTGTGAACGTTATGCAAATCCTTAATGCTATAGTAAGCCATTCATATGGATTCCTGTATTGCATTCAAGAGTTTACTATTTAACTGCTGTCATGAAGATTTTTCTATTATTCTGTGTTAGTTCTGTTCTAAATTTTGTTTTATGTCACGACTTGTTATTTATTTTAAAGTTTTAATAAAAAGATTTGGAAAAAAAAGGTTGTTACTAGGTTAGCAATGCAAATTTTTCTGCTCATGCCACTGTCTAGTTTTCAATTGGCTTTTTGAGGAACACTGAAATGATGCTCTAAAAGCAGGTTTAGTACAGAAACTAGAAAAACATTAAAACTCTGAGCACTGCATTCTGATTAGAAATAAAGCTAGCATAGTTCAATAACGTTTTAGCAATTCTATTGAATCTTGATTTGCAGACAATAATCACTCAAATCTGTTTTATGTTTTCTGTCCTACTCATAATTATCTTGTCCTTCAGATGAAATGTTAAACTAAGGCTCCATATGTGCGAGTCAATGTAGTTCAGGTGAACGTAGAAGATCCCATGGCACTTAATGAAAAGAGTAGGGGAAGTTTCCTGGTGTCCAGGACAAATTTTCCCTAGTTAGCGTGAACTCCCCCTCAGTTCTCCCCTGAAAAGGGGCCATTGGCCTAGTGGGACTAACTCGGTCAACAAAGTGTAAATAAAAAATTAAAATCATATGCTCAACAGTTCCCAAGTAAGAGACTGCTGATTCTGTTAAACTCTTTATGAACGTATAGCTGCTAGCATAATGTTTAAATAGGTTTCATCGATTCTTCTCAAGACATCAGTCTACAAAATGCAAAAACATGGCAACACTAATTCATACTGCACAAGTTCAATTACTGTGAAACTCATTATTACTGGTATTTATGCAACATTTTCCCAGGTTTTATTGTTGTCACTCTGAGATCGCACACTCCATAAAAGGAATGATTACTGACAGGTGGTGTAAAGCTTGTCTTGTTCTTACTCTAGGAATCTACAAGACTGAAGTCTTACCAAGGAGGCAAATATGACCAAAAACATCTTCCTCATTTGTATGCATCTTGGGATAAAGCAAATAAAAAACAGAAGACTTGAGCAGTTATGAACAAGTAAGAGTGGCAGCAGCTCAGGTACTCTGAGCAATGGAGTGGCCATTTGAATATTCCATATAGGTTCATAGATTCATAGGTAGGTACTAGACTATTTGCCCGAAGGCATTTATAAGCCTAGCCAGAATGTGTTGGCTTTCGCGGCCCCCTTAGATTAGTTCCCTGTGCCTCTGTCCAGCAGAGCCACTGAAGTGATCCCCGGGGTAAACGTTCTCTTGAAGAGTGTTAGCGAGGAGCTCTAGCTAATGTAGATTGGAATCTTGTTCCAAAGTATGGGAAGTCTCTGGGACAGGAATCTATCCCTCCAGCATGTCCTACTTATTGTTGTGATGAGGTTTAGATCCCTAGAGCGTGTGGCTCGAGGGGATATGGTTTTCTTTAGGTGGAGCATGTCCATCAATACTGGGTTGGACATGGCCTTGTATGTCAAGCAGAGATCACCTCTGAGTAGCCGGTATGCAACCGAGTACAGCTGGAGTTTCTTCAGTCGAGCTGCATAGGGCATCTGTTTGAGGCCAGTGATCCTCTTGGTGAGGTACTTCTGTGGTCTTTCCAGCTGTTGCAGGTGTCTTGTAAGGTACATCCAAAATTGGGAGTTGTACTCTATGATGAGTCTGATGAGTGTTGAGTAGAGGGGCACAATGACCTCTTTTGATCTGGATGCGAATCCTTTTGTGATTAGGTGGGCCACATAGAAGGATTTTCTAACCACTGGCAATGTGATTATTAAAGGAGAGATTACTATCTGCTTATGCCCCCAGATCCCTTATTACGTCTTCTATATTTAGAGGACTACCACCTATGTGGTAGTTTGTGGGTACTTTGTTTTTTTCCAAAGGTGGTGACAATGCACTTTTTGGCATTTAGCTTGAGGCCATGATTTTGACACCAGGTATCCGTCTCAGTGAGACCCTTTTGGAGGATATCTGTGTCAGTTGGAGAGTCAATTATAGCCCCTTGTTTGCAGTCATCTGCGACCTTGGTCAGCCATAGTCCTCCTGTGCTTGCCTGTACCTCTGAGAAGTATATGCCGAACAGGAGGGGTCCTAGGACTGAGCCTGGGGAATGCCACTTGTAACCAGTTTAGAGTCGGACCTAGCTCACACAACTCTCACCATGTGGGTTCTGTCCATGAGCCAGTTGGCATCCCATCTTGTGATGTAGGCATTTATGTTCAGGCTGGTGAGCTTGTCTATAATACCAGAATGGGGAATGGTGTTGAAGGCCTTTGCGAGGTCTATGTAGGCTGTGTGTACCACCTTTCCCTCGTCAATAGCCTTGGTAACTTTCTCAAAGAAGTCCACCAGGTTTAGGAGGCATGATCTGCCCTTAACAAAGCTGAACTGGGTAGGGTCCAGTGTTTGGAGGTTCTCAATGTCTCTGTTAATGAGTTCTATGATGATGTGTTCCATAGCCTTGCAGACCAAGCTAGTTAGCCTTATGGGGCATTAGTTCCCAGGGTCTGTTGTGGCTCCACCTTTGTTGAGCAGAATAACCATTGCTGTGTGCCACTCTATGGGTATGTAGCCTGTGGAGAGGCTGAGTTTGAACAGTTTGAACAGTGTGTTTAGGTGAGAGGTTAGTTCATCTCTGAGCTCGTGTAGGATGCAGCCTGGGACATTGTCCGGTCTCATTGATGCAGTGTTTTTGGCTTTGGAGAGGGCTGTTTTAACCTGTCTGATTTCAGGGGCTCTACATTCTTCTGGTATGGTTATGGGCCCTTTTAGGGGTGAGAGGGGGGTGAAGTTTGCACTGAACCTGTCTGCCAGGATGTTGGCGATATTGGTCGGGTCAGTGTATTTTGTGCCATTCTGCACTAACTCCGAGCAGATCTGAGCATTGCCACTTAGATTCTTGATATAGCTAAAGAATGCCTTGTGGTTATCTTTGGAGTCCTTGGCAATTTTTCTTTCGAAGCTCACCTTGGATGTTTTTATGAGGGATCGTAGTTTCTTGCTGATACTGATAAGGGATGTCTTCCCTTCTTGGGATTTTACTCTTTTCTGTACTAGTTTCCTCTTTCTATTGTATAGCATGTGTATGGCAGGGATCCACCAGACTGGTTTCCTTTTCTTGGAGGAGTGAGTCTTGGTTTTGCTTGGGATAGCATGATCCATGCATTCTTGTAGGTGCTTGTAGAATGCATTAGTAAAAGATTTTGCAGCTTGGACAGCATTATCCTTTAGCATGAGGGCTTTGAAACTTTCCACCTCAGTTTTAAGTAACGTGAAGTTTGCTTTTGAAAATTTTTTACGGTGGTTTCCTTGTCCGGGAGTGGGGAAGGGGGGATATGGACAGCCAAAGTGATTTGTTTATGGTCAGATCTAACCAGCGAGGGGTTGACCTCTGGTGTCGAACACCGGTCGCCCATGTTGGTGATGACCAGGTCCAATATGTTGTCACCTATGGTGGGAGTGTTGACCAGTTGATCCGGGGTGTTTGAGTTTATAAATTCTAGGAAATGTTGGACAAGGGAGTAAGTACTTGAGTAGTTCTCCCAGTTAATGTTTGGGTAATTGAAATCACCCAATATTAGGGTGTTTGGTAGGACCTTTATGTTTCCCAGTGTTTCCAGAAATGCGGAATGGGGGTCCTGGGACATGGTGGCTGATCTGTAGCAAGCTACAATTTGAATTGCAGATTTGTCCATTGTTAGTTGCACATGGATGATCTCTGAAGCATCGTGCTGTGCCACTAACCTGGAGGTGTGGGTATCCTTGATGAATATGGATACCCCTCCACCTTTTGTATTTCGGTCTGGGTTCTGTGGTCAAAATGTATGTTATGAGTTGTAGCCTGGTAGTGCTAGGGTGCTCTCTGGAGCCATAAACCAGGTTTCTGTTACTGCACATATATCGATTTTCTCCATACTGAGGAGTGCCTCGAGTGCGTGCATTTTGAAGTTTAGATTTCTGGCATTGAGTAGCATTACCCTCAGTTTTTTGTTACATGCGCTATTTACAGCGGTAGGTTTGTCTTTTGAGCCTTACCTAAAAAAGGCACTATGGGGGTGGCAAGAGCCTTCCATCTCTTACTGCATTAGTATTTATTCCATGTGTATTTATATATTTATCTTTTTTAATAATTGGGTTAGCATTTTGAGTCAAATAAACCATTTTAAACATCAAACTAGGCCACAAGTCAAATGAAAAATAAATATCACAAGGAAGGCCTGTACAAAAAACATGAAATGTCAGCACGAATAATGACATGCATAGCACGTACAAAATAATGATGAACAAGGCATATAAACACATATGAATAAATAAAACATGGCAGTGACATAAGCACAGAGGCAAGCAGTGACACTTTAACATACATAAGGTAAAGGGTAAGTTATAAAGCAAACTACAGCATGAGTCATAATGCTCACTAGTTAAAATCATTACATAAATAGTTGTAATGAAACAACCAAGAAATAGTTGTAATGAAATAACCAAGAAGGGACAGGCATTCAGGTATGTACAATCAGTTTGTATTTGGTATAGGTATAACTGATAGTCTAATTATAATCTAAACAACCCATATTGCTTTAGAACTATAAATGGGGACATAAGGACATGTGGGGAAAAACAGGGTCCAAAGAGGTCATCTGAATACTGAGAGAGAGAGAGAGAGAGAGAGAGAGAGAGAGATAGACAGATGGTAAGGGTGACAAAAAGGGCAAAAAAAGATGTTATAAGGGACAAGTGGGGACAACTTAACCAAATGGGTTAATGGCTTCAATATCTTTTTCTTTCTGTAGAGACAACTGACTTGTTTTAGCCATCAGTTTGATACTGAGAAGATGGCAGTGACTGTCTCATGATCCAGCTGTGTTTTAAACTGCAGCTAAATTATGGTTTTACAGATGCTTTATTTATTTAAACAGGCAGATATTTAAGAATGCTATCAGTCAACTTTTTTATGCCACTGTTGTGAGACAAGGGTACTATTGCTATAAAAATTTGTGTAATTAGTTAGCCAATGTCTATGTCAGGCATCGCTTTGGCCACAGCTCTAGGCACTGTGTCACTACAAATACAATGGATGTTTAATATCTTTAAGTTAACTAGATGATTTATGGGCTATGCCATGATGTTTTTTACCTGAACAGAACCTTCTTTCAACAGAACCTTATGTTATATCACTATGAATGTCTGTCCAATGAGCACTGGAAGTGAAAGAACTTAAGGTATGCTATGGTGCTTTTTCATTTTGTCTAAAAGGATTTTATGTGTTTTTTTGTCCTCCCACTTCCTGCCACCAATCAGCTCTCTATGATTAAACAAGCCATTTGTTCCCACTAGGGCAAGAAGTAAATATGGAGGGTGTCATTTATGTGTGGGCTTTTCCTGGTTTACTTTAGGCTCATATTTAACAGAACCTCAGTGGGAACAGGTTTTAGTATGTTCATAGGTAGGCTTATATTTGACAGAACCTCAGTGGGAACAGGTTCTAGTATGTTCATAGGTAGGCTTATATTTGACAGAAGCTCAGTGGAAACAGGTTCTAGTATGTTCATAGGTAGGCTTATATTTGACAGAAGCTCAGTGGGAACATGTTCAAGTACATTCGTAGGTTCAAAGCTAAATACTAAGCTGCTGGCGTTGTGGGCCACTTTATGCCTAGCCAATTTTTATTAGTAAGAATTAAACCTTGTACCTTTTGTTTGTGAAATAAACATCTTAATGATTATGTCAACCCCCTTGCCCCTTAGTGGATAATATAGCTACTACACTTGTCACTTTGAGGGCCTACTGTACCCTTCCCCGGCGTGTGAGTGGTACTACCCACATGCTAATGAAAGCTGCCAAGCCCATATCTCCAGTTACAGCTGTTTTACCAGCAAGCCTCTACTTCCATGCAGTGAAACAGCCACAAATCCCTTGCTCTGAGACAGCACTTGCTGCTCATTCCTAACCTCCCCTGTCCAGCTCTTCCACTGCTTGATCTACAATCAGATTCTGGTCATCTAAGTCATGATGAGATCTTTATCCCTCTATGTCACAGATATAATTGTATGAAATTATTTTTAATATAATTGGTTATGCTGCTAATAATTTGTTCAGCTACTGAGCTTTGGAACCAATGTTTATAGTGTTATGAGCTAATTATTCTTTTCAGTTTATCTTATGCTACTGTTTTTCTTTGCTGTCTGAATTCTTGTGATTAGAATTTCAGAATCCTGGCTTTCAGTATCCTTCCGTGATTTGACTTGAATGAACTGGTCCTAGATTGTCAAACTTAGATTGCCTATTATGGACTTCTGTGACTGGATCCTGATCAAATGGAATGTTGGGGATTGTCCTGAATTCTGGGGAACCGATCCGGGATTGTCCTGACCTGTGGGGAATGGAGCTGTTGCCTTTCTATCTATTGTTCCTGATTATCTACATTTGATTCACTTGCATTCTTGCTTCTGTATTTATTTTTCTGGTCTGGCACTTTGCATTACTCATAACTTGGAATTTACACTTTGTGTGACTGATTGTAATTAGACTGCATTTCTTGCAACTGTTCATAAATTTACATGACTGGTCATACTGAAATTCCATTACATAAGTGCTTATGTACTTGTGAAATACCTTAATAGCTTGTATTTGACAGAACCTCAAATATGACGTTGGCTTGTTAGAATTATTGACTGCTTTTAAAAACAGTTTACTTGATTTATTTACACTATCTTTATGGCTTCTTATTTTATATTTTGAAATGTTACATTTGTTTATTCCTGATTTAAGACTTTATTATTCAGTTCCACTGGTTTGGTGCTGTTCTACCCAAGTAATTGTGTGATGCACGTACGGCTTATGCACGGCTCAAAGAATGGCAAATGCAAACGTCAGTAAAGCCAACAAAAAAGGTGGAAATCCACAATTTTATTTAGACAAAAAATAACATAACAAAGTAGAGGGAAATAAACCCAAACCACCTATGTGTTGTGGCTACTAAATTCCCTTTTTAGTCATTATAAGAGGGTGGGACCCAGCACTATAGTTCCCACTCAACGTACACTTACAGGTGGCCCATTGATAGGTTGTATGCCATGTGGACATTTCATTCACTGCTCTAGGGTTCAGAAAACAAGAGAATTTAGTAGCCGCAACACATCAGTGGTTTTTAATATTCATTTTTGGGCTAATTGCAGCACAGAATCAGTAGTTTATTTGGTCACCTGTTCATGCTCCTTCTATGTGGGACAAACATCTAGACCTTTCTGTCTTAGAATTGTGGAGCATCTCAGAGACATTAGGAACAAACGTTCTACCAATGCTTTGTATAAACGTGTGCAAACACAATACTGCATCTTTGTATTTCACTGTTATAGATTGTATTGTGGGTAGATGTAGGGACAAATCAGGTTGGCACGATATACTTAATTTCAAGGAACGTAAATGGATAACCAAGCTAGGAGCTCTATTTCCACCTGGGCTTAACAATCAATTATAATGCATCAATGAACTGCTTTATGTGATATATATAAATGAGTGTATGTTTTGGTGCTCATGTTTACTCACTGAAGAAGGCTATTTCAGCCAAAACCGGTTTGGGGCAGGTAATTGGGTTTATTTCCCTCTACCTTGTTATGTTATTTTTTATTGTCTAAATAAATTTGTGGATTTCCATCTTTTCTGCTGGCTTTACTGACGTTTGTTGTTCTATCCAAGACAGAATTTTGATCTGTTCCAACCAGATGAATGTCAATTTATTGCAAAGTGAACATCCTTACAACTGACGGGTTAGATATTGACAGTGAGTTTATATTATTCATTATATTAACTCGTTATATAAATGATATTAGCTTTTGATGTATCTGTATACAGGGCTGTTTTTAATTATCGTTGTTTGGGATTAGCATCCAAAAGTTGTTTTTATGGGTGCCTAACAATGCTGTTGATTGCTTTATCTATCCTGCTTTTAGCAGCTAATATCCTCTCCCTTGTTTTGACTACTTATTTAGTCTATCCATTTTACTGTATAGTTTTTTTAACTTTTTTCCATCATGTGACCTAGCATCAAGACCTCCCTGTTGTTTTTCATCCATGCGATTTACCTTTGACACTCTGCTGTTTTCTTGATTTGCAAGGGCCACGGCACTATACGGCACCATTGTGCAGGGGATGGCTTGAACATGGGCGTCACATGGCCTGATCTGGGCTGCACAGTCTCAGTTAGTATAACTGGATACAACCTCAGGGTTATCTGAAGAGAAAGGTTTTTCTTGTCTTTATGAGAAATCTGAGGAGTCACAGTTACACCTTCGACATTTATATGGGATCTGTCCTCCTATGATCTTCTCTCGGGAACTCCTATTTAATACCTGGTCCATATGAAATAACCCTGGCACAGTGTTAATCTTGCTTCAGATTGTCAACCTAGGGTGGATCCTGAATATTTTGTCTGATGAGAACTTTGGACACCATATTACAGCTTCCATTCTCTTAGCTTTCCATGGTACTCAGATCCCTAGTTGAAGTTAATATTTGAGGTGAGGGTGCCATTCATTAAAACAGCTTGAACTGAGCCAGATTAATTGTAGACAAACAATCCACTCTCAGTATGTTTTTATAACAGAAGTGTAGTGCAGATTTCTCTTAATACACCATCCTCTTGGTTACCTAAGACAGATTGATTTTTGTTACAATTCACAGATTTAACTAAAAATAACTTAGAGTCAAACATTATTAAAATAACTCAGAACCAAACAAAAAGCAACTTTCCAAATGTAAATGAAGAGGTCACACTAACACATGGTATAACTAAAAAAAATAATGAATATAATGTAAAAAACATTTGATTAAGTGCTTTCAATCCCTTTACAAAATGGGACTTCATTAGAATAAATCCATCCATTACATTGCTTATTTTTCTACTTAAAGTACTAATTTACACCATCGATAAATGCGAGGTGCAAAATTAAAGGTTAACAATATCAATCATAGATCATCAGGAAGGATAATATATGAACAAATAAAAAGAGCAATGCTGAAAATGTTATAACACATTGCAAGCCATATACAAATCATCCTTATTCATTCAAAAGCATATTACACCTTAAAAACTATTAAAACATAAAATCATTACAAATAAGTATGAAAAACATAAAGTACATCCTAAAATGTGTATATTTGTATATAATAATAAAATCACCAGCTTCCAAAGTAAAAAAACACAATTACTATTAAAAACTCATAATTTGGCTGCTCTTAGTCTTAAAACTGGTTGGATGGAGACATGTTTGTTTAAACCTGGGGGGTAGTGACACTAGTCTTAACTGCCATAATAACTCTTTGTATAATAATCTTGTTTCTCATTCTCCCCCTCTAGGATTTTTTGCCACCTTTTCCAGTATGCCAAATGTGAAAGCCATGACATTACTACAAGTTAAGGTGTGCTTAAAAAGAACACTATTCAGAATCCCAGTCTGAATATCATATACATGTTCATACATCAGCTTTCTTAACATGTGTTCTGTTTTTCCCACATAAAAACTGGGACAAGTAGAGCAGATGGCAAGATTCAATACCCCTGAAGACAAACCATTCCCTTTTGGAAGTGGAGTCTTTGAAGCAAGACCATCTTCGAGCTTTACAAATTTTGATTCAAGAATATAGTGGTTCGTTGTTTGCATGAACCACATTTGAGAGCTCCTTTCTTTTTGACCAAATAATGAGTCATATTCAATGTGGCTCTTTCCTTTAAATGTCTGGATCTCTAAAAAAGTTACTTCAGATTTGGAGCAGTTTTATAAACAAAACTAGGCTTTATTCCTAAGATATTGTAAGTATGGGGGCTAATTTTAAACATGTTCTAATTATTATTAACTAAACTTTTAATCTGATGGGATCATCCATTATACTCTATAAGTAAAGCCTTATCAAAAGATGTAGGTCCCCCATAAATCCCTTCATTCATATTTTCCTTTTGCTGCTTGTCAGTTGCATTCAAACCTGCAACAAGGAGTGGTTTGTCCCCCCCATCCACCTAATACCTCCATCATGACATCTTTGATGAGATTGGGTAGGTACTCCCTCGCTATCAACATTTTTCCAATCTTATCCAGCTCATCCTTAACTTAATCAAAAGTAGATGTCATCCTAACTGCTCTGATACACTGCCCTTTGATCAAACTCTTTTTGAAAGAAAAGGGGTGAGAACTGTTAAAACACAGATAAGAATTACTGAATGTTGATTTCCTGTGTATCCAAGATTTAAAGCCTTAATCGGAACTGGTAATACATGTGTCTAGGTAGTTAATAAAGTGTTTTTCAACATTATAGGTGAATTTTTAAAAAAAATTGGTAGTGCCATTTAAATAATCAATAAAGGGAACAATTTCTGCCATAGGACTATCCCGTGATGCAAAATGTTGTCCAAGTGTCTAAGGTATACTTAAAAAAACACAAAATGTGGATGAAAACACAAGCAACTTCTTCCATGCAAGAAGCACCAAGTTGCCATAAATGGGGGTGGATACAGCACCCATAGCCACCATCCCCCTTACTTGCTTAAAGATTTCACCTTCAAAGAAAATATAATTAAGTACTAATGACATCAGTACCATAACCAACTTGATCGTATCTGTTAATTGCAGTCCTTCCTCACTTGGAATAAATGTAATCAGATCAACTAGATCTACGGTCAAAAAAGGTATATTTTTGGACCATACTCGAGGGGTTAGCCTTGTCAAAAAATCCCAGGAGTCCTTCAGATGGTGTGAACAATCTTGAATGAGAGGTTTAAGTTGTCTGTCAATCAACACAGCAAGTGGGTATGTCTTTGAATTTTGTGCCACTATTATGGGTCTAAATGGAGGATTTAAGACACTTTTGTGAATCTTAGGGATGCTGTAAATTGTTGGGATGATTGGTTTGGTTATTTTCAAAAAAATCGTACACCCCTATCGATATCATGTCATAAACAATAACTGTTCTAAACACAAATCAATCTTATGATAAGCAATATTAACTTCATTTTTAGAAACTGGCACATAAATACGTGAAATGTGCAAAATATTAAACATAGCGCTCATGTAATCAATACTATCAAACATTACCATACTATCATTCTTCAGAGACTCAAGCAGCAAATCTTCCTTAACAGTCAAGTTGTGCCTTTTCGGATTTATTTGAATTTTATTGTTGGAAACCAGTTTGTATAAATCCATGCTACAGGCCTTTTCAAATGCCTGTATTAATAGATGTGTGTGTGTGTGTGTGTGTGTGTGTGTGTGTGTGTGTGTGTGTGTGTGTGTGTGTGTGTGTGTGTGTGTGTGTGTGTGTGTGTGTGTGTGTGTGTGTGTGGGGGGGGGTTAACAAACCTTTCTTCCTCACAATGTTGGTACTATTTCTCTTATCAACAGTCTTGGAATTTGCTTCAGAAAATACCAGGGCAATATTAATTTTCCTAGTAAATAACTTAAGTTCTACCAAAGAATCTGCCAGGTTAAATGGTTTACTAAGAATAAATTTATAACCCTTAGCAAAAAGGGAAAATATTCCTTAGTAACAGACATATGACTATTGTGACCATTATAAGAAACCATAACACCATCAGTTCCTACTATGATTACCATTTCCTGCCTTCCCCCTCTTGGGTTCTTTGTTTTGATCTATCTGCTCCGTGTATTTCCAATGGTTCTGGTAAGTATTTGCACCCCAACTTGTGTATTGTGGGTGATGAGAATGGCTCTTCTTCCACTCCAATCTCCATAAAACTGGAAAATCCTGGTTAAAACTCACTTCATGTTTACCAGGTTCGCTACCACTCCCTGTTGTATTGTCTCTATCCCCTGCAGGAGAGATCACTCCACTGGTGTTCCACCCAGAACTCCCTTTTTAATTAGGCTTTAGGGGGTACACAGTCTTAGTCTTAAAATGCAACAAATCCATTTCTAGCTTTTTTGTTCTTTACCAAAATATCATCACATTTTATCAGCTTTATCATATACATATACATTCTCATAATCACTCTGATGGTTTTCAAAAAGTAAATCTTCCTGAATGAGCTTACCTAAAATTTCAGTTTCATTAATCAAAACAGATATTCTACGAGTATTACATTTTACCAACATTTCAGTGAGTTTGAACCCATGACAGTTGAACATATCTATAAAGTCCTTATAAAGTTCTTCAGGAACTTAAAAACTCTGAAACCTTGTGGTGCAATCTGGAGCTTCAAGCTTTCCTTAAGATAATCGTTGTCCAGTTTTAAACTTCTCAATTTAATAAGTTTTTTCAAACTCATATGTGTGCGTGTGTGTGTGTGTGTGTGTGTGTGTGTGTGTGTGTGTGTGTGTGTGTGTGTGTGTGTGTGTGTGTGTGTGTGTGTGTATATATATATATATATATATATATATATATATATATATATATACATATATATATATATATATATATATATATATATATATATATATATATATATATATATATCGCAATGTTCAGGGTTTGAGTCTCACATGGAGTAATTGGCTAGGCTTAAAATGGCCCACAAGGGCAGTTAGCCTAGTGCTAATTTATGAACCTATAGTCTTTTAAAGACTTCACTATACCAAAAGCTCCCGGATGAACTGAACTCACCTTACTTTCACCAAACTGTACAATTACGAAGATTAAGTGAAGCTCTCCAGTATTTACTCACTAAGCTATCTCCCCTAGCAGGGTCAAAAACAGTAGAAGCAACAGTACCTTCTAAGCCCAAATCTTTGTCCTGTTTCTTAGATGAGTCACTCTTTATGGAGAAATGATGTTGCACATCCTGCCAACTCAATTCAAATGCGATGGCATTACATTTATTACAGGCACCACCTTCACAAACACCTCTTACACCTTCTTCTAGATGTGAAAATGTAATGGGAACGACCTGGCTGCATACCTCTCAACTGTTCACTTTTTCACTGAATGTACCGCTTTTTGCCTCATATTTATGGTCCATTTTTCATAAAATTGTGGTTTAATGGCAAATTACTGGCAAGTCATTAAAGACTGAAGCTAGAAAATAATGACAGACATTTGACTTTCAGACTTCATACCCTTCAGAAAATTTGTGCTAATGCAAAACCTGTTATTCTATCACCTTTCTAAGTTTGTAAGAACAACATTTAAAAATTGTCCCCATTTTTGGGCTTTTGTCCCACTTTCATATATGTCTTTACCTAGATTTCTAACTCTAAGAGGATGAAAGGTATGTGCAGTTCATTTTTAGACAGTAATTTTGTTTTTTACTTTGGAAGTTGGTGATTTTATTATTATATACACATATATACATTTTTAGGATACACTTCATAGTTTTCACATTTGTGTTGTAATGATTTTTTAAGTTTTAATGATTTTTAAGGTGTAATATGCTTTTGAATTAATAAGGGTGATTTGTATATTTTCTTAATGTTTTGTAATATGCTTTTGAATTAATAAGGGTGATTGGCATATGTTTTTAATGTGTTTTTTTTTACATTTTCAACACCGTTCTTTTAATTACTGATTATTTTTCCTGATGATCTGTGATTGATACAGTGTACCTTTAATTTTGCACCTTGCATTTATTAATGGTGTTAATTAGTACTTTAGGTATAAAAGGAAGTGATGTAATGGATGGTTTTAGTTTGATGAAGTCCCAGTGTGCAAAACACTTGATCAACTGTTTTTTGTTCTACATTATATTTAGAAAAATATTTTATGTTATAAAATGTGTTGGTGCGACATCTTCACTTACGTTCAGAATGATACTTTTCATTTGATTTACAAGTCACAGATTTCCTAACTGACACTGTGCAGGATCAATACAGATGGTTAGACTTGGGTGACTTTAATCACTGGATCAGCAGTACATCTGTCAAACTCACCAAGAAGCTTTTCCACATTATGGAGATGTGGGGCTGTCACCATTTTTGAGGTCACCGAATGAGCTTGATATTTGAAACTGCTCTAATTACCTTGAGCCTCATAGTGGTGAAATATGTCTTTTGCATGGACTTTTTTTGAGATTTACTTCAGGCTTGGGCCACTACTAGTCTTATTATCTAACATTTGAGATGGTTCATTGTAGGGACTTAAGAAATATCTCTAGTGGCACCATAGTTTCCTTGATTTATTTGATTCTGTTGACAGTCTGTGCTGATGACCCACACTTTTTTACTGAGAGCTTATAATACAGTCATCTGTGGTGCCTTGACAAGACTGCTCCAGAAGGACTTTTCATGCTTCTGGCAGCACCCAAGCTACTATCTGACCAACAGCTTTGGGAGCTGTGTAGGTAGGCACACAGTTTGGAACAAGCAGGAAAACCTTATACTTCACTGTTGATATAGTTAGGGTTTGCAATCATCATGTTATTTATAACTCAAAAAAGACACTGCTGTTGTCCTGTGAAATTTTTATAGTTTCTAACTATCTTGATACACCATTGAGTGACTGACAGGTTGTGTAGCTCTGTTTGTCTGAGTACTCATAAGGATTTTACATCTTCTCATTCTAAAGAAGCTTCACATTGTTTGCTGATAAGACTGTCAGTATCAGGCATTCTCTTCCCCTAGTATAACTACTAGTACACTGTGATATTCTGATTGTAGACTGATCAGATGTTTGCTGATCTAAATTTTCTAATGCTGTCTATTAGTAAGCCTTGGATGTTGTTATGATTTTATCATATATCCACTACTACTTGGACCCTGGACATAACTTAACTTGTCAAATCCTGCCTAAATTCAGTTAGTTATTGTTTTGTTTTTACAATTCATCTACTTCAGTTTGGGCCCTAGACCAGTTAAACCTGTGAGTCTAGGTCTCAACTGTACAGATCTTTGCAGAATGTGCTTAGTTTTGCCTAATATTTTTGGTTCGTTTTTTTCCAAAAAATGTGGTTTTCTGCAAATTAGTGTCAAATCATTAAAGACTGAAGTTAGAAAATAATGATAGACATTTGAGTTTCAGAATTCATAGCCTTCAGAAAATTCATGCTAATGCAAAACCTGTTATTCTATCAACTTTCTAAGTTTGAAAGAGCAATATTTAAAAATTATTCCTATTTTTGGACCTTTGCTCCACTTTTAATTATGGCTTTGTCCAGAATTCTTGGTGTAAGAGGTTGGGAGGTAGAGCTTGCCTGTGTTAACTTGGTTTGGGGGTTTACCTAAGCTGTATTCCTTCTTGATGACAGTAATTTTAACATCTTGCTTTGAAGACTCTTTACCCCTGTTCTCAAGAAGTCTTCTGTGGATTCTTACAATTTATCTAACATCTCTCCAGTCTCCAACATCCCTTTCATTAGTAAGGTTTTGAAAAAGTGTCTTATTTTTCATGACTTCTGTAATCCGTATCAGTCCACTTTTGACTCTTGACCCAGCAGTGAGACTACGCTCTTGAGAGTGGTTAGTGACCTCTTGATGGAGACAGATTAATGTCATTTGATCTCAGTCTTTCTTGACTCCTTTATAGCATCTGACACAATGGATCATGATGTCTTACTTAGCTGACAGCACACTTATTATGGTCTCAGTTTAGCAATGCTTGAGTGATTTGCCTTTTACGTCTTGTCTGCTCTCAACAGGTTGTGTCAGGTGTAAATTCATCTGAAAGCCATGCGTTTGTGCACAATGTGCTACATGTTGTCATTCTCATTCTTTTCCATTTATTGCTCACACAATACATGCTACCGTTAACAGACAGTGTAAAAGGAAGATGTATTCAATACCATTGTTACACTAATGATAGTCAGCTTTGCCTCTCTTTTTCTCAAGAGTCTGTATTCAACTTTAATATCCTTGATGATTGATCCAGTCATGGAAGGAGGTTAGTTACCTTAAAGTGAACCCCTCTGCAACTGAAGTAATGCTTAGTGGATACTACTATGCATCTGAAACTGGTCCCACTCCTTTTTCCTCTAATCTTATTTAGGTTCATAGGAGGTTACTAGGCTAGTGGTCCTAGAGCCTTTAAAAGCCTAACCATGTTATTCCCAAGTATCCCCATGTATTCTTTTGTTAGGTAATTCACAGAACAAATTTATAAATAGAGCAGCTCTGTGATCAATACCGGCTACCCCTGTCCATAAGGTACATGGGTGCTACCGCAGTGGTGAATTTGCCATCTCCCATCCAGTTATCTAGATTGTTTTTAAATAGGGTCAGCGAGGAGGTCTGTTATATGTGAATATGAAGTCTATTCTAGAGAAGTGGCAGTCTCTGGAAGACACATCTGTCTCTAGCATGATCTGTTAATGTCACAACTAGGCTGAGATCCCTAGAACAAGTGACTCTTGAGTCATTTGACTTGCTGATGTGCAGCATTTCCATTAGGGCAGGGTTGGAAATGTCCTTATAGGCCAAGCACAAGTCACCTCTCAGCGGCCTATAAGACACAGAGTAAAGTAAAGAGACGGGGCTTTTAGCCTGTTCATGTAGGTCATGGTTTGGAGTCCCTGAATTTTCTTAGTGAGAAAGCTTTGAGATCTCTCCAGCTGCAGGTGTCTGGTTAGGTACAAGCAAAAGGGTGCATTATACTCTGTTAGTGGTCTGATGAGGGTTGAATACAGTGCAGTTATAACATCCCTTGACTTGGATGCTATGCCCTTGATTATGAGATGTGCAACGTAGAAGGCTTTTCTTACTACTGTGGAAACTTGGTGGTTAAAGTTCAGATTGCTATTAACTTGTGTTCCCAAGTCTTGCACCACTGGGTTGGAACTCAGGGGGGTGCTGTCAATATTGTAATTTGTAGGGAATTCCATTTTACCAAGGGGAATAATAATACATTTAGTTTTAGACCATGGCTTTGACACCAATCATTTGTTTATGTTAGCCCTTCTTGCAATATGTTCACATCATTGGGGGATTTAGTGCGAGGATATTGGATTTTGCACCTTGTGTGCACAATCTAGGTGTGATATTTGACAACTAACTTAAGGTCCAAGTGACAACAATTGTTAAGTCACCACTATTTCTATCAGTGGGTCTTAGCATACTGTTGCTGTTTGGTGTCTTTTTTAAAGAAACAGGGTACTTAAGGGATTGGGATTGTGTGTGTTTTATTCACTTGATAAAGCCCTGCATTGTAGCAGGGCAAAAGCACTTGCGTTGAACTTTTATTTTAATAAATTATTGTATTAGTGAGCTGTTTCCTGGTGTGCCCGAACCGCTTCTTTTTTTGTATTGGTTTCACTATTGTGGTTACTTCCTTTTGTTCTATACTGTTGCTGTTGTTCATCCGTCATTGTCGACAATGACCAAAGACATCATATCATGGAGGATGACTGAGTACGGTGTGTCCATCTATGGCTGATCAGTCCGATGCGGGCTTGGAAAGCTCTGCTGCATGTTGGGCACAAATGGTCATTTGAGTTGGTTGGCAATTTGTTGGCTGTGGATTTACATAGCTCACGTTCATCTGTGCCTCTGCAGTCCTGCTCTGCTAGTAGGAGGTAGCACCTTTGCTGATGCAGCTTCACCAGGCAGGGTGATCTTGCACTAGGGTTTCCCAGGAGTCTGGGTCAATGCCAAAGCTCTTCAGAGAGACTTTCAGTGTGTCCTTGAAGTGCTTTTTCTGCCCGTCTTGTGTGCATTTGCCTCCAGAAAGTTCACCTTAAAACAATCACTTGGGAAGGTGTGTGTCTAGCATACGTACAATGTGGCCTGCCCACCTGATTTGGGCTCTCCTTAGCAGTCCAACTTGAGAGAGGACAACTGTGTCTGGAACTTTGTCCTGCCAGGTAATTTTCAGCAGCCTTCTTAAGCAGTTCATATGGAAGCGATTCAGCTTTTTGGCATGACGCTCATACACAGTCCATGTCTCACAGGCATACAGTAGTGTGGGCAGTATGACTGCTTTATACACCTTCAGCTTTGTAGACAGTTTGATGCTTCTCCTCTCCCACACTGACTCCTGCAACCATCCAAATACGGAGCTAGCCTTGGCAATGCGTGTGTCTACCTCATCGTCAGTGTTTGCAAATCTGGAGAGTGTGCTGCCGAGGTATGTAAACTTGTCAACAGCCTTCAAGATATCACCTTCAGCGATGATAGTTGGTTCTGCATACGCCTTCTGCGGTGTGGGCTGATGCAAAACCTCAGTCTCCTTGGTATTAATTGCGAGGCTGAAGTTTCTGCATGCAGTGGAAAAGCAGTTCATACTCTGCTGCATCTGGGCCTCTGTGGCAGCACTGAGTGTGCAGTCATCTGCAAACAGGAAATTGCACACAAAGTCCTCTTCAACCTTGGTCTTGGCCTGTAGCCTCTGCAAGTTGAAGAGCCTGCCATCAGTCCTGTATCTAATCCTGTTGCTGGTTTCTTCATCAATGCAGAAGCCATCTGCCAGCATGGCCAAGAATATCATGCTGAACAGCATGGGTGCCAATACACAGCCTTGCTTCACTCTGTTGGTGACTGGGAAGGCATCAGAGGAGTCTCCATCATCCAGTACTCGAGCAAGCATGCCATCATGAAACTGGCGCACCATACTGATGAATTTGCCTGGGCAGCCAAACTTCTCCATGATCTGCCATAGCCCCTCATGACTGACAGTGTCAAAGGCTTTGTTCAGGTCCATAAATGTTATGTAAAGGTCCCTGTTTTGTTCCTGGAACTTCTGAATCTGACGTGCTGCAAATATTATGTCTAGTGTCTCTTGGCCCTCTCTAAAGCCACATTGACTCTCTGGCAGGTGTCCATCTTCCATGTGTTGAATGAGATGGTTGAGGAGGATTCTGGCAAGGATTTTGCTGGCAATAACCAGGAGAGAGATTCCTCTGTGGTTGTCACAAGAATTCTTGTTTCCCTTTCTCTTATAGAGATGGATGATGGAGGCATTCTTTATCTACTGAGGGATAACTTCCACATGGTCTGGAAGAGCTCGGTGAGCTTCTGTAACAAGACTGGTCCTCCTGTCTTGTAGATTTCAGCAGGAATGGAGTCAGAGCCTGGTGCTTTACTATTGGAGAGAAGTTTAATTGCTTCCTTAACCTCTGATTCCTCTGTAGGTTCTTCAGGGAGGTGTTAATGGCGACTTGTGGCATGCAGTCAATCGCTTCAGTATTGATAGAGGAAGGCCTATTCAGGACATTGTTGAAGTGCTCATCCCATCTTTCCAGGATGTTTTTCTTGTCAGTAAGCAGGGTGGACCCGTCGGCACTGAGCAGTGGTGATGTTCCAGAGGACTGTGACCTGTAGATGGTCTTCAGGGCATCATAGAAATGCTTGGAGTTGCTGCTATCAGCGTACTTCTGGATCTCATCTGCCTTTCTGCTAAGCCAGAAGTCTTGCATCTCTCTGAGCTTTGCTTGCACCTTGCTTTTGATAGAGTTATAGGCTGCTTTCTTGAAGAGGGATGTAGTGTCTTGCTGGAGGGATCTGAAGGCTTCACACTTCTTATCCAGCAGCTTCTGAATGTATTTATTATTATTATCAAACCAGTCCTGGTGCTTGCATGTGTTCAGGTCCAAATGAGTGAGAGCAGTGTTGTAGACCATATCCCTAAAGGCTGCCCAGTCCTCTTGTGCACTGTTGGTGCCAAAGCTGAGTTGGTCAAGCTTACTTAAAAAAAAGTATTTTATTGCTGCTCTAACCCCTTAAACTGTATATGAGAAATCTGAATAGCCTGTAGGATTTTCAGTATAGCTATCCCTGCCAGAACAGCCAGCAGCCACATCCCTCTTTTTCTTCTGTACCCCCCGACATACCTTATCCTAGCCTCCTAGTTTTCAACTCTTCAAGCTTTCCTGAACTGTTCTCTACCTTCCAGCCTCCTAAAGTGGTTCCCCTTTCAAATATTACAGGATCAACAACTAGAGGGCAGTCTCTACCCAACTTTAACATCTTGCTTTTCTTTTTCACCTGGTAGAAGTACAAAAGTTAGTTATTTTCACTCACCTCCTCTTAAACTTCCAATCTATTCTGTGAACACACAATATCCTTCTCCTTAACAGTTATCCTAACCATCCCTCTATCCTCCTTGCTTACCTTCCTCTATACTCACCTTCCTCTACAATGATTGTTCTCTTACCATCCTGTTTGTTACTTCTTTTGGGTCTACCTGCTCAGTTCGCCCTGCAGGCTCACTCCACTACCCTACCCTACCCCCAATTCTCACCCACCCCCAGGGTCTCTACATTTATACTTGAGTAGCCACTCCCATCTCTCAAACAGCCCAATCAAATATTTTTCTAAATCTCCTCCCCCACTAAAATTATTAAAAAGGCTATCCTCTCCCACTAAGTCTCTGATACACCCTTAAACTATAACCAGCAACCTAAACCAAGCTCAAACAAAATTATAACCCACCATCCATATTTAAAAACAACCATGTCCCTCAAAACTCAATCCATCCTTATACAAATACTTATGCTAACAACCCTCTCCTACCTAAACTACCTAACCCAACCTAAAAATTTAAAACACAACACCCAGTTCTATACCACTACATCTATTCTAATAACGATAGACAGGACTCCATCTATATATCCCCTTGTCTCTTTCCCCTCAACACTTATATGCTCTTCCCCTATAGAGTCCTAACCAAAAATGTAACTATAAACTATTACAGCCAAATACCCACAAATATCTCTCACTGCATCAGCCGACGTTGCCTCGGACAATATCTCTCCCAAACTTATATCTCTATCCTTCTCTCTGGAGACATCCACCCTATTCCCGACCCCTCTTCCTGTTCAGATCCAACCTCTCTATCCAATTCCTATCAGCCAACTGGTAAATACCTTCACTTCACTGTGCTAAATGCTCAAAGCCTTTGTAATAAAATCCCAAGCCTACAAGCCTGGCTCCTACATAATCAGTAGTAAACACAAGAGGCCAGCATCAACAGTCTAAGTACCTTTATTATAATAATATTCGATTCAGGACATAAAAATGACCTAAGGCAACAATTCTATTTCAAACCGGTTTCGGCTTGACAGCCTTCTTCAGTGAAAATAACATATTAGACTGTTGATGCTGGCCTCTTGTGTTTACTAGTACATTGGTTTGGCCGTGCATACCGTACTGGTGAGGTGTGGAGTTTGTTCCTACATAATCAACCAGACATTCTTTCATTAGCAGAAATCTGGCTTAAGCCCTACATAAAAAATTCTGAGCTGCTTCCACCTAACTACCGCATACTAAGAAATGACAGAACTCCTAGAAAAGGTGGTGGGTTTGCAATGTTATACTCTGCCTCCCTCCTTGTCATTCCCCACACCAAACTCCTCCTTAGTTTCGGTAAAGCAGAATTGATACCTGCCCTATTACACCTAAACAAGCATAAACTTATATTCGTCTTTTCCCTCTATATCCCCCCTGGTGATAACATCTCACCCTTGAAGACATTCTATCCTGGGTCTCCTCTAATATCACTCATGAAACCAAAATCATGGGTGATGTTAACATAAACTGGGACACAATCCTAGCTCCCACAAACTCACTTAACATTAACTTATATAATTTCACCCAGTTAATCAGTCTCATCACCAGACCCACAAAAAACTTTATCAATGGAAGTATCTTAGACTGGATTTTAGTATCCCATCCTCACAATTTCTCTGACAATGGCATTCTTCCACAGCCACTAGCTGACCACTTCCCCACATTTACTCATCGTTTCCCCTCTTCTGTCCAACTTACCCATTCCTATATTACTGCTCGCTGCCTAAAAAAACTTCGACCCAGACACTTTCACATATACACTAAAAACCACAAACTGGAACCCTCTAAAGACCCCTCCACTCGACAAGGCCCTTACCTACTTTAACACCACCTTTATAAACCTACTAAACTCATTTGCCCCACTAAAAACTAAGCAGATCAAGAGTAATCCAGTCTCATGGCTAACTAAAAACACTTTAGCTACCATGCGACTCAGTGATAGAACCTGGGCACATTATCAAAAAACTAAAGCCATCACCATCCTCACTGAATATAAAAGCCTACGTAACAAAGTTAAAAAACTCATCGCTACTGATCACAGATCATACTTTACTACCCTCCAAACTAACCATAGTACCAATCCTAAACTTTTCTGGAAAGGAATCTCATCATTCCTCAACCCAGGCAAAATTGAAAACCCATGTCCTAACCTAAATGCATCTGATATGGACTTAGCAAACCAATTTAACTCCTTTTTCATAAATACCATCAATAAACTAACATCAACTTTCACTAATAACTCAGTAACTCATCCCCAGCCCACCTCTCCCTCCCCAAGCACCTCAACTCCACAACCCTCACCTTTTGCTGTCAATCCCCATTTCTATTAGTAACATCAAAAAACTTCTTAAAATAAAACCAGGCTCAAATGCCCCAAATGAAATCCCCTCCTACTTTTTAAAAGCAGCTTCTGAAGCAATTGCCCTCTCTATTAGCATACTTATCAATCATTCCATCACAGAGTGTCACATCCCCCAACTCTGGAAGAAAGCTTTCATTATACCTCTCCATAAAGACGGTAACAATGATGACATTCAAAACTTTTGACCAATCACTATCCTGTCCCCTATTTCTAAATTACTTGGAAAGTGTGTACATAAACAACTTCTACCCTATCTTACCAATAACCAACTTCTAACCCCCACACAACACGGCTTTCGACCAGGCCATAGCACCTCCAAAGCCCTCCTCTCCTTCCTTGAAACAATCAATAAAGCCCGTGACTCCAGTCACTTCATATCCTCTCTTCTCCTTGACCTCTCCAAGGCATTCAATACTATTTCCCATACCCTACTCCTTACCAAACTCAGAAAACTAAACCTTTCCCCTTCCACCATCCAGTGGTTCTCAGACTACCTGACAAATAGACAACAAGCAGTAAAATGGAATAAGGCCTCCTCACCCTTCTTCAATACACTTACAGGCATCCCCCAAGGTTCCATTCTTGGCCCCCTACTATTCAACATATTCATTAATGATTTCTATCAAGCCAACCCTAATTCCACCCTTATTCAATATGCAGATGACTCTACTATAATCTCTTTCTCCCCCTCCCTCACAAATCTCACACATCTCACTCAAGCTGCATTCTCTGCAACTGGACAATGGATGCTTGAAAACCATCTGCTCTAAATGCTTCCAGAACTAAACTTATGCTTTTCAGCCCCACCAAAAACTCTCCTCTTGACAAACTGTCATTCAGAATTACCATCAAAAACAACACTCCCCCTTGAAATTGTCTCAGACTCAAAATTATTAGGCATAGTCATTGATGACCAGTTAAAATTCGACAAGCATCTACTAATCAACATAAAAAAAAAACATAAAAAACTAGGTATGCTTTACCGCCACAGCCGTTTCATCTCTCCCCTACTAGAATCACACTAGCTAATACATACCTTATCCCATCCCTGTTATATGGGGCAACTATCTTTACCAATCTGCAATCCTCACTCAAAATAAAACTTGCAACTTGCTATAACAAAATATCCAAGTTTGCTGCCAGTCAAAAATCCTCTTCCCATCACTGTAATTCCCTTCACCAACTAAGGTGGCTAGAGCTACCCAATTTCCTCACTTACACCCAACTTATCCAAGCCCATAACTCATCCATAAACCATATCTCTGCCCCTCCCTAGCTAATACTTTGAAATGTACATACCAAATCGACACTTAAGATCCAATTCCCAAAACCTAATTAAACTTCATAAACCCTCACGTCCAGCTGGGAACCACCTGCTATCCTTCTCCCTAGCAAACCTCTGGAACTCTCTTCCTTCTTCCATCCGCACTATCTCCTGCCTTTCCTCATTCAAAGCCTCATTACACTCACATCTTGCCTCTCAATGGATATGCTCCTGCTCCCATCCTACCTAAGTTTCACATAAACAGAAATTAAAAGGTTGCCATATAGAAAATGTATTAAGTACACTTAGAAGAATATAGTTGCACAAAAGTAATAAATACAAGTTGTAAGCCCTGTACTGTAATTTACTTGCAATACATTACTAATACAACCGTAAAAGTATAACAATATATCCATACAAATATAACTTCACTTCACCCGTAATGCCATTGTTTTTCTCTTGATGAAATGCTATACACCTGCTTTTTCGCATGTCCAAACCTTTAAAGTGTCACTCTTATTTTCTGAGTCTACTTTTGTGTCAACCTTACTGTATAAATTGTACTTTGTTCCTACTTCACCATTTCAGATAATGAATGTTTCTAAATATAATGTCCTCCTACTAATTTATTTTATAAATTGTACTGTAGACTCATTCTAATTTTAGTAATTGTATAATTAATTTCAAGTGGACTCATTCTCATTTTAGAAATTGTATAATTAATTTCAATGTTTCTCCTTATACGTCTGTGCTTTCTGAACAAAAAAGTTTTTTTTTTAATTTTTTTTCCTATGTAAAACTCACGGTAATTTAATCTGTCTTGGAGATTTTCTTGCCAGGACTCCATTGAAAACGGGTTCCTTGGCCCAATGGACTATCCTGGTAAAACAAAGTACAGTTGTGTACACTTACCATAAATGTAGATGTTCTTCGTGTTTCACTGTTGCAGTCATTACATTTGGGTAGATTACCAAAGCTATGGTTGGGAGGAGGAATTTAGATAGCATTAGGACCAGCTATAAGGCCCTGCAAGACTGCAGTGGCAAAGCCAGCTCTGGATTTAGAGAAAATTGACAAATGATAATGCTTGGTGAAAGTATGCACAGAACTCCAGGTAGCAGCTTCTAGGATGTCCCTGGTAGGGATGACTCTGAGAAAGGCTGTAGAGGTAGATGCAGCCCTGGTGGAGTGAGGTCTGATCCCCTGGGGGATAACCATGACACACTGTGCAGGAGGGGGTACCAGTGTTGGTGTGGCCAGTCTGGAGCAATCAAAATCATCCTTGGTTTGACCTGTTTGATTTTTAGTAGTACTTTGGAAAGCAGAGGCAGAGGGGGGGGGGGGTAGACTGAAAGGTTTTTCCAGCTGAAGGACAGAACATCCACTTTCCAGGCTTGCTTGTGTGGAGTCCTTGTGCAAAATCTGTCCAATTGGTAGTTCTGGGGAGAGGCAAACAGGTCTATATCTGGGCTCCCCCATTTGCTTGTCAACATGTTGAAAATCCTTGGTTCCAGTTTCCACTCGTATGGGTCCATGAGGTTTCTGCTTAGTCCGCCTGCCAGTGTATTTAATTTTCTGGGCAGGAATTGAGCTTGTAGGTGCACTTGGTAGCTCAAAGTTGTGTTCCACAATGCCATGGCTAGTCTGCAGAGGGGGTAAGAATGTGTACCCCCTGCTTGTTTATGTACCACATAACAGTGGTATTGTCCGTCTTTACCATAAGTTGTCTTGGAATAATGTGGTCCTTGAAGGCTGTCAGAGCATTCTGTACAGCTAACATTTCTTTTTGATTGATATGCAGGTGCATTTGACTTGGGTTCCATTTGCCCTGAATGAACTTCCCTGCCACTTAAGCCCCCCATGCATAGTCTGATGCATCTGTTGTTAGGGTTTGGGTGGCAGGGGGTGGTGTGAAAGGTAGTCCCTTGTTTTGGGGGCAGGCCTCTGCCCACCAAAGGAATTCTAGGCATAGGCAAGGTATGATAGGAATCATTGCTTCTAGATCCTGAGAATGTTGATACCATAGGCTTTTTAGATACCACTGTAGTTTCCTCATATGCAGTCTTGCATATGGAATTAGAAGAATGCAGGAGGCCATGAACCCCAAGGCTTGCAGTATTTGTCTTGCAGATAGCAGGGTTTTTGTGGCCACTTGTTTGAAGTAGGTTGTCAAATGAATTTGTTTCTCTGGTGTGAGGTAAGCCATCTGGGAAGTTGTATTCAAGCTTGCTCCCAGGAATATAATTTGTTGACAGGGTACCAGGTGTGATTTCTTTTCATTTATGGTGTACCCTACACAAGTTAGAACCCTTTGTACAAAGGCCAGATGATTCAAAAGTATGTCCTGGCTTTCTGCCTGAATTAGACAATTGTCCAGGTATGGGTATATTTGAATATTTCTTTGCCTGCAAAATACAATAACTGAAGCTAGGCACTTTGTGAATACCCTGGGCACAGTAGATAAGCCAAAGGGCAGTGCAGAGAACTGATAGTCTGTGTAGCCTGCTTTGAAGCGTAGGTATATTCTGCAAGATTCCCTGATTGGGATGTGCAGGTATGCTTCTTTTAAATCTAGTGTTGCCAACCAGGCATCTTTGCCTAGCATAGGAAGTAATTGGTGAAGAGTCAGCATCTTGAATTTTGGAATTTCCAAAAAGGTGTTTAGAGTAGACAGGTCCAGGATAGGACACCATGAATGGTCTTTTCTGGGTACCAGGAAAAGTCTTGAGTAGAAACCTTGTCCCTTTTCCTCTTCCGGTAACAGTTGAATAGCCCCCATGCTTAAGAGAGAAAGTACTTGTTTTTGAGCCTCTGCCTACTGATTTGGGGGTAGGTCCGGCCACCCGCTTGGTGTTGGCAACGTGTGAAAGTGAAATCTGTATCCCTGGGACACTATTTCAAACCCATTTGTCCTGGGTAATGAGTTCCCAATTCTTTGCATGAAGAGCAATCTTTTCCCCTAAAGGGGCAGTCAGTTGATAAGTGCTTGGAAATTTTAAACGGAAGTCATTGAGACAGTTTACCATAGGGGGGAGTCTTATTACTCCCAGACTTAGAAATGGAGGCCCCCCACTGCTTAGTCCTGTGTGTCCCCTGGGACTGAAACCTGGGGCTTTTGCTGTGTCTGGGTTTGGCTTGAGAAGACCTGGAAGGGGCTGGAAAGGACCAATTCTTAGAGGGCCAGTGCCTACTAAATCTAGGAGGCTGGACTTGTAAGAAATCTTTAACAGTTTGCATAGATTTAGCTTTATTTTCCATTTTTTTAAGAACTTCCTCAGTCTTGTTGCCAAACAGGCAGTCCTGATTTAAGGGAGCATCCAACAATTTAGCTTTAACATGATCAGGCAAGGATTGCTCCTTTAGCCAAGCATGCCTTCTGAGCACAGTAACAGCAGCCCTGCAAGAGGCCTCTAATGAATCAAAACCACATTGCAAAGTATGTTTTCCAACTTGTTTAGCAGAATGCATTAAATCCTGTAACTCTTTATTTTCCACACAGTCAGGAATCAACATCATTTTCTGTTTAAGCAATCCAATAACATGTTGCTGATACTTTAACACATGAAACTGGCAGTTTAAATCCCTAATGGCCAAGGTTGCAGAAGTGTAAACCTTCTCACCCCATCTACCCAGCACCCTGGAGTTTCTATCAGAAGGGGTAGGATTTTTAGCAGTAGAAGCCTTAATGCCCTTGGGCCTCTGTGAAATAGTCTCTGGATCCACAATAGGATTGTTAAAAAGGAACTTGTGTCACTCAGGGACCCTGTAGTATCTGTCAGGTTTTCTGGGAGCAGGAGGCAAGGAATCAGGGGCCAAACTAGATTCCGAAAAAGCATCATCAACAATGTCTAGTACAGGAGGAATAGCTAAAGGCCTATGCTGAGGTAGGAGTAAGAAATCCCTAAAAATTCCTGGCTTTCCCAGTGGAAATGCTCCCTTAGAGTATGCAAGGTTTCCCCAAAAGAAAAATCCTCAGGAGGGGGCGCAGAGGGAATGGAGTCCTCTGCATTATAATCCTCATAAGTAGATAAGGGCAAATCCAGATCATCAGAAGAATCAGAAAAAACAGAATCTTGGTCAGAAGATTCATAAACAACTTCAGTCCTAGGCCTCTTAGAAAGGGGGGGGGGGGTTGGCTACCCCTGATTAGAGTTATTAAATCTTCAGCCATACTTATCATTTGTTTTTAGGCATAGAGGCCTGATCATGTGGCCTGGGCATCCTTTTATTAGGCATGGTTTGAGAGTTAGGCCTAAGTGAAGAAGGAGTTGGTTTAATGTGCAACTCCGTAGGCCTGAATACACCCTCAGAAGCCGGTGCCTGCACAGCGACTCCGGACCCATCCAAGGTAGAGACATCCGCAGGTTCCATAGTTGAAGTATCTCGCGGCATACCAGACTGCAAATGGATCTCAGTAGAGGCCTGCGAATCAGAAGTAGCAGGTATCAGGGGCTGCGAAAGCGCCTCACTGGTACCGGCGAAGTGGCGACTGGCTTAGGAGAAGCGTCGTCGGCAGTTTTGGACCTCGGCAGCCAGTCTCTGTCTTTATCTTTGCATTTTTTTGGAATCCTGGTAGCCGGATGGCTAACTGACGACATTTCTGGATAATTAATTTAGAGGCGAAAATATACCAACGATGGATAGTGCGCTGATTAAATAAAACACAAAACCGATAGCAAGGTACATCGTGGTCAGGGTCTAGGCAAGGAACATAGTACGAATGAAAACCTTTATGAGGTATTTGCTTTCCACAAGTAATGCAATTATTAACTTTTACTGACATCGGTAAGGAGCAAAAAAAGTTTCCCCAACGGGGTACTTAGCTTTAGTTGAAGACTGCGGTTCTGAAACTCGTAAACGAAAATTTCAGGAGTCGGCCGACTGACACTTGCAAACTGCTTTTGCTTCAAGCACTGCACGGCAAGAAAGACTGATGTAATGGCGTTGGCTGCATGTTTTATACCCCTGATGACCTGACGTCATGGAAGAAGGGACAGCAACTGACACACGACCCAAGACTCTGTTAATCAGGCCGACTGAGGGCTACCTGCAAGCAGATAACCCAAATGTAATGGCTGCAACAGTGAAACATGAAGAACATCTGCAAATAAACAAATAAATAATAAATAAATAAATACTGTCAAGGTCCTCCCTGAGGTTCTGGCGCACAGAGTGCTGTTCTAACTTGCTGACATTCAGGCACCTATTGGTCTTTTTCCCCTTGCGGGCGCTGCCTAGGCTGAATGTGAATGTTGAGTTTTAAGAGGATGAGTCTGTAGTCTGTCCAGCAGTCTGCGCCACACATGGCCTTAGTCACTCTAGCATCCTGCCTGTCCCTTCTCCTTACTATAACATAATCAATGAGATGCCAGTGCTTGCTGTGTGGATGCATCCAGGACATCTTGTTACAGTTGGGTAGGCGGAAGACTGTGTTTGTGATCAACAGGTCATGAGCTGTGCAGGTCTTCAGAAGTAGATGATTACTGTTGTTACTTTTGCAGACTCCATTCCTCCCAATGACACCCTCCCATGTCTGGTAGTCTGCACCATCTCTGGCACTTGAAGTCACCTAAGATGATGAGGTTATCCACCTTGGGCACAGGTGCTATGAGGAACTCCAAGTCTTCATAAAACTTGTCTTTAATTTCCTCTGGATTTGTCATGGTGGGGGAATATACACTGATGAAGGTGGCGTGGTGCTTTCCTTTAAGGGGGAGCTGCAGAGACATTTACTAATCAGATTAGCTCTGATGCGAAACGCACTCGCAGAGTTTTGCAGCTTAGTATACTGAGTCATAAGTTGGCATCATCATGTCTGCATCACTACAATGCATTTTACTTTGGACTTAGTGATAGTGACCATGTCAGATTCCAGCCGGTACAGATCGCCTCTGTCAGACTGTTGGCTGTCTCTTACACCATTCATATCACTCCTGTGCTGTAAGGCCTGCAATGGCTGTTGCTTAGGAAAGATCAGTCCTTCAAATCTTAGTTTTTAGTTATCATGCCCACCCTGGCCTGGGCCTTGTCTATTTGCAGGAACACTTGCTCCACTTGTGTACCCACCAGACAGCTCATATCATCAGGACAGGCTATGCTAGGCATTCGTGAGACTCAGGTATAGACCTCAGGGAGGCATTCTTTTGCCTACTTGGATACTTTCTTTTGGATCCAGCTACCAGACCTGTAACTGGGACAGTTGTCACTCTGGGAACCCCCAAGCTGGCATCCTCTTAATAAGAACTAATAAGCAAAAAAATAAATAAAAAATTAAGGCAAAGAGGTACTTTGTAACGATGTAGTAACATAGTAGCTCTTTTCTATTCTTGCTACAGAGCTATACAACACATGGCAGTAGTCTTAAATAATTTATAGGTTCATAGGTGTTTACTAGGCTAACGACCACAAGGCCTTTTTAAGCCTAGCCATGCATCTTCAATCTCTGACAAGTTCTGATACCCTTGATAAGTGTAAGCAGGGACTTGGGAGATGAAACATTTACAAGCTAGGGCCTGGAAGATGAAACATTTACATGTTGCCTGAGTCCATTAGAGACATAGTGCCAAACCAGGGATGAATTTTCTGTTCCCCATCCAATTGTTCAAGTTGTACTTGAATTGGGTTAGGGAGGAACTCTGCTTCACATGGATGGGGAGCCTATTCCAGTGATGGAGTGGTCTCTGGGATACATACCTGTTTCTCCAGCAGGTTCTATTTATATCACAGACAAGGTTTGAGTCTTTAGAATGGGTAATTCTGGTGCTGCTTGTTTTGCAGATATGCAGGAGGTTCAGCAGAGTGGGGTCTAACAATGCCCTCTACATCAGGCATAGATCTCCCCTCAAAGGCCTGTAGGAGACAGAATACAGGGATAGAGCCTTGAGGTGGTCTGCAGAGGACATTTTACTTAAGCCCAGCTTAATCAGCTATGATGTTAACTTGGCTGCTTAAATGAATAGTGGCACTTTCACTCAGCTTTGTGCAGTTGTACCACTGACGTCTACTGCCAGTCATGCCCCTAACAGATTGGCTTTGGGGCAGACACCCTTGTTGCCCCCTTCTTGCTATGGTTCTGCTAGCTGCTATTCTTTATTCAGACATGTGAGATACTCAAATACCCTTAAGACTTTCAACAGTTCATCAGGTAAAGTATGTACAGTAAATCTCAAAGGCATTTATATACTGCTGCCTTGGCCATCATCTATCACCAAAACCAAACATAACAACCAGTAAAATTCAAATGCTGGTGAATGGTTCAGGCTTCAGCATGTCTTCAAAAGGAAACTAAAACCATCACAACACATACAGAGGTACATTTATGCAAAAAGTGAAAAGTGCCCTGTGCAGATATTTAGGGAATGTGAGAACTGATTTAAAACACTCCCATTTTTTGTTATTTATGTTTTATCAGCGAATGGAAGTGGGAGTGTTAATACTGCATTTTGTTGTGTCTTTTGGCTTTTCCCGGTTAGGGGTCGCCACAGTGGAAATCCAGTCAGCTAATGATTGGCAGTTGATTTTTACGAACCGAGTTGCCAGCCCTGAGGCACAACCTTCAACGAAGGAACGCCCATTCACACGTCTCCACGCAGAAGACGCTCTAGCTGAGAGTCGAACCGGACAGTGTCTTACTGTGAGGTGACAATGCCACCGCAGCACCACCACCGCGGATAGTGCTTTAGAAAAAAAAGGACTTTGAGAAAATCAGACATCCCCAGGCATGAATGGCAATATCAGTATAAAATGTGTTTGAAAGGTAAAAAGGGGTTTTAATAAATGATGGAAATGTGGTGTGTGTTTTAATTTACTGAACAAAACATGAAACAATAGACAAGAATTTTTCCATAAGGGTCAGTTTTATGGTATTTTAATTTTTCTGAAGAAGTCTCGTACATAGCGAGTACAATTGCACTTCATGAAAACTCACTTTTATTTGAAATATAGTGCATTGTGGATTTTTGGTTTTATTTTGTTTGTGAAGGTCCACTGAACCAGCAACTGAATTTTACTAATTTGAAAATAAGCCTCTTAACAGATCTGCTTTTTGCTTCACATGTATCCACTTGCTCCTGGATAAGGTGATATAATGGAATGGCAGCTAAGGAGTGAGCAGGATAAATCTGCAGTTTCTGTTGATGACAGCTTGTATACTGATGCAGTCCTTAGAAGATGAAGCATAAGCAAAAACTAGTGTCTCATATTTAATGATAGGTATAAGTGCCCCTTGCCAATATAATTTCTTGTATCTTGTGAAATGTGATGTGAAATTGTTGGGAGAAAAGTTGATTCATACTTACTATGACTTCAGGTCAAGAACACGACAGAATATAATCTTGAGATTTGAACTGTAGACCAGACACCCAAAATGAGAGACATGCTCAGTTCTGAGTACATGTGAGCTGCCAGTTCCCATTTCATTTGGAACAGTACCTAATTACTCTTGGTTCCCAGAATTTTTTATTTAGTTTTGTTGAAATTTTCAATGAGGCATTTCGATTACACCTTTTTTTTTTGAGTGGTGACAGGTGCTTTAGCTTTGATATTTTGATAAGTTGGTCTGAGTTAGATAGTTGTGTCATGATGATATCATCAGCATAAAACAACAAATTTAGATGGAGAGGTTGGTGAAGAGGGACTTCATGAATAATGATAACAGTAACGACCTCAGCACTGTAAAACGACATACATTTGGAGAGTAGGCAAGCCTTTGTGCATAACAGACTACAAAATCATGTAATAAGAATACATGTGAGTATCCGTGTGTCTCAAGCCACCCACTTTATGTAATGTTTTATAATTTTCTTTTTTTGCGGAACAGCAATTTTTTCCCTTGCTGTTCTAAGCGCTCGAGATTGTAAGCTTTCGCTTATATTGGTTTGATAAATCGTTTGCTTTTTTAAGTGTTCGATGATTTAACATAGACCCCTCTCAATGGCAGCCTACAACCAAAGTAAATGTCATTTGGATAGAATTTATACCATATATAAACTTGTTATTTTTTTGTAGTGTACTTTTATTTTTTGGTATGCACTTACTTATACATATCCCTACTCATGCCTTCACATAATTTACATGCAATCTGCATTCCTGTCACTCACATTTTTGTATCGCTGTATTTAAAACTTGGCATTCTACAGTATTAAATATGGTTTTACCAGTAGTGTTAATTTGTGCCCCAGTTATGATTTTATGGTATGTCTATCATTAACAGGGAAACATAAACATCCACAAACATGCATGCCCAGAAATTTCTGTACTACATCAATACAAACTCTTTTGACCGGTTAGTCCAGACTCTAACCAGGAGGGATAACATATTAGACTTGGTCCTTACCAATATGGGTCAGTTTTCAAAAGTCCTGTCAGTAGCACTGTACCCAGTGTTCAGTCATTGGACCACTCCTCCTTGGCATTTACTTCTCACAGGTCAAAGCAAATGTTAAGACTGACCAAGTTTGCAGAAGACTGTAAATTTGGTGCCATCATAAACTCCTCAGAGGACACCAAAATCCTCCAACAGGGCCTTTCCCAAACAAGTAGCTGGTGTCAAAACCATGGACTAAAACTAAATATGAAGAAATATATAACTGTATCCTTCAGCTAGCATGACTTTTCTTGTAGCAATCACATCAACAACTCACTCCTGAAAATTGATCCTGTAGTCAGGGATCTGGGAAACTCTGTCAACAATGAACTGTCCTTTGATCACCGTGTATCTACCATTGTAAGTCTTTTTTATTGCATGGTTTATATCTTTGCACATCTTATATCTAAAGGAATGATGCATAGCTGAGGTGAAGTGAAGGGGGACAGTTGCCCAGGGCCCAAGGTGTTGGGGGCACAATTGCGAGTGCAGCGAATGGCTTTTTTGATTTTGATTTTTTTGTTTTTGTTTTTCCGCCTTACATTGGCATGAAGGCAACAGGGTTCTCCAGGGAGGTACACCACACTGGACAAGAGCCCTCCTTCTTTTGTTCCTCACTTCAGTGTGAGGACATTACAGAACTAACATGGTGCCAGATGAGCTGGCTACGGCTCTGATTCCACTGTACTCGACACTCATCAGGCTGATCATTGAATATAATGCCTCATTCAGCATGTATCTGTCCAAACACTTAACACAACTAGAGTGAACACAAAGCTTTCTCACTAAAAAAAAATCAAGGAGTCTAAATCACAAAACTATGTAGGCTGCCTCAAAGCCTTGTCCCTCTTCATGTTATCATACAGGGTACTAACAGGTTCACATGTAGATCTCCAACAGACCCTATCCTGTCAGATCTAGTACACATTCTCAAGTCCAATGGTTGCACAAACACCCACTGAAGGGATCTCAAACAGTCTTGCAATTTAAATAGAGCATGTTAGAGGGATAAGTTTGTATCACAAAGGATAACTACCATGGAACCATCTTCCACTACACATAAAGCAAACTATGTCTGCTACTCTATTCAAATGTAATTTGGATGAATGGATAAGAAACTACAAATTCACCCCTGGTTTAGCACCCATTTCCCTCATGGATGGGGCAACAAGTAAATGCCCTAAAATTTCTTTATTCTTCCTGCTGCCAGATGATTTGTACCCAGAAATGAAAGGGGTAAAACTAGCATGGGAAAATAAGATTAGGTTTTTTAAAATCCTCACATACAATAGCCTAGTAAGTACATATCAACCTGTGAACAAAACTATAGCAGTAATAGTGTCTAACCAAAATGTTTCCTCTGAGGTGAAAATCTCACCTGCCATTCCAAATTTATGTCTGTGTATTTTTTGCCTATTCATATTTTTTATGTTTTCTTTGGCATACTCAGTTTCATGCTTGAAAAGATCTTGAAGTGTACACACTTACACACATGGAGAAGTGTGTGTGTGTGTGTGTGTGTGTGTGTGTGTGTGTGTGTGTGTGTGTGTGTGTGTGTGTGTGTGTGTGTGTGTGTGTGTGAGAGAGAGACAGAGAGACCAAGAGAGTAGAGAGAGAAAGAGACGGACAAAAAAGAGGGAAAGAGACATATTGTTATTTCACAGGATACTGTGGTTAGTAAAATGAGTTTGCAGATACTACAGGTGCTAGTTTATTTTCCATTTGCATATTATTTCCCTGCTGTACACATCTGGCAGTGATATCTAACTCATTCCTAGTTACAAAGACATGTCTGGAGCATTTCTCCCCAGGCCTCTGCTGAAAATTGGCTACATTCCAAGTTGGACTTTCCCGGTACACAAATGTTAAATAGATAAATAAAGTAAATAAAAAAAATTCCTAGACACTGCACTGAAGCTATCAGCTGTGCTTTTACTCAATTTAGAGAACAGACATGGTTGTAGAAGGGCCTCCTCGTACACAGCACAGTGCTGAAGTTTTCCATTTTATCCCATCTGCTTTTATTATAAACGTGGGTCAATCAGTACAGAGTTTTGCATTTTTATGTATGCTTGAATATAAACATGCACATTATAAAATTGTTGTAGTGAGGAAAAAGATGTAAAATGATGGAGAGAGACAGACAGACAGACAGATAGAATCCTTAAAGCACAGAAAAGGAAGAAAACCTTCATGATTGATACTGAAAGCACAACAAGGACAGCATTCATGACAATATCACCTGAGAAAGACTTAGGACTGCATTGTGCAAAACCAACTTATTTGTGAAGTTATTCTGGATTTAGTCTTGACCACTCACTACAGAAGCATAAACATGTAGATGGGCCTTCCTGAAGTACTGGTGATCACATCCTAAATGTAGCCTATAACAGGTCCACCTTGAATACAAAAAACATAACGTTTCTTCTAGCTACACAGAGGGTGGGGGGTGTGGGGGGTTAATCATACTAGACTATACCTAAAGCTCTCAAGTCATGATTCTGTGATATCATTTAAATATTCAGGGTAATTATGGGTAAATATTTCTATCATAAATACACTCTTGGGGTGCCTACCAGTTGTTTTGCTTAATCTACTGTCTATAAAAGTAGTTTCTTGATTAATATTTTACCCAACTAGATAAACTTGTTATAAAATTATATATAGCTTCACCACCTTGAAATGTTTTTCACACAGCCTCTGTATTAAATTTTATCAGTAGCAATGAGCTGACAATCCACTGCACATAATCAGGGCTGGCCATAAGTTAGTTAAGCGGAATGACTGCAAAAGGATCCACACCAAAGGGGGGACTTCTACTTGTTGCAGCAATTTGCAGTCCAGAACCACATGTATTATCTGAGGCAAACAAACATACTTAATGAGCTTTGTCTTTTAATGATGCCACATCAGATGTGAGTTGGTGAAAATACTCATATTTCTGCTTCCTACATATTTTTATCCAACTGGCTTGAATTTACTGTGGCTATAAAACTTAATTTATGCACATCCCATCTCTGTTTGTAAGGCAATTTTTTTAGGTTATTTTAAGAATAAAGACTAAACCCTTCTCTGCATCTTTAAGCCTGTGCTCCACAACTGTTTTCCTTGTTTGCTGTAAGTTTTTTAAATTTTCCAGCCCTTTTGCATTTCCCACCCACAAAGATGATACCCATTTTTCTAAATTTTCACTCAAGTTTTTCATATGCTGCAGTACTGCTTTAAGATGATATAGAAATACAGAACCTGCTGGAATCTGAAGAACATATAGTCCTTCTAGTGTGTCCATTCCATTACCTATCGGCTTGCTATCATTCATTTTGATAAAACTGTGACTTCAATTCATTCATTTTTTTCAAACATAGTTAATTGAAAATGACATACATATATATGGATGGGAAACAGACAATATACCCTTGGGATCCCACCTGTGTCCCTGCTGGACAGGGAAAACAGGTGCTGACTTTATAGGAACATGGGTGAAATTCTTCGCTAGGCTTATAAGGGCCTCCGGACCTATAGCCTAGTATTGTCCTATGAACCTATATATACATATATATATATATATATATATATATATATATATATATATATATGGGTCTATATTATAGCATCGAAGTTTCAAAACTTTGAATGCTATAATACCGATCCGTTTTTGTCAAAAACTCAAAATAGCGAAGCCACATAACTTCGAAATCTTACCTAGGGTAAGATTTTGGTTGTCTGTTCCATGGCTTCGCTATTTACTCTACTGTGGTGGGAAGGTTATGGACCAGGTTAAGGTAAGTATGCAAACGGAGGTTACGGACTGGGTTAAGGTAAGTGTGGGAACGGATCAGGGTAAGGTGAGTGTGCGATAGGGACATTAGGGTTAGGGAGTGGGTAAGGTGAGTGTGCGATAGTTAGGGACTTTAGGGTTAGGGAGCGGGTAAGGTGAGTGTGCGGTAGTTAGGGGCTTTAGGGTTAGGGAGCAGGTAAGGTGATTGTGCGGTAGTTAGGGGTTTTAGGGTTAGGGTTGGGTTAAGGTGAGTGGATAGGTAGTAGTGTAGGGTTAGAATTATGGTTTTGTTAAGTGTATGTGTGTGGTTTATTTATTTTGGTGTGGTTGTGTTGTGTGTATGTGTTTCGGAACAGCAAATTTTTTCCCTGGGAAAAAATTTGTTGTTCCGTGTGCTCGATATTTTGTGGTTTAGATATTTTAGGTACAATGAAATAGCGTTCGCTATTTATATCGTACAATAGGGTAATATAAATGCATATATATATATATATATATATATATATATATATATATATATATATATATATATATATGTGTGTGTGTGTGTGTGTGTGTGTGTATATCATGGCTGAGTTTTGACATAAATGTCGAATCTGTTGAATTTGACTAACAGATTCGACATTATAACCTAATTAGTATGCCAGACGTCTGATGTCATTTTCGTAATATGTTCGAAGTTTCACTAATTCGAAACCCACTTCACCGAGTCCACTTGTTCAAAGTAGTGAAACTTCGAACATTGACTTCAGCAGCCACACTACAGCGCGGAATGGGAATACTCCCTTTTCCACGCTGTAGTGCGATCTCGGAGTTGGTATATTTAAGTAGGGGGGTGTGGGGGGCACAGTGTTTTTTTTTTGTGGGTCACCCGGGGAATTAGACTTCAGCGAAAGTGCACTTTCATTGAAGTGAACTTTTGCTGAAGTGTGGGTCTGCTGCTCTATTTCGAAGAAGTGTACTTTTGATGTAAAGCAGTAGACCCATATATATATATATATATATATATATATATATATATATGGTTCTACCTGACATAGTCGAAACCACACAACACCGACAACCACATCACCGACACCACATATTCGACAGTCCATAAACACGAAACCACACATAACCGACAACGAAATAACCGACGGTACACAAACACGAAACCCCATACACTGCACACACCACAATAACAATTATTAAAAACAAAACACATCCCCATTCCACAAACCACACACACAACACAAGCACACCAAAATCCTTACAAGCCCACACTAAACCTTACCCTAACCCTAAGGTCCGTCACTATTGCACATTTACTTACCCGTTCCCTAACCTTAACTCACTTAACCTGTCCCTACCGCTCCCTTACCCTAACTCACTTAACCCACTCCTATCGCTCCCTAACCCTAACTCACTTAACCCACCCCTATCGCCACCTAACCCTAACTCACTTAACCCACCCCTATCGCTCCCTAACCCTAACTCACTTAACCCACCCCTATCGCATCCTAACCCTAACTCACTTAACCCACCCCTATCCCCACAGACCGTCAATCTCCACACTTACCTGCCTCGCACCCGAACGTCCGTCACTACCGCATACTCACACAGCCTTTCCCCATGTCGGCATCCTCGGCGTTGGTGTTGTCATCCGTCGTGTCGGTCTTCTGCATTGTCGATGTTCTGCAACCCGCGATTCGCGTCGGTCTTCTTCGTTTTCGATCTTCTGGAGCTCAATTCGCTGTCGGTCTTCTGCGCTGTCGAAGTCAGGTAGAACCATATATATATATATATATATATATATATCAAGCTGCAGACATTGAAGTCAAAAACAGCAAAAAATAGAAGACAACAGAAAAGTTGTTTGAGACTGAGGTACAGCAGGGATCGAGGAATTTGACCTTTCCCTACAGTAGTGTGATCTCAGAGTTAATACATATAGTTAGTGGGAAAAGCCCCCGAGCAAAAATTATGCTTTTGTTTTTTTTTTTTCAATAATCATTTTTTATTGTTTTTCACAACCATATTACAAATTCACACACTATGCACAATATATACAAAATGCTTCCATTGGTTAACTTCACATTATATGTCAACCTCATGTATTAATCATAGGTACAGCACTAACAATCAAAAGGAAAAAAAAACAACATTAACAAATCAAAGCCAACAATCTGTATTTTCTCTACCTCCTCTATCTAGTCTAAGATTGATTTTACACTGTACTCTGGGTCCCGAGAAAAAGTGGATAGGAACCTCTAAGCCAACACAATATTAAAAATTTGCTCCCATATTTTTATATTGTTGATATGTTTCTTATGGTCACTAATTAACAGTTTATGCGCTAAGATGTGTTTTATTGCCAACAATCTGAAATTTTCCCACGATGTCTGGGCTGGGTTCAACCAATTCTTGGCTATATATAATTTCATTAATAAGCAAATATTCATAATTACAATCCTTTTTGATTTATCTAAATTCTCCGGGGGAATATGAAGAATCATAAACTCCCAAGAGAGTGTTGAGTTTTGGTAGCCCATTTTTTGTAACTGCAATTTTAGTGAATTCCACAATTTATAAATGCACTTACAACTCCAGAACATGTGAAGCAAATCCGCTGTCTGATCTAAGCATTGTGGGCATTTGGGTGAATTCTTCGCATCAAATTTGTGAAGAGTGAGACGAGTATAGTATGCGTTGTTAAATATCATCAGCTGCGTAAATACCAATTTTTGAAGGGATACGGACTTTAACGTTAAACTAAATGCCTCCAATATCTTATTGTCATCTGACAATACCAATTTCTCCCTCAAGTAACTCGATAAAAGAATATAATTGTTGTACTTCCTCTCTCTTATCAATTTATATGCTGCGGTTATATATTTTCTATCCTGCAACAGCGCTTCCCACAGATTACGAGAAGTGATTAAGTCCTCCCCTTTCATTTCAAAGTTATTAAAATAGTTTATTACCAAGTCTTTTAGCTGTCTTACAATAATTAAATAGGAAATAGGAAGTTCCATTTCTCTTAAAATATCATGTACTGCTACTCCTAGAAAAGGATATAAATCGAGTACAGTTAACTCCTTAATTAAGGGGAATTTCTTTAGATCTATCAATTGACTACCAATTGTTAAGTTTGGGTTTCCATGAAACGGTTGGAAAACCATCATATATTGTAGTAAGTTTAAGGAAGCAAAAAGAGTTTGAATTGCCGTTACATAGCTCTTGATGTGCTCCATTAACTTATATTTACTCATTGTTCGATTATTCAGAAAGGGTAATGCTTTAACATTCACTCCCACTTCACTTATATGCTTATACGTTAGGAGCACCCATTTGGGTGTCCAATTTCTACTATCACTGTCGAAGTAAGACGTCTTTAAAATCCTGTTGGCCTGAATCACTAAATAGTAAATTTCAAAATCCGGTAACTCCAGGCCCCCCTTATTTTTTGGAGCCATCAATTTTTCATATGATATTCTCGTCTTCCTGGGTTCCCAAAGAAATCTCCCCAATCCTATATGAAGCTATTCAAAGAATGTTTCCGTAATTCTGAGTTGTGCAGCTCTAAAAATATATAACATTCTGGGAAGAACATTCATTCTTATAATTGCTGCTCTTGCCATCATTGGTAACTTCAATTTACTCCATCTTTCTAGATCCAATGTTATTTGATCTGTAGTTAACTTTAAAAAATGTATGCTTTTGTGATTTTGTTGGTTTTGGTATTTTTCTTGCTGATATTTTGATGTTTGCGGCTCAGCATTTTGCCAGTTGATGATATACATCCATAAATACATATATATTTTTTCTTAAAGTTTGTTCTTTTCCCTAAGCTGATGCATTTCCAGAGTTAATTATTTAAGTTAGAGGAAGGTATGGGGAAAAGAGAAAGAAAAACAAACGCTTAGAAGTTTTTTGTTTTTTTCAGTCATTTTCTGCTTGTACTGTGGTATCATTCTGGGTGATGGTAGGAGGTTGCTCAGGGCTAGGATCATACCCTCCTGAGCTAAATAATCCGAGAGCTCCTCCATGTCTCCTTTAATGTAGTCCAGGGAGGTACGTCTCAGGCCATTCACACCCACATGTACAATGACAGAGTTATATTTGTACCTGCTGTTGAGGGACCTGAGTGTGTTCATTATGAGGCAGATCCTGGCACCCGACAGGCAGCTGACTGTTACTTTCTCCTTATTCAACCTAGTGAGTGGGACATCAGTGTGCCTCACTATAGAGTCACCTATGACTAGTGTGTTGGGCATGCTGTTTTGCCTTAGGGGCTTTGGTTGAGTGGCACACTGTTTATGAGAGTTATGTGTCTCGTGATTAGTGTTGTGTTGTGGTGGTCCAGTGCATTCTGCCTTGGAGGTCTCTGCTGTTTGGGTAGGTTATTATTGAGAGCCTAAGTGAAGGTGGGTGTGTGGTTTGTGTTTTTATGTGAAGGCAGTGCTGGTGTGTGTTCTGGAGGGCTATGTGTTCCATGTAGTGTGGCGCAAGTGTTGAACTTCTCCTCTTGACCAGCTATTCCAGACTTGGCTGAAGAGTGCGTGGCTTCCAATTTGGATATATAAGTGCATCTCTAGCAAGTCTGAGTGTTGGGAGGTAAGAGGACAGGGTTGTCAGTGTACATGAGGCAGTTGCTACATTGCCTCAGGATGCCCAAGTTCACCAGGTTAATAGGAGAAAGCACAGGGAACTGACCTTTAGACATGCCTGGAGGGGTGGGCATAAATAATAAGTACTGGAGCTGTTTCCTTATAGAATGTATAGTGCTGGTAGCAATTTTGTATGCTACAATAATTGCTACAAGAAGTCTGGTAAAGTACTAGACTAATAAGCTAGTAAAAGTGCAGAAGAGGAGAACAAGCAGATCTAAGGGGAAAATTGAAGGGCAGACTTTTTGGCACCGCTCAGAAGCTCACATACAGTCCTGGATACAGCAAATCTGTATCTGGACTAGACTAGTTATAGGGAAGGCAGGAAACAAATGCAAACATGGGCTTTTAAACCAGAAAGTTGAAAGAAATGGAAAAACTGCCCAAACGGCCAATGATAGGCTACCTAGTGCTTACCACTCCCACTGATAAGGTAGAAGTCTTCCCTACAACACAGAAGGGCCTGGGGGGGCTCAAAAGCTTACAAACAGTCCTGGATACAGCAAATCTGTATCTGGACTAGACTAGTTACAGGAAAGGTGGGAAACAAGCACAAATGGGGGCTTTTAAGCCTGAAATTTGAAAGAGATGGAAAAGACTGCCCAAACGGCCAATAAACTACAAGTTCTGGGCCAGAAACCACTCCTCTTGTGGTAGATAGGCTACCTAGTGCTTACCACTTCTACTGATAAGCTAGAAGGCTTCCCTCCAACACAGAAAGGCTTGGGGGGCTCAGAAGCTTACAAACAGTCCTGGATACAGCACATCTGCAGCTGGACTAGGCTAGTTACAGGAAAGGTGGAAAACAAGCGCAAACTCTGGCTTTTAAACCAGAAAGTTGAAAGAGATGGAAAAACTGCCCAAACAGCCAATAACCTACAATTTCTGGGTACTCAACACATTCAAAAAGAATTGCAAACGTACTATGAAGGAAGTCAAATCTACTTTCAGCAGGAACAAACAGGAACATGTAACAGGCCTCAACATTTCTAGAAATAATAAAATACATATTAATTTGAAAGCAATAAGAACTGCAGGTCTTCTCCCACACTGACTGAATCTGACCGACAACTTTTCAGAACCAATATCAGCTCACTAAGTACCTTCCCCCACTCCTTTCACACACAGTATTGTTCCATCTATACAACTACCCAACCACCTAACTCCACGGTACACAGCTAAGATGCACCACATACAACTCAAGACAGCCTTCTGGACCCAACATTCTATGTTAAAGAAATAACAGCCATAACCTTTAGAAAGATTAGACTCTGAAACTAAAAAGGTATACATCTAGCTTTCCTCAAAGTAGCGACTTTCCCTCTATCTAAACTACATTTTCAGCCTCTCTTTTACCAAAATTACAGTCCCTCCAGAGTTCAAACATGCTGTCGTTATCCCCATCTCCAAATATCCTTCTCCTTCTCCACCCTTGATGTTAGACCCTTACCTATTCCATGATTCCTAAACAAAATATTTGAAAGGATCCTTTACAATCAGCTATTTGAGCACTTAAATAAGTATGGCTTATTAACTTACTCTGAACATAAATTTTGGAATGGCTAGAATACACTAACAGCTATATATACAACAACCAAAAAAATCTGCACTGCTTTGGATACTAAAAAGGTAATGGTTTTGATTTTCATAGACATTAATAGAGCATTTGAAAGCACCACTCAAAATATGCAAGGTATTGACCTTAGTGCCATAGGTCATAGCTGAAAATTGATTCAAGGATCATATCAACTACTCTATTATAAAATGAATAACTATGACACTGCCATGCTACTCTACTTTGTCAGGGCAATGTGGGAGGTTTGACTGAAATCTTACGATACTTTCTTTAAGAATTTATCTTCCTCACTCTTCTATCATTTTACATGTCAGATAGTCATTTTTTGGCCTAGAAAAAAAGTCTCACATAGCAAAGTGTTTAAAGCCCATTTTTCTTTCCATCTCTCTAGGGTCATAAACTGATCAGGCTCCTGTGGATTTTCAACTGTTTTATTGTGTAATGTCACAGTGAAAGAACTTGATACCATTGATGTAAACAGAATGAGAAGCTGTCTGATGACTAGTTTTTGAAAAATCAAAAACAAACGGTTTATTACAATTTGTTTAAAACATGACAAAAACAAAGACTAGGGAGTATCTCTAGAAAAACAAAAGTTTCAGGCACTCTGTCCAAAGATCCTCAAAGTAAGTATTACTTCAAAGTACTGTCATTCTAAGTAAATGCAGAGAAGATCTTGCATGAAGGAGGTAGTACGTGATCATTTTATTTTTGGCATAGTGTATTCTGGGAAACAGAAAACTGAGCAAAAAAAATCTTGTTATCACTAAGTCTGCCTCTATTAGACCATGTTGGGTTACAACAAAACAAACATTAGTACTACTTATAATGGTATAGGCACAAGGCGCCTGTTATATATATATATATATATATATATATATATATATATATATATGCATAGTTTCAGGTTTATCTTCTGTCTTCAAAGGTCTTCCTCTAGTTTTGAAGCATCTATTCTTTTGAAACTGCTTTTCATTTGGATTACATTAATATATTTGATGCATTGACCCAACTCTGTTTCACAGATGGTTAAAGTCTTGACTGCCACCCTGTGATCTAAGTTACAGCTAGATGAAGGATGAATAGGAGCAAACCATCAACATTGAATTGTCCATCTTGGGAACGTTGCTGGCCCAGTCACTGCACTACCAACTACTGAAAAGTTTCTGTCATGTACTTCCTCTCTCTGTTCTCTCAAGTGTACATATATCAGTTTTGTTTAATCTCACTTGTGTTGTCCTATCTTTGTGTTTATAATGAATGAATGTAGTGCTTGATATGGAGTCTTACTCATTTTCTATACAGAAGGATAGTAACCATGGGGTGTAACTGTAATTTTTGAAGTTGTACAACTGATTCCAGAATGTATTCTTTCCTAATTCCTCCTATATGCCACACAGTGCATGTATATATTTGTCTGGGCAGCACATTTTTCACTTAAATAAAAAGATATGCTTAAGGATAAAATAGACAACCAAAGTTATTTCAAATAACACTTATTTAACACAATATATAACCATAAGCAATGATAAATATGCCATTTAAAATGTAATCGTAACATATCTCATTATATAAATTAAAAATATTTTTTTAAAAAGCATATTCCATGGTGGACATGATACACACCTGACTCATAATAGTGACTTCCTCTTATTGTTGGCTGCATCTTGTTATGCATCCTAGTTCACCCCAGACCTCCTTACTAGGCCAGCTGGTTTGTACTTAGGTCTTCACAGAATTGCCTCTGTCCCTTTCTACTCTTACCCTTTTTCTCTTATTTCTTCAAAAATGCTGTATCCATTCATTATGTTTTCCATACCACTTTATTATGTATTTCTCATCATCTAATTAATCTGTTACACTTCTGATCATTTCTGTAATGTTGTTGTAGGGTCTATTTTCATGTTTCCTGTCTTCTTGTATGCATCATCCCTCTCAATGTATACATGTCATGGCAAAATTGACATACATATCCTGCCAAACATCTGCATTGTCACTTATTAGAACACTAAAAAGGACTGCTTTCTAACATTTGTACTATAACTAAAATTATTGCTGTATGACTGTTATATGGAGCTTCACAACCACAACCTCTTTTTCTTGCAGCCTTTTAACTGAGATTTTAAAAGTGACAGATAAATAAACAAGCAAATAAATAAAATGATAAATCCATAAATAGTTATACTAATTATTAATTTAATAGTTACAGATCTTTGATACAGAATATCTAAACATTTGGCAGATGGCAAACAACTAATTCATTGTGCGAGTATTGAAATGTTCCACCTGTACATTTAGTCATTTGTTTATTTATTTGTTAATTTAGTAAGTAAGATCATGTTGTGAAACATTTACAGATGTGAAATGAGACGAAGAAATCTACAAAAATATTTAAGTGCAGTAACAGTCTAGAATGAGAGAAAATTTGCATTTGCCCTACAGATGTCATACAAGAAAGCACTTTATTTTTTAACTCGTTTCACTTCATCAGAAGCAGCTCATTATCATCTGTTTCATTAAGTTACATTGGAGCTTTGATTTCTGTGTTTATATACAAATTTGTTACTCAGTAGCTATAAAGATGATAGGTATCCAGAGACCAAGTAAAAGTAAATGAATGAAGCAGTCTCCTTGGCTTCATGTTTATGTATTTGCATTGTTTGTGTTTCTGTGTGCTCACCATGTTGACTACTAATACTTCATATAATAAGGAAATAAATCTGATTCTAATACACAGACTGGTAACAAACTGAATTTGAGGAAGGGTCATGTCTGTCTCAGCTTGTGGAAATTTTGAACATTTACAAGCACAGTCTATGAACTAAAGTAAAATTACTAGAGTACATTTCTTGTATCTGTATGCCACAGGTATATGAAACAGTGTTTAGAAACCAAATGTTTTTAATACATATAGACTGCCAAGCATCGCTTACTTTCTTTCACATGTAAATGTATTTTTATAGTCTTCCCCACATGTGCTTGGTGCACTATATTGTGAAAGTAAGTTGCTTGGTTACGAAGCACTGTTTTGGAAACTCTCTTTTCCCAAAAGCTGTGCTAAAGTGGAACTGGTATATATGAATTTGAGGAGTGGGGGTTGGGGAGGCCTCCTGTAAAAATAAATAAATAAATATTTTGAGATATTTCACTGACTTACTTGCTATGTGCAGGTTTCAAACATATACAACTGAGCATTTGCAGTCCATTTTTCTTTGTTGTTGTTGCAAGACTTTGTAACAAACCTTTTTTTAAATATGCAATTAAAATGTATCTTTAAGTATATTTATTTTAGTCTAATAATAATAAGAAGAAGAAAGTATATTTACAGTAATTCTGATGCTTGGATGCACTAATTCATTGTTTTTTGGTGATGATAAACTAAAAAAAAATTGTTAGCAACCAACACAAAAATGACAGAGAAATCGGAATGCATAAAATATTTATGTGCCTCTGAGTAATGTACTTGCACTCCTAATTATTCTCCCTCTCTCTCTCTCTCTCTCTCTATATATATATATATATATATATAAAACAATTAATTACTGAAAAAAATTTACCAAAATGTGGGAGCTAAGAGATACAATGTCCTTTAGACAAGCTTAGATCCAAATACCAGAAGCTGGATCAATGTGCATCAGTAAGTGGCCACACCTTAAGGCAAATGTGCATCAGGTCTGCACTCCACTGACTACATATTTTTTTAAACATCAGGCCATTCACACTAGCATTATACTGTTGCACACTAATGGAGACAATCTGGGATGGATTGTGTTTTGGGAAAGAATTTATCTCGGTGCTGTGACTTGTAACTTGATTTCATTACTCTAGAGTAACAGGTGTGGGTACTGAATAAGGACAAGAAAAACAGAAAAGAAAATCAGAAGTAAAGAAAACCTGTTTGTCCAGTAACCTGATACTACTGGACTGCTAGGCTTTGGTCTTGTATGTTAACAGTTTCAAACAGCACCTAGAAATACCTTTATGACAACGCAGCTTGCCTGAGTACCTTGCAGGCCTTTCTTTCATAACATGAATCCTGTTATATGCTCAACTTCAGCTTTGCTGAATACACGATTGCTCTTTCTTTCAATAATAATAATATTGCTGTACACTCAGCTACTGAATTTTGCAATTAAAGATGGTGGATTTTCATAAATTGTTTCATTAGATATCAGACATGAACCCTGGAGAAAAAAACATATGACCTAATAATCTTACTAGATATGTTCTTCAATCTCCAGTTTAGACAATCCTAACCTAGCTCTGACTTGTGTATACTGAGAATGCTGAACATTTTTTTTTTCAGTTTGTAACCAGCAGCTGAAACCTAGTTCAACAGTTAAATATCGCACAAATTAATTGATTAGTTAATTTTAATTTAAACTGTATCAGAGTGCCTACATCATATAGCAGAAGTAATTTCTTCAAAATGTGTTTTCCGGACAAAGAATACAGGTACCCATTTTATTTTATGAAGAGGATTTTACTCAAGATTTTGTAAATATACACTGAACAACAGGCATTAGTTCCTAAGGGTTGCTATAGCAAGTGTTATAGCAACCCTTGGGAACTAAAGTCTAACTGAAAATTACTCCACGGTATATAATTTATAGCTGAAAACATGTTTATTTGTTTTATTATTTTTCTGTTTGCTTGTGTATCTATCTATTTATGAAGATTCAGGAAGTCAGAGACCAATTTCTTTGATGACCCATGAGGAAATGCTCCACAAATGTGAAAATACTATGAATACAAACATATCAAAAGATACAATAAAGCATTATATCTGGTAACATACACATACAGAATATATGACATATATTCTTATATATTCATATACAGCTTGAGTAGACAGGTCCCAGGATTTGTAACAAGTCAAGAAATTACAGGTTAGAAACAGCACACACAGCATTTACAAATCCTATATTTTAAATTAAGTGGCGCTAACAAAAAGAAGAAGAGAGCTCTTTGAGGTCAATGTGCCATTGTAAGAATTAAAGAGGTACAGACAGAGTCAGGAAGAATAAGTTATAGAGGAAAATAAACATATCAAACTATTATTTGCCTCTGAAACCACACTGATTTCTATATGAGAAACATGCAATGCATTGCCAAATACAAAAATTTTTATCTAGTGTATAAGAATATTTCAAACTACATGGTACAAGAGCATTAGACAAGTAACAAATATAGCAGTGAGTAGGTCCAAAGATTCTTGCTTCAGACTTTTTTTTTTTTTTGCTGTGCAAAATGTAAATTTAGTTGACAAGTTATTTTCAGAAGGCTAGCAAATATAATGACTTAAAAGTTCCCTTTTATTAATGCTGTTGAATCAATTCCTCAAATAAATTCATAATAAGGAAAGAAGATTTAAGCATATTGAATGTATATGCATTAACTAAAAGTGATCAAAACCAGCTTACCTGTTTCTCTAGAAACACTATGTAATCCTTTGCCCCCTTTGTGCGTTCGTTCTCCTTAGTAACAAGTTAAATGGAGGAACTAAACTAGCAGAGGGTGTATTTAATATCTCAGATTTCCACTGACTCGCTGTTTCAGTTTATTCCTTCAGGCTAAACTTCCCACCCACTCCTTTTAGTAGAGCATTTATATGTACCTGTATGAGGAATAAACAGTGCTAGCACCTACAAAGAATTTCTAATGCTGGGTGTGGTTATTCTAGTAGCCAAGGGAAATGGATAGCTGAATATCGTTAGTGCTATCGCTTGCAAGCCTCAGGCCATGATCCCTTTCAGTGATATCATTCTGCCTGAGCAGTACTTCTGACAATAATCTGATATCCTGTCCTTTGGATATGGTGTGTTTTACTGCTGAGTCTGTATCTGTTTAGAACTGCACTGAAGAATAATCATAATTTATGGAAATGCTTTTAAATAGTTGATATACATTATCTATCATTGCTTCAACTGTTAATTTGTTCCCTTGTATTTACATACAGCTGTTGTGCTCCAGTGTTCTTTATAATCTGTCTGGTCATAAATGAAAATCAGTATATGATTAAAATGTGTACCTTGTTGGAAAGTTAAATAAAAATAAGTCATACAACCTGAAATTAATAATCTGATCACACTCATGTAGACAGCTGCAAATAAAATTGCAGTATGCTAAGGGTAATCACTGCACATCTCCAGAATATGTAAGAAACAGTGAGGGGTGTCAATATTTAGGTTCATAGGTTCATAGGTTTATACTAGGCTATCTGCCCTAAGGCATTTATAAGCCTAGCCCAAATTTTTGTGGCTTACGCCACCCCTTATATGAAAAAATACTGTGCCCATTAGTTTGTTGTGCCTCTGTCCAGCAGTGACACAGAGATGATTCCCGGGGTAAACCTATGATCTCCCATCCACAGGTCAAGATTTCTCTTGAACAGAGCCAGCGAGGTGCTCTGCCTCACATGGACCGGGATTTTATTCCACAGCATAGGGAGTCTCTGAGTGATAAATCTATCCCTCCAGCACGTCCTATTTATATCCGTGCTAAGGTTTAAGTCACTTGCTCTAGTGGTTTTGGTGGATTTGGATTTTTTGAGGTGGAGCATGTCCATTAATTCCGGGTTGGACATGGCCTTGTATGTCAGGCACATGTCACCTCTGAGCAGACGGTATGCGACTGAATAGAGCTGGAGTTTCTTCAATCTGGCAGCATATGACAGATTTTGGAGTCCTTTATCCTTTTGGTGAGGAACTTTTGGGGTCTCTCCAATTGCTGCAGATGTCAGGTGAGATACATCCCGAATGGGGCATTGTACTCGATCATTGGTCTGATAAGTGAAGAGTACAGGGGAACAATGACCTCACTAGATCTGGATGTGAATCCCTTCATGATCAGGTGGGCAATGTAGAAGGTCTTTCTAACCACTTTAGCAACGTGAGTGTCAAAAGAAAGCCCACTGTCAACCTGGGTCCCCAGGTCCCTGATAACCTCTTCTGTGCTTAGTGGATTGCCACCTATATGGTAGCTTGGGGTTACCTTGTTTTTCCCGAAGGGTATGACTATACATTTTTTGGCGTTTAACTTCAGGCCATGGCTCTGGCACCAGCTATCTGTTTCTGTGAGTCCCTTCTGAAGGCTATCCGTGTCCGATGCACTTTCCACTATGGCGCCCAGTTTGCAGTCGTCTGCAAACTTTGTCAGCCAAAGTCCTCCCATGTTGGCCTGTACTTCTGAGAAGTAGATGCCGAACAATAGGGGGCCAAGGACCGAGCCCTGTGGGACACCACTTGTGACCGGCTTGGAGTCTGACATAGCGCCAGCAACTCTAACCCTGTGGGTTCTGTCCTTAAGCCAGTTTGCAACCCATCTTGTGACATATGGGTTTACATTTAAGCTGGTAAGTTTTTCTACAATACCCGAGTGGGGTATTGTGTCAAAAGCCTTTGCAAGGTCAAGGTAGGCTGTATGGACTGCCTTTCCCTCATCAATGGCCTTGGTGACTGTTTCGAAGAAGTCGACCAAGTTCAAAAGGCATGATCTTCCCTTGACGAAGCCAAACTGGGTCGGGTCCAATGTCTGCAAGTCCCCTATATCTTTGTTTATGAGCTCCATTATGATCCTCTCCATAGCTTTGCAGACTAGACTTGTTAAGCTAATGGGGCGGTAATTACCAGGGTCTGTAGAGGCACCGCCTTTGTGGAGTGGGACCACAGTTGCTGTACGCCACTCCTTGGGCATGTATCCTGTGGTAAGGCTGAGATTAAACAGCTGCCTTATGTGCGGGTTTAATTCCTCATTTAGTTCATGTAGCACACAGCTGGGGACACCATCCATTGATGCTGTGTTTTGAGCTTTAGAGAGAGCAGCTTTCACCTGCGCATTTGAGATGTCTGGGAGGCTACACTCCGCTGGGATAGTTATCTCTCCTTTAGGGGGGGGGGTGAAGTTTGCACTGAACCTGTCTGCCAGTATGTTGGCAATGTCTGTGGGTTCAGTGATTTTTGTATCATTTTGGACTAATTCTGAGCATATCTGGGAGTTTCCACCCAGGTTCCTAACATAGCTGAAAAAAGCCTTATGACTGTCCTTTGAATCCATGGCAATTTTTCTCTCAAAATTGGCCTTAGTTGATTTTATGAGTGCTCGTATTTTTTTACTAATATTTCATAATAATTTCAGCTGTTAATTATTACTGAGTATGCACCGGGCCATAAATACTAGGATATGGATATGTATGCAGAATACTTGGTGAAATTCTGTGCACCATAAACTGCAGACCTCAGAACAGTAAAACTGAAAGTGTAAATGTGAGAGAATACTTACTAAGTTTGAGGTTCTTGTACCTCATGTTACTCATAACACTCGATGGTCAGCAGTTTGTATACGAAAATTACAAGGGTGTGGAGGTCACACTTTAAAGGTGTTAGCAGCATGTTTTTCAATGTGCTGTTTTTTTTTGTTGTAATCACAGTTTGACTTTCAGATTGTCAGTACATACAGGACTGGATCTTGGATTTCTAACGGGGAGCTGAATATGTAAACGGTGGCAACACAAAACAATTGCATTTTATTTATTTATTTATACTTGATTTTATTATTTAATAATCAGGACGCTAAGTTGAGCATAGGATTCTTTTTTCAGCCATATATACTATGGCAGATGAGCATAGAAATTAGTAAAATGGTAGACTGCATAAAGCAACAAAAACAATACTGCACTATAAATGAAAGTAACAAAGAAGTAGCTGAAGAAGACATAATACAGGTACAGCCAAGTTTATTTGTTAATATGTCAGTAGAGAAACAACTGCATTGAGTTGAGTTGGATGGATGGGACAGTAAGGAGTTTCTGAAAACAGAGAGGGAAAGACTGGCTTTACTTTAGCTATAAAGCAAAATATTTCCATGCATGTCATTAAGTTGATTCCCAGAAGAAGCATGACCAAAGTCACCCATAAAATTATACCCTGCTGAAAGTACTCTGTAGCTTTGTACTAGGGAATATTCGAGGTGATGTTTGCTATGAAACTGCTCCAACTCTGAAAACAGCAGTTTCTGCACAGTGTCTGCATTTTTGGCCACACTTTCTATAGGCTTGGAAATCCAAAGATACATTTCAAACACTAATACCTAAATTATTAATAGCTACAGGTCCAAAACCTTACTGATGTCTGCATTTCTGCAGTGATGGAGCACAGTGTTAGTCTCTCAGGGAGGCAGTTGTTTCTTGCATGAATAAAGATGTGCATGATTGTGGATTCTGTGTGGAGTCTGCATGTCCTTCCTACGGTCGAGTGACGTCTAAAGACATGCAGGTAGGTGTGTGCGTGAATGGGTGTGCCTTCTTTGAAGGCTGGGCGTCGGGCTGGCAACTCGGCACAGTAACAATCCATTGCCAATCATTAGCAGACTGGAGTTCCGCTGTGGCGACCCCTAACCGGGAAAACCTGAAAGACTTTTTATGATCCTGCATGTTGTAATTCTGAAATCTGTAAACAGAGCTGACTAGGGTTACATGGGAGGTAGCGTGGAAATATTTGGGGGAGTTACATGATCATCCCTTGTCACTGCTATATGATTATGGTATCAAAACATGCATGTTAAGCTGTTTGGGAAAGTGAATGACACTTCCAGCCCTGATAGCTGCAAAGTCTCACAAATGCAGTTGCAGTATATGGCAATTTTTTAACTTGGACCACTGTCAGAACATCTAGGCTCATCTGGTAATCTCACAGCTCCCCCTGCAGTTTGCTAGAATGTTGTTGTTGTGTCTTTCGGCTTTTCCCAGTTAGGGGTCGCCACAGTGGAACTCCTGTCCGCTAATGATTGGTAGTAGATTTTTACGTGCTGGCTTGCCGGGCCTAATGCACAACCTTCAATGAAGGAACGCCCATTCATGTATATCACCACACAGAAGACGCTCTAACTGAGAATCGAACGGGCAACATCTAATTGTGAGGCGACAACGCTACCGCAGCACCACCACCGCAGAACACTAACTCATATTTTTACCTTTATTCATTTTTTGCGTACCAAATCAGTGACATTCCAGGGAATTATATAGATAGTTCCTGTGGAGAATAAACCTTAGCAAAGAAAGTAACTCCACCTGTGAAAAAAAATAAAAACTCAAAGAAATTTAAACCCCCTCCTCCACCAAAAAAATGAGACATAATTCTTTATGAGACTGATGAGCTTCTAGAGATTGGATCCAGAACTAGAAGTTGACAGATGACTCACTGACAGAGAAAGCCATGAAAAGAATAAGACATCAAACAGCTACTGAGCACATATGGCATTACAATAGCAGCAAGTGAGAAGACCCAGAGCTGGATGCTCATACGGCTATACTTCATAGCACAGCAAGACATGGTGAGGAGTGAAGAAACAGATTGTTTGTCAGTGTTACTGTATGTAAAATCAAATGTTATGCAGTACAATGTCACTGTCTGAAAATCAAATGTTATGTAGTGCACTGTTACTGTGAGAAAAAGCAAATGTTATTCAAAGCAGTGCTACTGTGAGAAAAACCAAATGTTATGCAGTGCAATGTTACTGTATGAAAACAAAATGTTATGCAGTGCGGTATTACTGTGAGAAAAACAAATATTATGCAGTACAGTGCTACTGTTTGAAAACCAAATGTTATGCAATACAAAGTTATTGTATGTAATATCAAATGTTATGCAGTGCATTGTTACTGTGTGAAAACCAAATGTTATGCAGTGCAGTGCTACTGTGAGAAAATACAAATGTTATGCAGTGCAATGTTATTGTGTGAAAACCAAATGCTATGCAGTGCAGTGCTACTGTGAGAAAAAAACAAATATTATGCAGTGAAGTGTTAATGTGTTAACTGGCATTATGTTAACTCTTTAGCGTTCCTAAGAGGGATGGACACTCTCCACTTACCTTTGTTTGCACAGAATTATAATGTAAGAAGATCACGAGTGCATACACAGACAATTAATCATATTAAAACATGAAAATGGATTGAGGAATAATACAAGGTGGCTGGAGAGGGGAAATGGAAAAACTGGTATTTGCAGTTTTTGTGGGACTAACAAGATAAGAAGTGGTATAACTGATTGCCTGTGGGGCCATTCAGTAAGGTACTTTCTAAACACATTGTCATGTGATATATCTTACAGATAATCAAATGTCATCCCACAGGCCTGTCTTTGAGCCTTTGGGTAGCACAGTGCCAGACAGTCCTTGCTGTATTCTCATCCATGTGCAGGAGCTGTAACATAATTACAGAATGGTCTGCCGTTGATATAATGACCTTGTCCTCTTCTCCTGGCAAAGCATGCATTTAGCAATGTGTCCCATGCTGGGTCATGCTGTTAGCTGTCATTGCAGGGCCGTGCCCTTTCAGACAGCTGTTCAAATGCTCCATTCTTTTATGAACATTCATGTGCAATGGCAAAGTTGTACAGCTATTACAATAATGAAATTCCATTTTAATATGTTGAAATTTGAAAAAATATATAGCCAAGATTCTGAAATATATTTTCTGGTCAGTACTGTATTCCATTCTAATTTACTAGTACATCTTTGTATAAGCAAAGTAAAAACAGAGTCTAAGTACAGACAAATTGCTAAGCTGACTGTGTTATGAGCAGTAAATTTTAGAAGAAATACAAGTTATGGTGAATAACTGACATAATTCTTACATCTTAATGACAGATTCCATGCTAGATGCAGTCCAATGCCCCTATTCATGTGACATGCAGAAAAGAAGGCTGACAATGGCTTAAAATAGGAATTTCTGGAAGAGCTTATCGTTAGCACCTAGAAGCACACAAAGTGAATTCAAAAGTTTGGGGTTATAAACACCAGAAGAGTGGACACTTACTTTAAAGAATGCAGTGTGTGTGATGTATTTCTCTTTAAGTAGTCTCCACAGTTCTGTTATTATACTGCAGACTACTGTGTGAGGGTTGAGTAAAATGGGCACTGTCTTAACTCATTTGATATGTAACAAAATCATGAGATTGTCTGCTGTGAAACTTACCTCTTGGGAGAAAAGTTTGGTTTCTTACTCCTAGAAAGAAACTATAAAAGAAAGACATTTTGGGAGAGTAACCTATGGATATTTGTAAAGTATTAACAGGAATTAATCTCTTTTCTCCTACCACTATTTCATGCACATGAATAAAGCACTAAATGCTGAATACCTCAAAGAAACGAGCAGTAATAATAGACAAAACATTTTAATCTCAAATATATCCCTACTGGTCTTATAGCCATCTGGATTTGCAAAATTGCTAACTTTCTATCTTCCCTGAAGATGGTGCACCATTCCTTTTGAAGATGAAGAAAGACTGGATTAAGTGGACAGACGAAAAGAAAATTAATAGTGCAACAAAATCATCATCATGTTGCGATTATATGGGCAAGTGCCAGTATAGCCAGCTGGAGTTTTGTAAAGAATGGTATGTCATTTGTATAGCAAACTGATTTTGTACAGATGCTTGTGCTGAAAATGTATTTGTGAGCTATTCTTGTGTTGAAATGTATCAACAGTGCACCCTGCTGAAATGGAGAGAAATGTACATGTATTATTGTAGCTGAATTAAATGTATATGTTTTAATAAAGCAAACGGGCACAGCAGATGTTAACTTTAAGAAAAATAAGGGAAATGTAAATGAGCTGTTAAACCCTTAAAAGGCAGCCCACAGTGCTGAATAGGACCAGAGATGCTGGGTCTGGGGAAGAGCCTTTGTCCATTAGCTCAGTGAAAGAAAGGAAGGCTCCAGGCACAGCCATAAACATTTGGATGTGTATTGTAGCCATCTGTGCTAACTTCCTGTTCTCAGCTTCAAAGGTAATTCTGACTCTAGGTTCTCACAGTCTTCTGTCAGCCCTCTTGGAAATTATATTTTAGATATTACAAAGAGAAATCTCAGAGTATTGAGTATTCTGTTTGGGAAGCCTGACTTGAAAGACCCTCATGCACAGCATCTTGTCTTGTGGTAGTAAGTAACTTAACTAGGGAACAGTAAAATTATCTTAGGTCAGTCAGGAATATAGTGAAGCTTAGTTTAGAGAGGGTTTTTTCTTTATTTGTATGAGTCTGTCCATCAATGTTAATTTCAATATTTTCTGTGACTTGAACTCTGTGGTTTACTGTAAATATATATATATATATATATATATATATATATGTGTGTGTGTGTGTGTGTGTGTGTGTGTGTGTGTGTGTGTGTGTGTGTGTATACAGCATTTGCATACTCTTTTTGAAAAAATATTTTGAGCTCTCTCTGCTTACTGCTTGCTGCTTCTTGCTGTGGGATGGATCTGAAGTGTTCTTAAGACACTCAGTCTTGCTGGCTGGATTCTGCTAAAATTCAAAGTCTAGTTATATTTGCATTCACAGTCTGTTGCATACAGAAACTTGCAGATTATACACTGATGAGAGAATATACTTTGCAGCATCAACTTTAGAGAGCAGTAACAAATAACTTTTTATAATAAACCAAACGGAAACATGTTACAGCTTAAAAGTACTGTTCCAACTTTACTTCTCATATAGTACAGATGATGTGAGAGATATAACATTTACCTTAGGACTTGTGTCCCTACCATACCTCTAACATAGCTGGATTTATACAGCTCTTTATATACACTTTTTAGTCATGCATAAACATATTTGTGAGGAAACACATTGTTCTGTATTCTATTTTGGAGAATTGCTTATCCTGTAGAAACAATACTAAGCTTCCTTGTTTAACAATGTCTTGTAAGAGACCAGCTTTTCTGACAGTGTGAATATCCTGTAACAGTGTCCTGATGTCCATGTAGAAAAACATATTTTTGAGAAAACACATTGTCAGAGATCAGCTTTTCTGACAGTGTGAACATCCTGTATTTTATTTGGATCTTTGTATAAAAACATCTGTTCTTGTGCCATATCCTGTTTTTCATGCAGAAAAACATATTTTTGAGAAAACACATTGTCACAGTGTCATAAACATATCCTGTTGTTTTAGGAAACATATTGTGTCCATTTTTTATATATGCAGAAAAGCATGTCAGTGTTCTTTAAAAGCAGATTTTGCATTTTGTTCTTGCATACATCCTGTTTGAGTCTGTAAGGGAAAAATGTCCATTCTTTAAAAGCAGATTTTGTATTTTTGCTCTTGCATACATCCTGTTTGAGTCTGTAAGGGAAGAATGTCCATTCAGCAGATTCCTTTTCCAAGCCATGGTCATTTAGTATGACTGCTGATCACATATTACTAAACTTTGTTTCTGCATTTAAGCAAGCCTTTTCTTTCAGCATATTTACAACATAATTAATTTCAGACTAATATTCATAAAATCTAACAATTCCCTCTGTTTTTAAACATACTCAAAACATTTCATATAGAAAACACAAGAAACAAACCTTTAGTTTGATACAACAAATCAAAATGCAATTTTACATAGTTAATACAATGAAAACGTATTACTACCAAACCTGAATGTATTTAACAACTTTCTTTTTCAGACCATTCTGTGAAAATATTTTATCAGTTATGAGCTGTGTCTGCTTTAATGTTATTTTTTTAACATGATCAATTTATTATTTTGCAATCACAGAATTTAATTTATGACTTAGAACTGTTTCATTAACTCTTTGCAACTGTTGAATTAACTATAAGAGACAATAACCATGTGCTACTGCAAGCATTTATACACTACTGGAAACACAATTTCAATGTCATTTTAACCATAACATTGTGATCATGTCTTCGAACTGCTCATTAACATCTTGGTAAAATACTGAACTGGGCTTAGATAATAAATATTTGAAAGCAATTATTTTACTGGGGTAAAACCAGTGATATTACAACTTGACAAATTACTTTTGAACTTATTACAATGTATCCTGTACAGTATGTATTTACATAGACTGTTTGCTGTTCATGCATTTCAATCTAGTAGGTACCCTGGACCCATTTTTTGGAAAATGTTTGTCTCTTTAGAAATATCTAGTGGAACTGATACCAAATTCATATGTCCTGTTATTTTAAACTACATACTCAGCAATTAGAAACATTGATGCTTTTTTATACCAACATTATTTTGCCAAAAACATATTAAAAATAGTGACCATTCTTGCTATTAGAAACATTTATTCATTTTGCATATCTTTATTCTCTCTTTATAGCTTTAATAAAGCAATTTTAAATCATCTCTTGTTTTTTTAACCATCCTCTTGTATAGCTTTACAGTTTAACAGGTTGTAAATACAATTTAATACTAAACAATACAATAATAACCATTATGATAGCTATTAACAACTTGTAAAATATCTTATCCTGTCAGGTTTAATCCAGTTTACCAGTATTTCTAATACACTAATACCTGTTTTTCCCTCTCCCTAAAAGAGTATTTGTCAAGAAGGAATGAGATATTTTTTCCTGTAGCTTTATTTTAGATCCTTATTATTTATTTTTATGTAGCTTTATTTCAGACCCTTGTTGTTTATTTTTTCTGTAGCTTTATTTCAGACCCTTGTTGTTTATTTTTCCTATAGCTTTATTTCAGACCCTTGTTGTTTATTTTTTCTGTAGCTTTATTTCAGACCCTTGTTGTTTATTTTCTCTGTAACTTTATTTCAGACCCTTGTGCAGTACTGCTTATACAGTCAGTGTAAAACTGAGAAAGTGTCCCTCCCCCTTATACAGTCAGTGTAAAACTGAGAACGTACCCCTCCCCCTGTAGTACTTCAGCACTGTTTACCTGCCCTATGCTGTGAGAATAGAAGGTATGTCAGCCTAACACTATGGTTATACATTTATTTTATTAAATTATGAACTTTTGTCTGATTTGATAATTTTTTATAAAGCTTTTGCTGTTTACTACCACTAGTAGGCATTTACATTCTCCTGCACAATTGATTTGAACTGTATATATACTATAGCCCATTTGCTGGCTGTACTTGATGCAACTGAGGTTTTTTTGTCCTTTTAACATTTACTTGCAAACAGATTATAAGTGACATCTATGCACAATTGTGGCATTTTATTACAATTACCAAATAGTGTTGCTTGTAAACATTTTAACAAGAATGTTTTAATAACAATGATGCTTTAGAAAAACTCAAGCTACTTATCTGGCAATCAGTCTTGTTGTTTATCTTATCTTTCCAGCATTTCCTGTAACTATTCATCTAGTCTAGGAAGGTCTGAGCTCACATTTCATACTCTGTAAACTATAGTTAATTCTTTTAGCATTTTTCCTTTAATGTGATTGTGATTTGCATAACTATGCATTTATACAACATAAATAGACATCATTTTACAATTACCTTACATGGATTTCAGTATTATTATTTTTTTATTTATTTAACTATTTAACTGTCCTGCCATTAATTTTACAAAAACTGTTTGAATAATACCATCTGTGATTTTCTTTTTAAAATTCAGAACTTTAACTGTTTGGTGTTACTATATAATTATAAACAAATTGTAAAAAACAAAATAGATATTAGTTTAACCAACACATTTATATTTATATTATTTATATTTGCTATTGTCTGCCTGTTATTCTTGTTTATTGTAACAGATGTACTCTAGATGAAAAGAACACACATGCATGTCTGTCTTGTATATGTATATCTTTATACAAGCATGTCATGTCTTGTGAATTTAAATTTTTACTCATCTATTTTTATTTAATTTATATATTATAATACACTAGAACAGTTTTGTTTACCTTTTGACTATGCTAATGAATGGCATTCATATGCTTTACTTTACTGTAGTACTGATAGATGTCTTGCTTTAACTGAATGAAAGTAAAACATTTAAGAATGATTTGTCCCTACCATCCTAGCATGTATGCTTAACCATTTTCAAAACATAAACATATTATAAAATATATTTCTTTTGCACAGATTAGCTGTGTATGCAGGAAGTTCCCAGTCTTTGTCAGTTCAGCTAATTTGTTTCCTTTATCCTGCAACTGCTGTTGAATTTCCAGTAATGTTGCATGGTCTTTCTGACATTCTTTAGTAAGCTGTTCTGCTGAATTTGAAACTCCTATGCCCTTTTGAAAAGATGTATGTATAACTTGTCTAAACTTCCTGAACTCATTGTGTCTGCCTTTTAGAAGTTTATTACATTCCTTTGTAACAAAATGTACTAGGGGTTCTATCAGTAACTGATTTGACTCACATGTGGTGACAGGACATAACTGTTCAACATCAGAATGTAATGGAAACACTTTACCCTTAGTTAATTCTTCAGATCTGTCTTTACAGTCTATTTTTTTCGCAATATGATGCAATATTATTTTATGGCATAATACACAAAATGCAGTTTTTGTTGAAGCACACACTAAACATTTGCCATTTTTCACATGATTTTCTTTGAGATACCAGTCAAATATTGTAATACATTTGCATAATGCCTTACTATCAACCTGCCCTAATAAGGTTTTACAATTACTAATGTGCTGTGTATACCAACATAGTAATTTACTAAAGTTTGGTTTACTCCTGCTTGAATTATAAATAATATCCATACTGTCTAATATATAAAACTGTCTATGAATATACAAACTCTGTTTAACATCATCCACACTAAATATGTGACACAGAAAAAAAGTCTTACCAGTTAGCAAGAAAACAGGTGATCAAGCTGTTATTGCAGATGGCTAGAAATTTTTCAGAGTCACTTGAGAAGCTGGTGAAGCACAACAGGCAGCGGACTACTGTGCTAGTGGACATTCACCTTTTCTTAAAGAATTTATGGCACTGTGAATTTCTTGAACTAGTCTCACTCCGGATTGTAGACGTCTATAACACTTTACTACTGCAAGCTGCATAAACTGGAATACTTCTGTGTAGGATTTACACATACGTACAAATGTTAGTTACTGCAATTTGACTGAAGTGACCCTCTGCAGGGCTTACCATCACTCCTCCTGTGTTTGAATGCAGATTGTAGGTTCAAATGCAGGCTAGCTTGCCACTGAAAAAATTATATGGAGCTAGTCACTCAGCTGCCTCGCCATTGAAAGAATATTTTGAGCTCTCTCTGCTTACTGCTTGCTGCTTCTTGTTGTGGGATGGATCTGAAGTGTTCTTAAGACACTCAGTCTTGCTGGCTGGATTCTGCTAAAATTCAAAGTCTAGTTATATTTGCATTCACAGTCTGTTGCATACAGAAACTTGCAGATTATACACTGATGAGAGAATATACTTTGCAGCATCAACTTTAGAGAGCAGTAACAAATAACTTTTTATAATAAACCAAATGGAAACATGCTACAGCTTAAAAGTACTGTTCCAACTTTACTTCTCATATAGTACAGATGATGTGAGAGATATAACATTTACCTTAGGACTTGTGTCCCTACCATACCTCTAACATAGCTGGATTTATACAGCTCTTTATATACACTTTTTAGTCATGCATAAACATATTTTTGAGGAAACACATTGTTCTGTATTCTATTTTGGAGAATTGCTTATCCTGTAGAAACAATACTAAGCTTCCTTGTTTAACAATGTCTTGTAAGAGACCAGCTTTTCTGACAGTGTGAATATCCTGTAACAGTGTCCTGATGTCCATGTAGAAAAACATATTTTTGAGAAAACACATTGTCAGAGATCAGCTTTTCTGACAGTGTGAACATCCTGTATTTTATTTGGATCTTTGTATAAAAACATCTGTTCTTGTGCCATATCCTGTTTTTCATGCAGAAAAACATATTTTTGAGAAAACACATTGTCACAGTGTCATAAACATATCCTGTTGTTTTAGGAAACATATTGTGTCCATTTTTATATGCAGAAAAGCATGTCAGTGTTCTTTAAAAGCAGATTTTGCATTTTTGTTCTTGCATACATCCTGTTTGAGTCTGTAAGGGAAAAATGTCCATTCTTTAAAAGCAGATTTTGTATTTTTGCTCTTGCATACATCCTGTTTGAGTCTGTAAGGGAAGAATGTCCATTCAGCAGATTCCTTTTCCAAGCCATGGTCATTTAGTATGACTGCTGATCACATATTACTAAACTTTGTTTCTGCATTTAAGCAAGCCTTTTCTTTCAGCATATTTACAACATAATTAATTTCAGACTAATATTCATAAAATCTAACACTTTTATTATTTTTTATTAAATATATTTAAAACTTTTATTGTGGCTGGTCCTTGTAGAAAGTATCTAACCTTGGAGAGTGGTTATATTTATTTGGTGACAGTGTGTGGGCCATTCCAAAACACCTAGCTGTCTTGGTGAATTTCTACCATTTATATTAGTATTAATATTACACAGTATAACTGGACACCCTTTGTTAAGGTACTTGGAGTAGCTGATTGTGGAGTGTCTGTTGGCAGTGAATCTACTTTATAGTCTGTGCAAAGTTGGTAGAGTGGGTAATATGAGCCAGCCTTTCCCAAGTGTGTGTGTGTGTGTGTGTGTGTGTGTGTGTGTGTGTGTGTGTGTGTGTGTGTGTGTGTGTGTGTGTGTGTGTGTGTGTGCGCGCACGCGTGCGTGCATGTCTGTGAAAATTAAATCTTAAAGAGTGTGTGTGTCAGCTACTTGGGGCAGGGACATGAAGCACTGTGTTCACAGAGAGGGTGCTGGAGGACTTGGCTTGGACACTTGCTGAGGACCTAACTTTACAGCTGTACCAGTAGGAAGTCATACTGTGAATCTTGAGGAAGACAGATATAGAGACATCTAGACCCCAGGCTGAGTTTGTTCCTTGTGTGCTCTTAAGGGAAACTGTACTTAATGCAGAGAAGTCTGCATCTGGAAATACTGAGTGTATCCATTTGTATTCCAAGTGCATATCCCTCTTTGATTACTGGCCGAGCATAGGGATGACACATATTAGTGCCCATCACATATTGGTAGCCATGGTGGGCATCACACGTTTATAAAATTATAAAAATACAGCATGTGAAGATAGGGGCAATGAGGAACTACAAGAAAAGGAAGTGTGAATCAAGAGGTAATTAATGCCAGGCTAAAAGAAACAGTAAAAATGTAATGTATTTTTTTCTTTCCTTCTCTTCTCTCTTGTTATTCTCGTGGCTAGGAATGTGGGACTTTATCTTTCTGAATGTCAAAGGACAAGGAATATCTTTGAAATGCATTGAATCTCTAGTCATGTGGGCTCTTCTTGTTAATGTAGCAAAGATGATAGAATTGTGGGATATAATTGCCTTAATTATATATTACTAACATAATAAATAGATCTGTGATGTAAATAAAGTATATATGACTGTGTATTGACATTATTCCAATGGTTGCTATAATTAGTAAAAGAAATGGTTGTACTACTAGTTTTTCCAGCCATAGGATGATGATGTCATGGACATTGGGGGTTGGAGAAAAGACATTTTATATTACTATGTATGAACAGAAGAAAATAGTTGTTGATATTATTTTGTTTGTGCCGAATCACATATGCGAACTAGTAAATAATTTTGTAGGGGTAGTAAGTTCTAAACCAGGCATTTTCAGGTACAGGGTGATTCAGTCTATATAGTACATAGTTGAAATGCTTTAAATAATAGCAACGGCTTTCCATATTAACGTCTTGTAGTAAAGGGTGGTAGAGTCTAGTGGGAAACGAAAGCTTTGTGATACAAATAGCTAGATGATGTTTTTTCCACAGAAGTGAGTGATGTAAATGACCAGAAAAAGTCTGGATAATAGGATAGCATGCTATAAATTACATTAAAAGAGCTATATTGCTATAGTAAAAGATGATCAAAGAAAAATAAGAGTCATAAATCATTAGGGTAATGATGTAATCTGACTAGCTTTTGTGACTATCAAATAATGTAAAGGGGTACTTCATTGCTTCTTCTTTTGGAAATGCTCTTTGCCTTGTCTGTATGTATCTGGTTACACAGTGCCACATTACTTCTTGTATACATAATCTTAGGCATATTAACTGCCATATCAACTGGTGCAACTAGCTGAACATGTACATTTCCTGCAAAATGCAATACAACAGGTTATAAGAAAGTCCAGACTTTTAGCGTCCCTACACACAAAGTTTCCAGGAAAGAAGGATTGTGCTCTGGAATTCCATTTATAGCTACATTGTAGATTAGAACAGGATCATACCTCTCAACCTGCAAACATTGAAAAAAGAGACAAAGGCCCTTGGAAAAAAGGGACATGCAGCTAAAAATATAGACATCTAACTAGCATAAAATATGAATACATGTAATTCTTGCTTCCAGTAGGAATGTGGGATACTACTCAAAACATTTATAAAAGAGTGACAAAAATGATGGAAAAATATAAGCACATTATCAAATAGACAGTATACGTTCTGTAGATTTAACGAACTGCATAGCAAAAATTCTACCACATAAGGCCATTTATTTTTGATTCAGAAAAAGGGAGATAAAAGATATGTGCCTCTTTCTTTAAATTATTTTTGCCACTAGTATGTTGGTAATGTGTGGTTTTGTGTGTACTAGACTGCTTCAATAATGACGTAATGAGGTGGGACTGAAAATTGTGTGAAGGGCTAAATCAACCCTCAAAATAGGGGCATAACTCCAAAAATAGGGACATCCTAAATCAGGCCTGAAAATAGCAACATTCCTCCAAAACAGGGACAGCTGAAAGGCCTGAATAGGGTTTCTCTCTGCATATTGGGGAGTGAAAAAACCCTTGTTAGTTATGTTGCTTACTGTCTCTTCCTTAACAATTTTTTCTGGCTTTGTACTTATTGTTTGCTTCATTGTCTCCCACTGGATAATGTGCTTTAAAAGTATACATTGTTCTCATTATTCAGCAGTTGTTGGATCTTTGCAAAAATATAAAGCTTTGATTCCACACATTCCTTCTGCTTGTTTTCTAATTAAAATGAATAAAGTATTTGTAGATCAGAGTGTGCATGTGCAGTAGCTTTAAGAAGCATGTCAAGGGCTGAGTGTGCACATATAAATACCAGGCACATGCTATTCCTAGTGCCATTTTGAGAGTGCAGCCAGAGAGTGAGCATGTATGATTGCAGTAGTTAGTTTGTATATAGGTTACTTAAGTTAAAGTCAGTAAACTTCTATCGTGATGTGTTTGTATATAATAAAGCTGCTTGAACAGAACCCACAAAGACTCTTCTATTGTGTCCAAAGTAGGAGAGTGACATGGTGTCAGAACCGGGATTCCAGAGAATGATAGTTGGAGCCATGAAGTGCAGAGATGACAGTGAAGGTAAATTAAGAGAAACAAGCACGAAAAGGAGCCAGAAAAGAATCAAAGGGAATGAGAATTTACACAAACTGCTTATTTTATAAAATAGATAAAACGGAGCATTACAAGGGCACAGATCGCATGATTAAACAAGTGGGAAGCACAAAAGGTTTATTAACTAAAGGGAAATGTTTAAAATTGAGATATTGACAAAACTCTCTTCAAAGTAGCACGAACAGCAAACTGAAAGTACACAAGAAAAATGCAGGAATTGCTGGATAACCGACACTTTATTCTAAGGCACACAAACCTCCAGTAAACGCTTTAGTCTCCCAAAACAATCACAACAAGAGACTTCTTCAAACTGAGGTATCAATCACATGATTCCTATACCATATATATAAAACATTACATTTAATAAAAACATCATAAAATAACTAACTTATATATCTAACTTATATACACCTACGCTATCCTTAATGCCTTAACCCCTTTCTTTTTAAATTGATGGTACATATTCTTCTCTGTTATTTAGTCCAGGTGGAAAACATGCATTTAGTCCAACTTGCCAGCAATATTCAAGCCAGCCAAGCTCTTCTTCTATATTACCAAAATTATTAATGAATTAGTTATTTTATGATGTTTTTATTAAATGTAATATTTTATATATATGGTATAAGAATCATGTGATTGATCATTTGCCTAAAATGGTATATTTAAAGTGTGTTATGTAATGAATACCTCAGTCTGAAGAAGTCTCTTGTTGTGATTGTTTTGGGAGATGAAAGCGCTTACTGGAGGTTTGTGTGCCTTGGAATAAAGTGTCGGTTATCCAGCAATTCCTGCATTTTTCTTGTATATTTGACAAAACAATTATCAGAAAAACAAAACGGGTATGTTTAAAGCAAAACAAGTGTGTTTAATGGGCATGAAAAGAGATTAAACGAACAAAATGAATATAATAAAGGCAAAAGAAAAAAGGGCACATTAAGCGTAAATAAAGCAAGGTGACTGCATGTTTTTTGCCAAAGTATTGTGCTTTGGCATAACTACAACTTTGTATTGTATCAAGGGCATAACTAGAATTATTCAAAGTATCTCAAAGTGTGTAAAAGTGCTTACAGTGTGTGCTCATTACTGTGCATGTATTCCAAAGAGTTTATATGTGTGCAAAAGTGCAACTATTTCGTGAAGTACAGTGAAAGTATAGCTATTTCAAAAAGTTTCTTGTGCTGGATGTGTCTATTCACAAACTGCCGCCATTACAGAGTGTTTCTTGCACTGTAAAGAATTGCCTAGCAAGGTATCGCCATTTTGGGAAAATTTCAGTGTGCTGTGTACAGTTTATTCGCAAAGTGCAATTTCTTTGAAATGTTAGTGACTCTGAGCTTCTCTTGGCCAGTTCATTTGCATCATGGCATTTAATATGTTTTTTAATCTGATAAGAGGTGATTTCTTGCAGTACAGTAATTTCAAGAGTGTTACAGTGCCCAAGAGCCTTATTTCGCAAAGTTCAGTTACAAAGAGGCTTATTGTGCTACTGGGCAAAGTTACAAATACTGGCATAAATTTCTGGCATATGTGTATGTGTAAGTGTTCATGCTTATTTGCAAAACCCTTCACTAGCATGTGTTAATATGACAGACAGATTTCAAAAGCCATTATCACTTGTATTTGATCAGAATATTGCAGAGAATTGGAGAATAAATATTTGAGCAAGAGTACGATATTTTTATACAAGCAGCTTATTCAGATAAAGATGCATGCACCAGGGCATTAATTTTGCAAAACATAGCTGGGTCAGAGGCCATAGAAAGAGTTCATTTGTGTTTGCACCAGCAGTGTATGAGGGAGAAGGCAAAACTCGTTGTATTGTTGTACAGGCTGAATCAAGGGAAGACCCCGAGTTTCTGAAGCGCAAATTCAGAGAAATGTGTAACCCCCAGAAAAATATTACATTGTTTTACACGAGAGATCAGAAACCAAGGGAAACTTTTGCAGCTTATATAACTGACCTGAGAAACAAAGCCAAAATGTGTCAGTTTGGTGACTTAAAGGATGAGTGAATAAAGGACAGGCTCATGTGTGGTATTAATAGTGCTGCTGTGAGAAAGATTTTGCTTCACGACAGTGATTTAACGTTGAGAAAAACTATTGAGATTTGTCAAATCCATGAGATGACAGAAAAACACACAAGTATGTTTGTCAGTGACAAGAGCATGGTTTCGGCAGGCTCCAGAGCAAATGTAGATAGCATGCAACATGTGGCAAATAGAAGTCAGCCTAAGCACATGGCAGCCACAGCCCCTGCTAGTTCACCAGGGAAACCACATAGTTTTCCAGTAAGTTCTAAGACTAGGTCAGTTAAAGGAGTATGCCCCTCAGTACAGTACAAGCATGAATCAACAAATCACAAGTCCAGCTTTATTGTTAATTGTCGCAATTATGGTACCAATCATGAGTCTAGAAGAGAGAAACGCTTAGCATTTGGTCAGCAATGTCACAAGTGTAAAAAATTGAACCATTTTCAAAAGTTTTGCAAATCATGTAAACCTCGCACAGTTGTAAAGAAAGGTCACACAAAAAAGCAAACTGATCAAGTAGAGACACACAGTCCACTTTCTACATAGATGGTGTATCAGTGCTTGGTGAAAGAGTTAATGCAGTGAATTTATTGGCAAAGAATGAAGTGTTTTGTACAGTCCGGATCAATAGTAAATCCACAGAGCTTAAAGTAGACACTGGTTCAAAGTGTAATGTTATATCAGCGGACACACTTGCTAAAGTGAGAACTAATGAGCAACTCAATGTGGCCAGTAGTGCAAAACCTGCTGCTTATGGAGGTGAAGAAATTCAAGCCAGTGATGCTTTCATGTTATTTGGCCAAGAACTGTTACAGCTTGTTATTCTATGTTGTTCGAAGACCACTACAGTCTTTGTTGGGTCTCAAAGACAGTTTGAGAATGAATCTGCTTTTGTTTACCAAAGGAGTTCGTCACATAAGTGCATATCCTAGTTTCAATTTTTCTGAAGCCATTTTCTCAGAGTATGCTGAAGTTTTCAGTGACAAGTTGGGCAAACTTTCAGTTGTGTATTCCATGAAGTTAGACCTAGAGGTCACTCAAGTAGTCGGGCCAGCAAGAAGAGTTCCGATAGTATAAAGTTAAGGCTCAGTTAGATAAAATGGTACAGCAAGGTGTAATTTGTCCAGTTACAGAACCAACTGAATGGGTGTCTTCTATGGTAGCAGCTCATAAAAAAGGCTCAGACAAAATCAGAATATGTATTGACCCAAGAGATTTGATTAAAGCATTAAAAAGACCGCATCATCCAATGTGGACAGTTGAAGAGGTTACAACTCTAATACTGATTGCCACTATTTTTTCTGTCTTGGATACAAAAAGTTAATTTTGGCAAGTAATGCTTAATCGCAAATCCTCATTACTAACCACTTTTCGTACCCTGTTTGGCTGATACAGATTCCTAAGGATGCCATTTGGAATAAATTCTGCAAGTTAAGTCTTCCAGCGTGCAGTGGAGCAACTTATTCATGTTATCTGTGTGCCATAATAGTAGATGATTTATTGGTTGGAGGTAATGGTGAAGCAGAGCATGACAGAAACCTAAAGAGAGTTCTAGACTGAGCATGTGAAGTAAATTTGAAGCTCAATCCTCTGAAGTACAAATTCAGACTACCAGAAGTTACATATGTAGGTCATTTACTTACCAATACTGGCTTGAGACCCGACCCGACCAAGCCAGCAGCTATTCTTGAGATGTCAGCATCAGATAATATTCAAGCTCTACAGCGTTTCCTAGGCATGGTCAACTATTTAGGCAAGTTTATACCAGACTTCAGTGAGTTGACAGCACCTTTAAGAGAGCTGCACAAAAATGGTGCATGACATGGTTAGAACAACACCAGAAGGCATTTAAAGACTTTAAGCAGACAACTGCCACCCCACCTGCATTAAGATACTATGATGTGAATAAACCAGTCACAATTTCTTGTGATGCTTCAAAATTTGGTCTTGGCGCAGTTATTCTTAATGAGGGCAGATTTTGATGCTGACGTGATGGCAGTGCATAATTTCTCTACCATTAGGCTTGATGAGCTGAGAGATCACACAAAGACTGACCAAATTTTGCAAAAGATCAAGCACTACATTAATGCTGGATGGCCGTCAAAGCAATCTAGTATACAACCTGAAGTGAAAACATATTTTCCTTACAGAGATGAGATGTTGATGGATGATGGCATTATTTTTAAAGGTCCTAAAACTGTTGTTCCTGCTTCCTTACAACAAGGATATACCCATATTTTGCATCGTGGTCACCAGGTTCCGCATCCACTAAGAGAAGAGTGAGATAACTAGTATTTTGGCCTTCATTACTGAAAGACATGGATAAAGTACTTTCTTCTTGTTCAGTATGCAATAGTACTACACCGCATTTGCAAAAAGAACCACTTCAACTAAGTGAAGTTCCTGAACTACCTTGGTCAACAGTAGCCACTGATATCTTCGAATGGGACAATCAAAACTATTTAGTATTAGTAGACTCTTATTCAAATTGGTTTGACATTGACTTACTACCTAACACAACATCCACTGCTGTTATTACTAAGTTGAAACGTCATTTCTCAGTCCATGGTAGTCCACACAATGTTATTTTTGACAGTGGTACTGAATTTACTAGTCAGTTGTTTCAGAAATTTACAAGAGAATGGGACTTTGTACATGTTACTAGCAGTCCTGAATATCCACAGTCAAACGGGCTAGCTGAACATGCAGTGCAGAGTGCAAATCAATTACTTGAAAGGTCAAAGCGTGACAATACCGATGTCTTTTTGAATTTACTTAATCTCAGAAACATATCCCGTGATTGATATACTTGGCTTACCTGCTCAAAGACTTCTATCCAGGCAAACCAGAACAATGCTACCTATTAGTTTCAGTTTATTTAGGCCTAAAGCTAAGAACAACAAAACCATAAAGGCTCAATTATTCAAGAAGCATTCTATCCAGAAGTCCAGTTATGATAAATCAAGCAGATTTCTCTGTCCATTGAGGGAAGGAGAGACAGTGGGAATACAAACGGCAAAAGGTTTCCACTAGATTGGTCAAGTTACAGCCATATGTACTGAGCCGAGATCCTACCTTGTAGAATCTGAAAGTGTGGAGTACAAAAGAAATTGCAGGCATCTTCTTCCTGTACCAGAATCATCATTGCAGCATTGTTCCTGTGATACAGACTCTAAATCTCAGAGAGAACCAGATGTTGTTCCCATCCCAGAGTGTGTTTCAACCTCTACTTCCATTCCTGAGGATGTTCTAAATACTTCCAAGGTTGAGCTTTCTGTTGAGACAGCTCGAGTTGCTAAACCTAATTCTCAGTTTTATGTCACACAATATGGTCCAATACCCAGGCCCAGTGTGAAATATGCAGCAGCATGGACATAACTGTATATATGTACCTAGTCTTGTATTGCATGACAAAGAATCACTTGCAATATCTGCATGCCAAATAGATTCATAATGTTGCATGATCTATTCCTCAAAGAGGGAGGATGTAGATCAGAGTGTATGTGCTGTAGCTTTAATGGGACAATCCCAGCGTTTAAAATTCGGGTCTACACAACAGCTCACCAAAGTCACGCCTACTTTCTACGTCACTCACATTCCCACCCATAGTGTCCTTTTTCTTTTCTATATCCTGTATATTTTCAATCCCAGTCCTATTGACGCTCCCAGTGTCCACTACAGTTTGGTTTTACGGTCCTATCACAGAATGTTCTGATTTTTGTCTCACATTTTTGGTCCGTGTTTCATAAAATTCTGTTTTTTGCCAAATCAGTGGCAAACTAATGCAAAACCTGTTATTCTATCAACTTTCTAAGTTTGTAAGATCAAAGATTTAAAAAAATGTCCGTATTTCTTGTGCTAAGAGGCTGGGAAGAGGTATGTAAGGTTCCATCCATGCTTTGCAACTACTCCGTACAATAATTCCGTTTTTAGAGCTATCGCTTGTTGTGGTTCAATTCTACAGTAGCCAATAACCACAGTGAACAATCTTTGTAAACATCTTTACAAGATGCTGTTTCAGATGTGAAATACAGCACACTGTTTAGGACTGCTGTCTGTCTCCCTTTTTGCGCACGACAAATGTCCTGAGATTTTAGGACAACCTTCTCAGACACTACAAGAATAATCTTTTATTTGGGTATAAAAGTAAAGTCTTGTCCTTTGCACTTGCTGTTGTTATGGTTTGTCCCACAAAAAAAATATGTTTCTATAAACAATGTTCCACTTGGGGCATTTGGAAAGGTGACAAGCCTAAGCACGCAAGATTCCACTGGTTTCAGCAAGGAGACAGTAGCATTCTTTTTTAAAGCAGGTTAGTTTGATTATGGTAAAGTTGTTGTTGTTGTGTCTTTCGGCTTTTAGGGGTTAGGGGTCGCCACAGCGGAACTCCGGTCCGCTAATGATTGGCAGTTGATTTTTATGTGCTGAGTTGCCAGCCCTAACGCACAACCTTCAACGAAGGTACGCCCATTCACGCATGTTTCCACAGAAGACACTCTAGCTGAGAATCGAACGGGACAATGCTACTGCAGCACCACCACTGCGGAAAGTAGTTTGATTATGGTAAAGTATTTTTTTTTATAAATCATTGTTTTCATTTTGAAAATAAACTATATTATGTTTCTGTGAAGGACTCCAGCCATTAATAAAATATAACGAGGCCTGCTGGAATAAAAATGACAGCCCATAAATATTTGTGCATATGCTGACTTATTGTATAAGTCCAGGGGAATTATGAGAGCAAGAAGGCATTAAAATGCACTAACCCATGCCCATGTAAAACCAGTACACACTGCTCTCAGCAGTAGTCCTTTATTTTTCTGTTTTTTTTTTCTTACCAGTGATTACACTGCTTGGGTGGGGTGGGCTCAGTGAATGAGATCAACTGACATGTATACGGACATTATTTTTTGCACTTTCTGTGCAAGTACTAGAGGTGATTGCCAAAAGCAGCTATCTTCATCTTGGTTTGTAAGTAGCAGTGACAATATACACTGGCTATAACAATGATCATACCTTTCAAACTATAGGAACAAAGGCCCTTGAAAACTAGGAACATCCAGCTAAAAATCTGGACAACTAATTAGCAGAAAATCTGAGTACCAAATAACACAACTCTTCTTTCTTCTGGTAGCAATGTTGGATACTACTCAGAAACACATGTGTAAAAGGCAGAGTGTGACAAAATGATGGAAAATATAAGCATATTATCAGAGATAGTATAAAAATCTGTTGACTTTAATGAGCTGTATTATACAATTCTGGCACACAAGATCAATTAGCTTCGCTTCAGAAAAAGAGAGATGTAAGATGTTTGTCCTCTTTCTTTAAATTATTCATGCCACTACTACATTGATCATGTCCTGTGATTTTCTGTGTACTAGACAGCTACAAAAATTGCATGTGATGAGGGGGGATTCAGAAGATTGTGTGAAGAGATGCTCATTGTACCCATTGTACTAATGCTGCTTAGATATCGTTCTACAAAAAATGTGAAATTAAGCATCATTGTTATATTCCCTAAGCTGATGTGATGTTATCATGAAGAACTCCATAATGCCATTTGTACTAGCTAAGATGTACTTAATCCCAGACTTGCTCTGCAGTTCTTCCGTTAAGTGATAAGCAAATACAGCACTCTGTTTGATTTATTTTGTGTTCTGTTTTAGACATTAATTATCTGAAGGTATCATGGTTGCCTAGACTTGTATTTTATTTAATTCTTGCGTAATACACAGAAGATAGTAATTGGACTAAAACTCCTAAGGGAAGCATGGGGGGAACAGACTACTTTGTCCTGGCCTCTCCCTCCCCCACTCAACGATTGAATGGCAGGTAGAGCCAGGAGCTGGGAAGAGGAAAAAGTACAGTTTTGTACCTACCATAAATGTAGATGTTCGAAGATCCACATTGCTGCAGTCCTTACACTTGGGTAGTCCGCTGTCCTCGGTCGGCCCGAATATCAAAGTATAAGGCTGACGTCGGTCAAGGCGCATTTGACTGACATCAGAACGTCAGGGTACAAATGCGCATGACCGACGTCATATCCTCAGTCTTTTCTTGCCCCAGATGTCAGAAGACCCTAAAAATAAAGGTCAAAACCAAAAGACAGCAAACAAACAAACAACCACCCTTGCACTAATTATATGTACAATATATACACTATACACAATATTTACAACCCAACCCACACAACCACCTCTAACTACAGAGGGGAAGGAGGGAGGGTAAATTGGACTGCAGCAATGTGGATCTTCGAACATCTACATTTATGGTAGGTACAAAACTGTACTATGTTCTTCATCTCACATTGCTGCAGTCCTTACACTTGGGTAGAATCCCAAAGCAGAGGTAAGGGAGGATGGCCAAACTACAAGGAAGCAGGAGCTGCCAAAATGCCCTGCAAAACAGCAGTGGCAAAACCAGCCCTGGATTTAGAGTAAAGTGGCAGGTGATAATACCTAGAGAAAGTACGCACTGAACTCCAAGTAGCTGCCTCCAAAATATCCTTGGTTGCCACTCCCCTCAAAAGGCTGTCAAGTGGCAGTAGCCCTAGTGGAATGAGGCCTAATCCCAGCTGGAATCTCCTTGCCATGATGGGAATAACAGAAAGCAATGCAAAACCCAATCCACTTAGAAATAGTTTGTTTTGACACAGGCTTGCCCTGAGAACTCAAAGCAAAAGAAACAAACAACTGCTGAGACTGCCTGAACCCTTTAGTTCTGTCCAAATAATATCGCAACTGCCTGTGTACATCTAAAGTGTGCAAAATCTTTTCCCCTTTATTTTGGGGATTCGCATAAAAAGTAGGCAAATGAATAGTTTGGTTTAAAGCCACACTAGAAACCACCTTAGGCATAAAGGAAGGATTAGTACTAAAGATACCCTATCCTTATGGAAAATCAAGAAAGGCTCAACCGCCATAAGGGCCTGTAATTCAGAAACCCTTCTTGCAGAGGTAATGGCCAACAAAAAGGCAGTCTTCCATGATAAATATTTCAACTCAGAAGTAGCTGTAGGCTCAAAAGGTTGTAGAGTGAGTTTCTCCAACACAAAATTGAGATCCCAAGCAGGAGTAGGAGCTCTACGTGGGGGTCTTATATTCTTTGCCCCTCTAAGAAATTGCTTGAACAAAGGATGAGAAAACAATGGAGGGTCACATTCATAGTGAGCTGAAATTGCTGCAGCATGAACCTTAATAGAAGAGAAGGACAAACCTTTGTCCAGTAACTCAGTAAGATATTGAAGAGCCACACTTAAATTAGGCTCAGAAACATCAAAATCCTTTGCTGCACTCCAAAATAAAACCTCTTCCATTTATCTGCGTACACTTTCCTTGTACTAGGCCTTCTAGCTTCCAAAATCACATTCAAAACTTGTTGTGGAAGTTGAGACCCTCTATGGTTCAAAACAGAATATGCCAGGCTGTTAGGTGAAGAGAGTGAAGTTTGACATTGAGCAAATGGCTGTCCTCCTGTGACAACAGGTGTGGAATCAAGGCAAAGGCCATGGAGGCTTCCGCACCAGACTTCTCAGTAATGGGTACCAGTGCTGTCGAGGCCAATCTGGAGCTATTAAAATCATCCTTGGCTTGTCCTGTCTGACCTTTAGAAGTACCTTTGAGAGGAGAGGCAGAGGTGGAAAGGCATACACATGAAGATTGCTCCAATTGAAAGAAAGAGCATCCACTTTCCAAGCTGTGGGATGAAACCTTTTGTGCAAAACTTTGGCAGCTGATGGTTTAGTGGAGAAGCGAACAGATCTATGTCTGGAGTTCCCCATGACACTGTCAATTTCTGAAATACATGAGGATCCAATTTCCACTCGTGGGGATCCATAATTGCTGCTCAACACATCTGCTAAGGAGTTCGGTGCTCCTGGCAGAAACCTTGCCTGAAGATTGAGCTGTAAACTGAGAGCAGTCTCCCACAAAATCATTGCTTGCCTGCATAGAGGATAAGAATGTGTTCCCCCTTGCTTGTTGATGTACCACATGACAGTTGTGTTGTCTGTTAGAATCAACACCTGCCCTGGAAGAAGTAAATCCTTGAAAGCTATTAATGCAAACTGGACTGCTAACATCTCCTTCAGGTTGATATGTAGATGTTGTAGTCTGGCAGGCCACTTGTCTTGTATCCACTTTCCATTTAGATGAGCTTCCCAAGCTTTGTCTGAGGCATCTGTCGTTAAAATCTGACTCGCCTCTGGCCGGGTCACAGAGAGTCCCTTGTTTAGGTGACATTCCTGAGCCCACCACAAAAATTCCTTTTGAATGCAAGGTATTATTTGAATGACAGTGTCCAGATCCTGGCAGTGCTGTGTCCATACATTTTGAGATACCATTGCAGCTTCCTCATATGCAGTTTGGCATTGGGAAGCACCAGAATACAAGATGCCATGAACCCTAAGGCTTGAAGGACTGTCCTTGCAGTCAGCCCGGACTGATGAGATAGTTGATGGAAGTAAAGGGAAAGACTCTTTTGTTTGTCCGGGGTTAAAAAGGCCATCTGGGATGCTGTATTCAGTCTTACACCCAGAAAGCACATGTCCTGAGAGGGTACTAGACTGGACTTTATTTCGTTCACAGAATACCCCAGGCATCTTAGCACTGCTATCACATATTCCAAATGATGAAGAAGCTCTTCCCTTCCTTGAGCCAGAATCAGGCAGTCGTCCAAATAAGGATAGATCTGTATTCCTTTTAGCCTGAAGAAAGCTATCACTGGAGCCAGAACTTTCGTGAACACTCTGGGTGCAGTAGATAAGCCAAAGGGCAATGCAGAGAACTGACAGTGAGAAGTCCCAGCTCGAAAACGCAGATACTTCCTGCAACTTAGTTTGATAGGAACATGAAGGTAAGCCTCCTTGAGATCCAAAGTTACCATCCAATGATCTTTGCCCAGCAGAGGTAAAAGCTGTTGTAACGTCAACATTTTGAACTTGGGAATGTCCAGATAAGTGTTGAGGATAGATAAATCCAAAATTGGTCTCCACGTGTTCCCCTTCTTTGGTACTAGGAACAGGCGAGAATAAAATCCTAGGCCCACTTCTGGCATATGTATGGCCCCTAGTTGAAGTAACAGAGAAATTTGCTTGTGAGCCTCTATTCTTTGTTGAGGAGGAACGTCTGGCATGCCTCTGAAAGGAGGCAAGGTATGGAAATAAAACCTGTAACCTTGGTGTATGATATCCAATACCCATCTGTCTTGGGTAATTAAACTCCAATTTTCTTTGAAAAGTGCCAACCTTCCTCCCAAAGGTGCTGCCAGACGAGAAGGCTCTGGCAGCTGAAAAGGTAGGTCATTGGGTCTGTTTACGAAAGGACTGACCCCTGCCCTCACCTGAAGACTGTGCAGGAGAACTCCTGTTCTAGGCCAGGGAGAGCGCTGAGCTCTGCCCTTACCACGCGTAGATCTACCCCTAGACTGGGAATCATAAGAAGGATACGTCCACCCTTTAGCAGGCCAATTTCTACTAAACTTTGGAGGCTGAACCTGCAAAAAATCTTTAACAGTCTGCATAGACTTAGCCTTGTCTTCCATTTTCTTTAAAACTGCCTCAACAGGAGAACCAAACAACACATCAGATTGTAAAGGAGCATCTAAAATCCTTGTTTTAACATGGTCAGATAAATTTTGATCCCTCAGCCAGGCGTGCCTGCGAAGAACTGACCCAGTGGCAGCCACCCTAGACGAGGCCTGAACAGCATCAAAACCACATTGCAAAGAATGCTTACCCACCTGTTCAGAAACATGTACTAAATCTTGTAACTCTTTACAATCAATACCTTCCGCCAGAGCATCAACCTTAGACTTCAACTGTGAAAGGAGATAGTTTTGGTATTTTAACATGTGAAACTGGCAATTCAAAGCCCTCATAGCTAGAGTGGAAGAAGTATAAACTTTCTTTCCCCATCTATCCAAGGCCCTGGCTTCTTTATCTGCAGGAACCGGATTCTTGACAACAGAAGCCTTAACACCTTTAGGCCCCTGGCTAACAGTTTCTGGGTCTGCCCTAGGACTCTTAAAAAGATACTTATGAACTTCAGGCACCCTGTAATACCTATCCGGTTTAACAGGAGCAGGAGGCAAAGAATCAGGATTAAGAGAAGCCTCTGTAAAAACATCTTCCACTACATCCAAAACAGGAGGTATAGCCAAAGGCCTATGCTGGGGTAAAAACAAAAATTCCCTAAGCCTTTTCCTGGAATCAGAGCAGTCCTGACCTTCCCACTTAAAATGCTCCCTCATGGAATGAAGAGTTTCTGAAAAAGAAAAATCCTCAGGAGGAGAAGCAGAAGGAGTAGAATCATCCACATCAGAATCAGAATAAGGAGAGTACTCCTGCAAGTCTTCAGCCGAAGACTCTGAAACATCCGAAGCCTGCTCAAAACTCCCTAGCTCAGGCTCCACCCTAGGTCTCTTATCAGGAGGGGGCAAAGAACCCCTAATCAGAGTAATCAAATCTTCTGCCATTTTAAGCATATGCTTCTTGGGCACAGTTCCAGAAGAACTAGGGGTGGCACCAATTGAAGCTAAACCTGGCCTGCCTCTAGAAGAAGCCTTGGAAACAGAAGGAGAGGGCCTAACCACCCTAGGCAGGGAGGGGAGTATAGAAACCTGAGAAGCCCCATCACCCTGACCTGCCTCCTGAGAGGCCACATCCTGCAATAACAAGGTCTCTCCCTGGGATCCCAAAGAAACCTCCGGTGGAACCACCGGCTCCACCGACACCTCTAAAGAACCGGCGTCCGGTACGGACGGTTCTTCTAGCCTAGGCTTTACTGCTTTGTCCTTGCGCTTCTTCGAAGAAGCGGGCGTCGGAGCATCCAACGGCATTTTATAATTGCACCGCTTCCCAAAGACTAACCTGGCACAATCTAATCTCCTCTTTATAGTGCGCTTATTAAATCTAGCACAAGAGCGACACCCAACAACGTCGTGCTCAGGCCCTAAACAAGGAATACACAAAGTATGATAGTCTCTATGCGGTATTTGTTTCCCACAAGAAATACAATAATTCACTTTTTCTGACATCCGGTAAACCACTGAGGCAAGAAAAATAAAATATTCCCAACGGGTACTTAGCCAACTTTGACTCGGTCTGAAACTCCGAAAACGAAAAATTTCAGAACGCCAACCGGCACTTGCAATACTGCTTCTGCATCGGACCATGCGGCAAAAAAGACTGAGGATATGACGTCGGTCATGCGCATTTGTACCCTGACGTTCTGATGTCAGTCAAATGCGCCTTGACCGACGTCAGCCTTATACTTTGATATTCGGGCCGACCGAGGACAGCGGACTACCCAAGTGTAAGGACTGCAGCAATGTGAGATGAAGAACATCAGAAGACAGTAAACATTCCTGGTTAGAGACAAATCATCAATCAGGTATCAGTGGCTGCAATAAAGTCAGGCTAGAGAGGGGCCAATTAGGGGCTGTAACACAAAAAGCGCAGTGAAGTTCAGTCTGTTTTTACTCCACCTGATGAATCATGCAATCATCTTGTTCACCTGTGATAGAACTAGCTGAAGCAGACCAGTTTGATAGCCACAGTTCAAGTGGGCTTAATTAGGTCTGTGGAGGTTAGGCCTAAAAGGACAAGTGCTTGGTGGCTTGAAGGGTGTGAATTTTTGAGAGGAATGGAAATTAGTTAAGGAAAGTATTATGGTATTAATCAAAAAACATTTATACCAATTTTTATGGATGTTAACCAGCAAGGATTTATAAAGGTGGATCTGGTCTGATGTTGCCTGCTGAAATTAGAAGTTACGGAGCTGTAAATGAATCAAGTGCTAAGGAAGTGTGTACATGTGTGTGTTTTGTTTGTTGTTTTATAAAAGGTCCTCTCAGAGTTGAGGTCCAAAAACAAACAAAAAAAGCTCTTTTGCATTTCTGACTGCTGATGCTGTTATTTGCAATCATGACAGAGAGGCTTTCTGTGTTGCACTGTACCTCTAACATCTTTCAATCATGCCCCCTCCCAGCACCTTTCACCTGGAGCAGCCACCCCTTCGCCCCTGCCTTAGCTACACTTCTGATCATATAGTAAGGTGGGCTATTGGTGCCACATAAAAAATTTCATTTTTGAGGAGCAAAAAATCTATTTTGATGCTTCTGAAATGCTTACAGATTTTAGGAGACTAAAATATGCGCTTATAGGTTTACATAATCAGTACAGTTATTTGGTGATTGCAGGTATAACTTTGGATTTGTTGATAAGCCAGTAGCAGGCTGTGCTAAAGCACTATACCCCTTCCTGCAGGGAACAAGTTAAATTATAACTGTTTCTACCTTTGTTAGACTCCTTCAAAGAATATATTAAAAGAAAAAAGCTTTCCGTGCAAGTCAATGACTGTACAGATAAGTCATTATATTGTGCAATTTTGTAGTCTTGGACTAAACGGAAAGCCAGCCAGCTTGTCTTGCCTCACAGTACTTGGTATAGTCATGCAGTGTAGCAATTGCCTGATTCTCATAGACAGTGAACTGTTACTTGCCTCGTCACAAACAATCTGTGTGCAATGTAAATATTTAACCAATTTGGAGGCATCATTCTTGCATATGAACAGAGTCTGTGAGCACAACACACCTTCCCAACACTCCACACAAATACCTGGAAAATTATCATATGCTAAGGATGTTGAAAAAAGTCACTGCCTAAGCCTGCAAGGACAAACAAGTTTAGGACTCAGAGGAAATCAACCACCACAACAGATACCACCACATCCGTAGCTGAGAGTCAGCAGGCAAAAACTCTTCCCAAACCTGGTCCACACAAATTCTCCACTAATAAAAACGTATTGGTGACTGCTGAATTCATAGTCAGGCACACAAAATCTATTCTCACAAGGCTGGACAAAATAGGGTGATAAGAGAGTTGTCTTTCAAGTGCCAAGATCTCCAATGCATCAATGGACCTTAACACCCTGAAGCCAAACAAATATGACTGTGACATGGTGGTAGTCAATGTGGATGTAAATGGCCTGGCACAGAAAATTCAGGATATGCAAAGGGATTTCAGAGCTGTCCATGCATGTCACAAATACAGGAAAGGCACAGGTCCTGAGTGGAATTGTTTCTTCTCCAAGAATGATGCTGAGATACAAAGAAAAGATGATTTGGTTTCAGTGACTGACTGAATAAATTGGTGTCATTCAAGGAGGATCCAATATGTGACAGTTTGGGATGAGTTGCTGCACAGCTCTACTTGCTTCACCAAAGATAGCTTGCATCTCTTATTCAAAAGCTTCTGCATACTGGCTAAAGGCCTTGCTGACATCATAATGGCTTTGGCTGACTAAATTTGCAGATTATAGAAACCTCCCAAGACACTAATATCTTAAGAGGGTTTAACACAGACAAATATCTGGTGCCAAAGCCACAGCTTAAAACTCAATGTTAAGAAATGCATAATTGTATGCTTTAAGTCTGCCGCCCCAGGAAACTGTCCTCTATAAGGCACCCCTAAGAGTAGAGCCTGTAGTCAGGGATTTAACCCATGAAGATAGCAACCTGGTCTAGGGTTTGAATCTCACAGGGGATAATTGGCTAGGCTTAAAATGGCTCGCAAGGGCAGTTAGCCTAGTACTAATCTATGAATCTATGAATCTATGAATAATCAACATGTGTCCAAGGTAATAAAGAAATCATTCTAAGTTGCTCTACTTATAAGTAAGGGCATGGCATCTAAGTCCAGGGAAATCATTGCGCAGCCGCACTCATCAAGCCCCTCACTGCAAATAATGCCCCCTTTGGTACATACCTAACCAGACACATGCAAAAACTGAAATGTCTGCAAAGGTTCCTCACAAAAAAAATAAATAAATAAAGGGCTTAAGCACAAAGTGATATGTGGATTGCCTCAAAGCCCTCTCTCTGCAATCTGTTTCCTAAAGAATTCTCACGCACTGGAATAGTCTGCCCATCCATGTGAAACAGAGTCCCTCCTTAAAGGGACAATCCCAGCGTTTACAATTCTGGTCTACACAACAGCTCACCAAAGTCACGCCTACTTTCCACGTCACTCACATTCCCACCCATGGTGTCCTTTTTCTTTTCTATATCCTGTATATTTTCAATCCCAGTCCTATTGTTGCTCCCAGTGTCCACTACAGTTTGGTTTTATGGTCCTATCACAGAATGTTCTGATTTTCTGTCTCACATTTTTGGTCCGTGTTTCATAAAATTCTGTTTTTTGCCAAATCAGTGGCAAACTAATGCAAAACCTGTTATTCTATCAACTTTCTAAGTTTGTAAGATCAAAGATTTAAAAAATGTCCATATTTCTTGTGCTAAGAGGCTGGGAAGAGGTACGTAAGGTTCCGTCCATGCTTTGCAACTACTCCGTACAATAATTTTGCTTTTAGAGCTATCACTCGTTGTGGTTCATTTCTACAGTAGCCAATAACCACAGTGAACAATCTTTGCAAACTTTTACTGTCCAGAGCAGTTGCACCCCTTTATTTTAGGTATTGTCCAGATTTCTTGCTCTAAAAGGCAGAGAGGCATGGTAAGGTTCTTCCCTTGCTTTTCAGCTACCCTTTAAATGCATAGTTTAGTTTTTAGAGCGATCATTCATTGTGGTTGGTTTCTATAGTAACCACAATGAACGATCGCTGTAAAAAGTAAACTTTTATTGTCCAGAGCAGTTGTTCCCCTTTATTTTAGGCATTGTCTGGATTTCATGCTCTTAAGAGGCAGAGAGGCATGCTAAGGTTCTTCCCTTGCTTTTCAGCTACCCTTTAAATGCATAGTTTAGTTTTTAGAGCGATCATTCATTGTGGTTGGTTTCTATAGTAACCACAATGAACGATCGCTGTAAAAAGTAAACTTTTATTGTCCAGAGCAGTTGTTCCCCTTTATTTGAGGCATTGTCCAGATTTCGTGCTCTAACACATCGAGAGGTATGGTAAGGTTCTTCTCTTGCTTTGCAGCTACTCTGTAAACCAGTACTTTAGTTTTTAGGGCTATCGTTCATTGTGGTTGCTATAGTAACCACAATGAATGATCGTTGTAAAAAGTAAATTCATTTTGAGGAAGAAAAAAATGGTGCTGCATATGTCTTTCCCCTCTTCTTTCTATTGAAGAAAAACTCATAATCTTGCATCTCCTTATTTCTGCATACATTCACTGCCAAAAACGTGTCCTCCATAAAAATCATTCAACAGCAACGCGGTGCCATATCTCCAGTTGGCTTGAAGTTGATGATGCTTACTGCTCCATCTCTGTTTAGCTTGTTGCTCCCATTTGTGAAATGTAAATTTTCTTCCAGTTCCTAGACAGTGTCTTGCTCTGTGTGCAGTTTCATTTGCTAAAGCTTTTGACAGTAAAATAAGACTAGAACTACCATGCACAGCAGGAAACCTCATCCTCTTAACAGTGGAAAGTAGTAAATCATCAGTGAAATCCAGCAATAGTTTTTATTTATTTATGCATTTTTAATTAATATTTATTATTCTTATTTTTAATTAATGTCAGTGACTGGGACCCTAAGCCAGCACCAGACCCTAGGCAGCTGGCTAGGCCACCTTTTGCTAGATCTGGCTTTCATTGCATGGGTCTGACTACCTAAAAATACTATATGTATTGTAACACACCTGCAGCACAGATTGCCTAAAGGGAGCACTATAGTCAGTCACTGGTTGTCTTGTCAACACACGTGTCAATAATGCTTCCTTCTCTGGGCTCGTTAATGAAATACACAAAGTTGTAATGAAACAAAGCTGTTCCCACTTTACTCCTTGTGTTTCCTGGAAATTAATAAGTAATCATATCTTATTTTGCATTATTTCAAAATAGACATTACATACAGTACAGTACAGCTTGGAACTGAACTTCTTATTCTGTATGTGCTGGAATTCCAAGCTAATTTAGCAAATCACAAGCAAAGTCTTTCCTCACACTTCTCACTTCGTGTGGCTAGTATTCTTACCAATAATTACTACTTTAACTGGTCATTCGCTATTAAAACACTAAACCTTGTAGCCTATAGACAGCATCATTATGAAAATAATAAATAAGGACATATTAACCAACAAATTCTTGACCCAAGCCAATTCAGTTTTGTCAGTGGCAGATTCGGCATGTTTAACCTGGACAACTTATTTGAAAAGGTTACTGAAGAAATACATGAGGGAAAATTAGATCACACAACATATCTAAACGTCACAAAGACATTTCACAGCATCTCAAATTCAGGCATTGTTGATAAACCTTTCAAACTAAATGTTAATTCCTATGTAACAAGTTGAATAGCAAAGTAGCTCACAAGTAGAACCCAATAAATTAGAGTAGGGTGCTCTGTCTCCTCCAAAGACACCTCACTAGTGGTGTATCCCAAGTTTCAATGCTATGGCCATTCCCTTTTGACATTTACTCCTCAGTGGTCAAAGTAAAGGTTAAGAATTTATGGCTGACTAAGTTTGGAAATTACTGTAAATCTGGTGCCATCATAAACACTCCAGAACATGCAAAGATTCTCCAAGAAGGCCTTTCCCAAACAAATAGCTGGTGTCATAATCATGGACTAAAACTAAATATCAAAAAATTGTGTACTAGTCTCTGTCAGCATGCATGATGTCTCCTGTAACTATTATATTGAGAATACAACCATGAAAATCAATCCAGTAGTCAGGGACCTGGAAACCTATGTGGGCAACAAACCGTCCTTTGATCACATGCACTCACTACTGTGCAGCTTACTAGTAAGGGTATGGTGTCTGGGTTCAGGGATGTGATCATTCTATTGTAGTTACCACTTAGGCCAGTCATTAAGTATAATGCCTCTTTCAGTATGTACCTGTCCAAATCTAAATACTTAACCCAACCTGAATATCCACAGCACTTTCTCACCAAGAAGGTCAAGGGCCTAAATCACAAAAACTACACTGACTGTCTCAGACCCTTATCCATTTTCTCAGTATCATACAGGTTATTGAGGGGCAATCTCTGCCTTGTATTACAAAGCCTCAACAGACCCTATCCTCTCATTTTTACTAGACATCTCCAAGTGCAACAGTGGCATAACTACCTAGTCATGACATCTTAATCCCTTCTACAACATACATAGAACATGCTGGAGGGATAGATATGTGTCACAGAGACTACCACTTGTTTGGAATCATCTTCCTCTCCATGTAAAACAAAGTACTTCCCTTACTCTATTCAAATATAATCTGGATGAATGCATGGGAAACTGCAATTCACCCCTGGTTTAGCACCCTTTTCCCTTATGGATAGGGGTAACATGTAAATGTTCTGACCAGGCATGGTTTACTCATACTTAAATTATGAGGGCTAAAATTTTTATGGGAAGGCAAGGCTAGGCTTGTAAAGATCTTCATGGATCAATAGCTTAATAAGTTCATAGGTTCATATGTATTAAATCATGTCAAATTTTAGATACCTTGATCTGTTGCAGTTACTGTTTCAAAAACATTGTTATTAATATGGAATTATTGCCAATACTCATTACTATACAAACAAAGTGCTGTATGCTAAGTACGGAAGAAGTAATTAGGGATTTGGTGACCCAAGTAGATAGTAATCTCTCTTTTGACAATCACGTTGCCAAAGTGGTTAAAAAAACCTTCTATATAGCCCACCTTATCACAAAATGGTTCACATCTAGATCAAGAGAGGTCATTGTGCTAAACCAGGGGTGAATTGCAGTTTCCCATGCATTCATCCAGATTATATTTGAACAGAGTAAGGGAAGTACTTTGTTTATTAATGACGATACATTACTTTTGCAGTACAATAATTTCAGGAGTATTACAGGGCCCAAGAGACTTATTTTGCAAAGTTCAGTTATTCAGAGGCTTGTTGTGCTATTGGGCATAGTTACGAATACTGGTATAAAATTCTGGTATATGTACTGTATATGTATGTGTGTTTGTGCATATTTGCAAAATCTTTCACTGGTATGTGTTAATACGTCAAATGGATTTTGAAAGCCCTCACCACTTGTGTTTGATCAGAATATTGCAGAGACTTGGAGAACATTTGAGCGAGTGTGATATTTTTATACAGGCAGCTTACTCTGACAAAGATGCATGCACCAGGACATTAATTTTCCTAGACCTAGCTGGGTTACAGGCCATTGAAAGAGTGTTCATTTGTGTATGCACCAGCAGTATATGAGGGAGAAAGTAAAAACCTCCATATTGTTGTACAGGCTGAATCAAGAGAAGACCCTGAGTGTTTGAAACGCAATTTCAGAGAAATGTGTAACCCCCAGACAAATATTACATTACAGAGGCATTTGTTTTACACAAGAGATCAGAAACTAGGGGAGCATTTTGCAGCTTATATTACTGACCTGAGGAACAAAGCTAAAATGTGTCAGTTTGGTGACTTAAAAGATGAGATGATAAAGGTCAGGCTTGTGTGTAGTATTAATAGGGCTGCTGTGAGAAAGATTTTGCTTCGTGACAGTGACTTAATGCTAAGCAAAGCTATTGAGATTTGTCAAATCCATGAAGTTACAGAAAGGCACACAAGTATGCTTGCAAGTGATAAGAGCATGGTTTCGGCAGGCTCCACAGCAAATGTAGGCAGCATGCAACACATGGCAAACAGAAGCAGGCCCAAGCACGTGGCAGCCACAGCCCCTATGGGTTCCCCAAAGAAACTACGTAGTTTTCCAGCAAGTTCTAAGACTAGTTCAGTTAAAGCAGCATGCTCAGCGCTGTATCAAAGTGAATCAGCAAAACCCAAATCTAACTTTACAGATAACTGGTGTGATTGTGGTGCCACTCATGAGTCTAAAACCAAGAAATGCTTGGCAACTGGTCAGCAAATCCACAAGTGTAAGAAATGGAACCATTTTCAAAAGTTGTGCAAATCAAGTAAACCTCACACAGTTATAAAGAAGGGTCACTCAAAAAAGCAAGTTGATCATATAGCGAGCTGCAATCCTACTTTCTATGTAGATAGTATATCAGTAATTGGTGGAAATGTTGATGGAGTGAATTAGTTGCCAAATAATTCCTCCAGCAGGTCCCAGTTATTTGGTGATGCAGATTGAGATATGTTGACCAAATAAGATAAGCTCTTGTAGGACTTAATTTCTCATGGAATGGAAGTCTTAAGTAAAAGCTGCCATATAGGACCTTGCATAGGATGGAATATAGCAAGAGGGCTTTTAGTCTTGCCTGGTTTTAGTCTTGTGAACATCTTTGAAACTTGTTAGGTTGAATGTAGTGATTTGAGGACTACATGCTGAAGTTGAAACAGTATTTAATGATGAGCCTAGTAAGGAATGATTAGAGAGATACTATTACTTTTTGGTTCTGGAAGATATTTCCTTGGAAATTAATTGGGCAGTATGAATGACTTCCTGATTTACATGGTTGACAAAGAAAAGCCTGCTGTTGATGAAGGTCCCCTGCTCTCTAATGACCTCATCAGTTTTCTAAAATATGACTGTACTGAATTTTTTTAGCATTCGGTTTGAGCCCATGGTCAGTACACCAGGCACTGGTTTGATCTTGCCCTTGCAGGAGTATCAGAAAATCAATAGGGTAGTTAACAATAGTGCCAGCTTGCCGTCCACAATAGACTTGGATAGCCAGATGTCTTTTGACATCTGCCATTACGTACAGATGTAGATGACAAAGAGGACAGGTCCTGAGACTGAGTTCTGTGAACACCACAAGTGATTTTCTTCTTTTGGAAGAGATACTACCAGCCATCACTGTTCAAGTTTTGTCATAGTGAGTTAGTTGGCTGTCTGTCATTTCACAGAGGGGTTAATGTTGTCAGATAAGCTTGTTGCTATAGCCACACTGGAGAATTGTGTCATAGCTTTGCCAAGTCTAGTTTGGCATTGTGGGCAGATTGGCCCTTGTCCAAAGCTTCAGTAGCTTTGCCATAAAAGTTGAGTAGGTTGAGAAGACAAGACCTACCCTTTGTTAACCCAAATGGAATATGATCAAGGTATTGAAGACTATGTAATTTCTTGTGTGTAAGTTCATCTGTGATGTGTTCACAGGTACATACTAGGCTAGTTGTCCTTGCGGGCCATTTTAAACCTAGACAGGTTCCCTTTGTGTGCTTCAAGTAACCTATCCCATTTGTTTATAGATTGACTTGCCTATCTCATGGTCAATAATTACAATTACCCCCAAAGAGAATACCTGTGATCATACCATAGATAATTTGAGGAGACCCATGCATGAGATAAGGCATTAAGGAGCTGCCTCTGTCCATTAGTAGTACACAGGGCAGTCCTTTAGTAAGTTTTTTGTTTCTCATCCATTGATTTAATTTCCAGGTGAATATGGACAGGGATGAACTTTGTTTTATGTGGATGGGAGGTATATTCCACAGCAATGGTATCCTTTGCCTGTCTCTCTAAACCATTTTATTGATGTTGCAGAAGAGGTTTAGAACC